>NC_079423.1:2390018-2422518 GCF_026213295.1 Gadus chalcogrammus | reverse complement strand
CCAACATTTTAATATTTTTTACCCATTCATTTTCACAAGGTAACAGGCTGATTATCATTTAGGGGGCCACTAAATGACATGCAGAAGCATCATCAACACGCCCACTGAAGTGGTGTGAGAAATACCGACTTTCTACTCCTCATTAACATATAAGGTAATTTACATTTCCTACAGAAAATACTACCTCAGGGGTAGTATTATTCAAGAGATTTTCAGGGTACAAATGTCAGGATATGTTGATCACACATACGGCCCATCAGGAGAATATCAGGACTTACACGTGTGTCTGAAAGCAGCTAGTGTGTGAGCATTTGATTACATTATAAAATTTGTCAATTTATGGCAACAGGGGTAATTGTTCAATGGAAAGTGTAGTATACTATGCATGCAAATCAATTATTAAATAGCTTTTACTGTTATTCAGGGCTGAAAAGTGCATTGACATTTTAAAATGCAAGGCAACTACTAATGGTTAGTTGAAAAATAATAATCATCATTGAGATTAAACATATTTTCCAGTGTCCTGGCCAAGACAGGCAGCAGTAACCTACAGTCACACATAGCATACACACAAAACATAAGAAAAATAAAACAACTAAAACAGTCCACAGGGGGGAGGGGGGGATATCAATATCGCAAGACATTTGGGGAGGCTCAAGGAGATGAGTAATATTAAGTTTGAGCAACAAAGTGTAGTCTTGTGGTGGACTCTATAGACATAATTCACCATGCTGTGTTATTGACACGTTTTTTGTTCTGTGTTATATGGACACCGTCTCTTTAAGGATCACGTGACTTCTGTGTTACTATGCCAGTCGGTGCGATGTCTGAATTTAACGTTTTTTATATGACAAAATGAACGACCCGCCGTTGCTTGTCGAGGTGAGAAATTGGAGGTGAGAAATGTTATTTTTACTCTTCAAATACAACCTTGTCCGATTAGAGTGAGGTATTATTGGATGCCCCTGTTCCCTGGATGTTTTTAATAATGCGGGTTCATTCGAGTGAATGGGGTTAGGGTTAGGGTGAGGGTTACTGTTAGCCCTAACCCTAGGGAAAAGGGATCTAGAAACTTGTAGACTAATAGAAGCCACGTCCAATTATGTTGCTGCCTCCAACCAACCATCACACTCTCACAGGACTTAACAGCAGGATTATCATCCATCCATACCTAACCTGCAGAGACTCACACGCACACACAGTCCACTGGGATATATGAGAATCAATCCATCCAATTTCCATTGTGTAAACAACCCGAGCTGGATATCTGTTGGTCCAGCTTTTCCTTGGCATCTCAGATGACCAATAGGATACACAACAACTAGAGCTGTCCTTTCCTATCCACCCCCGCTCAGCTACTTCTATTTATTCGTTCTGCTCATCTAATTCCTAGTAGCTTGAGCATCTTAAAGCTAGGGTAGACGATTTAGAGAAACCAGCCAGAGTAAACTAGATTGTGAAAGTACCCAACCGAGAAAATCCCATCCCTCTCTTTAGACCTCCCTCCAAAGCCACTCCCCCAAAACATGGTACTAGCTCTCTAGCCTTGTAGAAGACTCCGGTCACAATTAGAGTACATGCAGGTGGGTAGGTATGTAGACAGACAGGTAGGCAATCACAGCAACTAAATGAGAGTGAAATGAGGAGAAGTGGAGGTGACAATGTGTATGCCTGCATGTGTGTGTGTGTGTGTGTGTGTGTGTGTGTGTGTGTGTGTGTGTGTGTGTGTGTGTGTGTGTGTGTGTGTGTGTGTGTGTGTGTGTGTGTGTGTGTGTGTGTGTGTGTGTGTGTGTGTGTGTGTGCGCGCGCGCGCACACGTGTGTGTGTATATAAGTGTGTGTGCATGGTGAACAGCCCTGATTCACTACTAGGATTATACAATCCATCCAAAGCACTGGTTCATGTGATATTCCTCTTGCCATGCATTTCAGGAGCGCTAGTCTGGCCCAAGACAAGGCTATGGAGGTCTTCCATGTGGGTGTGCTGGCCTGGGCCACCCTTCACAGCAGCCAAGCAATCAGCTAAGCCTCAATGTGACAATGCTGCAACCTGGGAGAATTACATGGACCAAGCCAAGCGTGACGATGCATTCTAATGTTGTATAGTGTAGACAGAAAAATAGATAATGGATGCTGTGATGGTTCACATTTGTTCAACCCTGCATATGTGAATTAATCCCTTTCCTTCAGTAGGCCGAAGAGCGTGCTGGTTATGAAACATCTGCAGGAACCAGTAGTGACCAATGAGGCCACTTGTTTTCTTCTGCTGGTAGAGTTACTGAAAGACAGTATTCATTACATGTCACAGCCAACTTCTGGCTTTGATCGGGTGGGCGGGTGGGGGGTAGGGGGAGAGAGAGAGAGACGATGAAGCGGCTTAGGGCAGATGCTAGATAATAAACGTAATCAGCAGACACCACACAATACGCAAAGCATGAGTGGGTCACTGGAGTTGTGTGTGTGAGACTATGTGCCTGTGTGTGTATTTATGAGTGTGTATTTTTGACTGTGTGTGTCAGTGTCACGATGCAGGCTTAGGATAAGTGTGCCAGCTGAAGAAAAATGGTGATTAAAAGGTGGTATTGTAATTTCTTTCACAATTTCTTTCACATCATCTCTGAATGTTATCAAAGTGTTGGAATTCCAGGGGCAGAAGTGAAATCAAAGCTATAATTTTAATTTTAATTCTAGCGGCTCTGTTTATTCATTGAGGTATAGTGTTATGATTTCTAAAAAATATATATATATACAGGCACACAAAGGCATGTAGACGGTCCACTTTTGTAAGTTGCTGCACAATGAACAAAATGGAGCAACTTCTATGTGTATGAGATTTAGGAACCATAGCCGCTCAATGTTATATCTACTTTTCAAGCTGATAATGGGCTGAAAAAGTCCCTTATAGACTGTGATCATAGATAAACAACACAAAGGATTCCAACACCTCATCCACCCCTGATGTCTCTCTCTCAAAACCCTCCCTGCCTTGGATCAGCTGTTTCCATAGGACACCATAGACAGACAGACAGACAGACAGACAGACAGACAGACAGACAGACAGACAGACAGACAGACAGACAGACAGACAGACAGACAGACAGACAGAGAGAGAGAGAGAGAGAGAGAGAGAGAGAGAGAGAGAGAGAAACACAGAGGCACAGACAGATAGAGCCACAGAGAGAGAAAAGGAGAGAGAGTGAGAGCGAGAAGTGGGAGAGAGAAAGAGATTCCACTGACAGACAGCCGGGTGGAGAGCGATGGATATCTGGGGCGAGGGTGGATGGGTTTTTGACATTCTCTGCTGACATACTTCTCTTTCTTTTTTCCTTTCTCTGTCTCACTCTCATTCTAATTGTAAATGTTTTCTCCTCAGACATTGGACGGAGATTCTGAGAAGAATCTCCGTTTCATCTCACCGGCCTCCAGTCATGCTGTTTTGTGTGTTTCGTCTAAACAATCCATCGGTAAATTGACTTATGAAATCCCCCTCCCACTCTAGCTAACCACCCCCTCCTAATTATTATTCTTAACATACAATCATTATCTCTTGTCCTTGACATAATTTAGTCCTCCTCATCACATTTTAAAGTGCACATTATATTCAGTGGATGTCTTCGACAATCCTTCTCTCTTATACGTGTGTGCATAATTGTGTATACACACACACACACGCAATGTTCCCCTTTTGTCTGTATTTTTAATCTGTTCATGCTGTCTGTTACTTGCATGCATCTATACACACAGACTATAACCCCTCTCTCTCTTCTATCTCCCTCATCCTCTCCCTCACTCAGTCATCCATCCATCCTGTAATAAAACAAAGAGTTTTGGATCTGTCTCATGGAATTTCATCTGATTCCAAGAGATGAAAGGGATTCTCTTGGAATGAGTGGGATTGGTGAGGGCTATCGGTTATCTGATTGGCTAGCCTGCAGGGCTGTCCGTGTAAATGGTTACAGAGGAGAACAGCAGAGGGTCGATAGTAGTGAGATAACGGCTGTCTGAAACTTTTTTAATCAACAAATGGATATTCAGTAGCAATTTAGAAACTCTACAGCTTTGAGGCAGCTTTTGAGGCTTTGAGTCATAAAGTTGTACTAAATAGTGAATTCATAGTTAATCACATCTTCCACATACGCTTAAAGGAGAATTTAACCGCTGGAGACATGAATCTGTATTGGAAGTGGGTCATATATGTAGTCGAATAGTGACATAAATTTCTAATTTGGTGACTTCTTGACCGAGAAAATGCGGAGAGTGACTTTTTGGCGCTTGTGGATTAAAGATGACAACTCCCACAATGCCAATCAGCGTTTATTTCCTGAGGCAAGTAACATAACAGCGAATCAGCGTTCACTCCCTGCAGTCCAGAGTGAACTGCAGCATGGAGGAAAAGTGATTGTTTGCCGTTTGCGGACTCCCGGAGCTCTATATCTAAATAATTTAATATTATATTTACATTTAGGGCATTTAGCAGACGCTTTTATCCAAAGCGAATATTATATAATATATAGGTATCTATATAATATAATATTTAGGGCTGTCAAGTAACACGTTAATTTTGATTAATCACAGCAAAAATAACTTGTTAAAAAAATTAACGCAGATTAATCACACTTCTATAGGGCCCTTTGGTCATTTGCGTTTAAACAAAATGAAGGCAGACGAGAAGACGCTGCTCGGCCACGTGAACGGAAAATTCAAGTTTAAACAACTCCCAGACGGAACTGTAGATAGGAACACCGTTATCTGCAATCTCTGTAGCAAGGAATTTTCCTATCACCGGGGTTCATCAATCCTTAAATATCACCTCAATGCAAAACATTTGGTAGCAAGCTCGCAGGTACGAGCTGCCACAGCCCCTGAAGCTGGCGCTAGCAGCCAGCCTCGTCAAGCCACACTCGACCAGGCGTTCAATGCACCGTATGTTAATGAAAGACATGTTTTAAATAAAAGAGACATTGAACTTTAAAATCTATTATTATTCATTGAATCACTCATATGACATCATTTACTTAAATTATTTTGACATAATTACTCAGAAAAATGTAATGTAGCGATTAATTTAGATTAATTAATCACAGAGCCCGTAATTATTAGATACATTTTTTTAATCGCTTGACAGCCCTAATAATATTATATATAATATCACGGCGAGCCGCCCTCCAGATGATATTATGAATTACAGACTGCGTCAGGTTCTCGGACATCTCTGGTACTTTCACAACAAGCCAAGACCCGCACAAATTGTGCGAGTGATCTGCACAATTTGGGTGACCCGCACAATTTGGATGAAACGGGTGAAAAAGAATACTGTATCGGAAACGGGTGTGGGTCATGTCAGACACCGTACGTCAAGACAAAGGCAGCGAAACACTCGCCGAGCTAAGACATTACGTTTTTAAACATAACGGTTCCGCCATCGACACACGTGCAGGTAAGAACCAACACGCACACGCACACACCGCAGCGACACTCACCCTTAAACATAACGGCTCCGCCATCGACACACGTGCAGGTTAGAATACACACGCACGCACACACACCGCAGCGACACTCTCCCAGGTAAGAAGTTATGTTTTTAAACATAACTGCTCCCCATCGAAATACGCGCCCAGGTTAGAACACACACGCACACACCGCAGCGACACACTCGCCCAGGTTAGTCTTTACACACACACACACACACACACACACACACACACACACACACACACACACACACACACACACACACACACACACACACACACACACACACACACACACACACACACACACACACACACACTTCCCTGTACAGCTCAGACAAAATCTTCACTCTTCTTCACAACAGCTGAAGTGTAAATGAGCAAATAAGCACGATAGTAGTGTGTGTGTGTGTGTGTGTGTGTGTGAGTGTGAGTGTGAGTGTGTGTGTGTGTGTGTGTATCAGAGGGTGGAAAAGCCATAGATAGTTGGATAGAGAGCAAGAGAGATGCAGCGAGAGAGAATTAGGGCAGGAGAGAGAGAGAAAGAGAGAGAGCAGGATATTTAAGCAGGATATTTAAGCGAGGGATGGCAATCATGAATATGAAATTCTTTGCTGGTTACAGACGGGACACATGAAATGTTGACTAGCAGGGTTGAGATGATGATCCGGGTCGGATGGCGGATTGGAGGGGTATGTTATGATGCATTTAGACATTTCAATTGGAGACTGACATGAACACTCTCAAGCTGATGTGCCAAGGACAGGAATACAAGCTGGAGCTTACCTCAAATAAAGTTTAGGTTTCGAATTTCTACATTTTGACCGTTATTGCTTCAACTCAATTACTCTACAGAGATCTTTATGACACACGCACATGCACTAGCCCGGGAACCAGACGAATCTGCCAACTCAGGTTTTATTTTCTCCGGCGGATGCTTCTGGCTTCCCTCCCGTTCAGACAGATTTCCAGCAGACGTGACCCAGGAGCAGGGCCAATCACAGCTGTTTATCCAATATTATTTTCATAAACAACCAAGAAGGCCACCCCTGATGTTTCACGTTTTTCGTTGGTCTGATTGGTTGCGTCCATCTATCCAATTGCGTCAACTTAGCGACATCAACATGAGTAGTTCTAAATAAAGAGACGGTGAATACCGTGAGCTGCTGACCATCATCAAAGATAAGGTGATGCAGTCGCATTTAACGAAGAAGGGGAAAGATGGTGCGCTCTACGAGAAAGTGGCAGAGGAACTTTCATTACGAGGCTTTCGTCGGGATAAAAAACATGTGGTCAGCAAAATAAAGAATATGATCGCATTTTTGCACTTGTAAATGGTTAATCGTGTTTGTAGCCTACACTCAGATGTCTTCTAATCATTCTTGACCGCAAGGGGCTTGAATTAAAAAAACAACAACATTTGGAGTATGCTAATTATACTAAAGAGGTAGACTCTTCGTGCCTAGTCCCGCCTACTCTGATGAACCAAGATTTCCTGCTCCTTGGCGAAGGCGGAATATACCCCCTCGGTTTTACACAGGCAAGACAGTGAAATTGCACGGTGTGCCAAGCCGGCTTGGCAGTGTAAAAATGCCTTCTGTCTGATGATGTCAGTCTAGGGCTGCAGAATATCTACACAACTATCATCAGAGAGAGGGCCATTAGCATCTGAGTGACTGAAATGTATCTCATTGTGAGGTTAGAAGACCACAGGCTAACCGGCAGAACATGGCATCTAATTTTTGTGCTGTAACAGGTTATGTGTCTAACTATTCTTGCATGCAGTCCTTATTCTCCCAACAGCTTGGGGTGAATTTGATAACCTTAATCACTTGTCCAGTAGCACGGCCCTGTTTTCATCAACTCACTTAAGGTGCTTTTTGCATTTTTACTTCCTCAAAGTCCGAAACGCCATAGATTCCTTCAGCTCTGCTAGCGCCATACTATGAGTGTACACAGTAATTGGTCACAGGCTTTGGCAACGTGAGTGTACAATTGAACAATCGGACAGCAAACCCTTCAATTGGCCTGAAGGAACAGAAAGAAATCGCTAGGAAATTACTTGAGATTGCTTTGGATGTCATGGAACATAATTTTCTGATGTTTAATGCACACCTTGATTTTCCTTAAATAAAATATTTTGAAGTAAATTACACATATATGTTGTTCATCACTTTAATCATATTGTTCAGGTCTTGTGGCACCAGGGACAAATACAATCCCCTCCTAGATACTGACATAGCTGAGGTCTTTCCACAGCCTCCCACTCGTCTCGTCCTGCCCTCAAAAGTGACAGGATGTAATCTCAATAGTAAGCCACAGTCATGTGTGTGTGAGTGTGATACACCACCTCTGCAACACATACTCCAACAAACTCCATATCTCATTGCAGCCAACACTCATCCTAGTCTTTTTATAAATCATCTGTACTCCATCTCGAAAATCTGTAAATCTTGGCATAACGTGCACCAATACACAACTCGCACACACATCCTCACACAAACACACTTGCGTTCTTTTCTAAGGACGATCACAAAAGGGACGTTCCTGCATCCTGAAAGCTGGCCAATTAGAGCACCCAACTCAATGGTGAAGGCTCCATTAGGGAAGTCCCATACTCCCTCTAGCACTCTACAGTACTCTCACGACAGACATTTGTTTTTTCCTTTTAATGCCAGGAACCCAGCGTTTGAGCGGGCCAGTGTCAGGGGGTCTGGTCAGAGGCAAACAATGTGAGGATGAACTCAACCCATTGTTCTCAAGACTCACTTTGGAAATGTCTGGCAGTGTTACTTGCTTTCTGTCTTCTGGCGGTCTAAAAGGAAAGCTCTGGTTGGAAGTTTCCCCTGAACAAGGCCGACAGAGGAAAAGCAAAGGCCAGGCACACATATACGCACATGCGAGCGATCAGGTTGGAAACTCCAATCTACTGACCAGAAAAGTGCACTAAAAAGCTTGATGTTTAATTTTCTTCTAAAATGATTCTTTTGTCATGGTTGTTCTATAATGTTTTCTATTGTTGTGTTAGTTTGATAATGTTTTCTTTTGTCATGGCTAGGCCTGAAAGTAAAAGGCCAAGGCAGATGTTCTTTCTGCTGGTAAGCAAACAAAGGACAAAAGAGGGCTTTGAGGATGTTTCTCCATACGGCCCATTCTCCTTCCCAGGGGTCTACCCTCTGAAGCCCACCATCAGCGACCCCTGGTCGGGTTAATCCCCCACTCTTACACCCACAATGATAAACACTCTACACAGCCACCCATTGGAGGACCAACAATGCTTACGTATTTAATTCATAATGGGCCTCAATAATGGATGTGCCTTGTTTGCAACTTTGATCAGTAAATGTATTTGCATTGTACACAGCTTAATGCAAATACGCTTACTGTCAGTTATTCCAGATCCATCGGATTCATTTTATCCCAATCGTAATATAAAATATTCGATATAGAAACATTTGCAACCTCAGGTGTCAAGACTATACATTACCATGACAACAATGGTTGTTCCAGGTTGATGCGGAAAATAATATCCGCCCACCACTTTCTGTAGCTTCCAAACAAGGAAATATAAAATACTTGTTGACCTAGTGGCTCTAAAGATAATACACCTAGACCTTAACATAAACCTGAGGCTAATTCGCACGACCAAACAACACACTTAGCAAAACTCAAAATCCCAAACAATTCAGTAGGAGCAACGGAGATGATGCAAAGTCTCATGTTTTCTTTTCCTAAGTACCGGTAATGAATCAAAAAAGAAAACATGCCATAAAATCTGACCACCGAAAAAACTGGCTTATTGTGAACCGTAGTGGTTCACAATACCATAATTCCCCCGCTACAGATCCACCCTCTGACCCCAAACCCAACATATCAACTCATGTGAGTACCTCTGGGCGAGCACTACGCCCAGCTCAGCCCTCTGATGACACTGATAGGACAGCAAATGGGTGTGGCAGTAGGGCCCCGGCTGCCAACGGCAAGCGAGAGAGATGGTGAGTGGTGAGTGGAGATAATAAAGCACTAACGGAACATTTGTGTATGAGCAGAACTTGAGATCCTCCCTTGAAGGCTTCCACGCTTGAGAGTGAGAGACAGAAGGAGAAAGTGAAAGACGTTATCCAGCGTGTGTGTGTGTGTCCGCATTTTTCCCTGTGCCACACACACTATGCTCTTTCATGGATTGTGTCCCTTTTTGTCCCCTTGGTCATGTTTCTGTTCGGCTGTGTGAGTGTGTGTGTGTGTTCTCACTGAGCAGTGTTTGGTTGGCTGGACTGGTACAGAGAGTTGAGGCAATTGCTCTGCCTCCCATAGGAGAGCTAAGACGTGCTAAAGCTCCTTAAACACACACTTATATGCATGCACACATACACACACTGCTAATCAGGGCTGGGCGATTAATCGAATTTTGATCGCGATTTCGATTTTAGTGTCAAACAAACATAATTAATTCAATTTTTTTATTTTCTTTAATTTTAATTTTTTGTTTTATAGAAAGGGCAGAAAAGCTGATACATATCTGTATATTATTTTAGATTGAAAAAAAAAAAAGAAAGTTGACCATTTTGTGTATTTATTTAAGGCGAAATTTCAAAGTTCTCAGTTACAGTTTTTTTTGGGAGAGACATGCTGAATAATTACAATATGTTTTCAAACTCAAAAATAATCGTTTGAATAATCGTGATTTCAATATTGACCGAAATAATCGTGATTATGATTTTTCCCATAATCGAGCAGCCATACTGCTAATGCATATTTAATAAAAGGGGAACGGATGAGCTCCGCTTTTCAATATTACAAGCGCTATACTGTAGATATAAACAATACCAAATCCATACAATCATTGATGCATGAGTCATATAAATATGTGCACGCATGCACATTGCACACACAGAGACACACAGAGACAAACACACACACATGCCGAAATGATTTTCATTCTGGGGCCATCTATTTCTGACATCTTAAATGTGTGAGACTATGTTTCTGTGCAAAAATGGAAACAACAGCTCTTTATTTTTCTCTCGTCTCAATGGGTACTGCTTATTGAGATGATAGGTAATTAATCTGTGCCTGAAGAAATAAATAGTAATGCGTACATTACTACCTAAAAAAAAATGGAAAACGGAATAGACATCATTATGTGAACAATATAGGAACCATTACAGGATTTAAAAATGACCTGATAAAAATGCACACACACACACACACACACACACACACACACACACACACACACACACACACACACACACACACACACACACACACACACACACACACACACACACACACACACACACACACACACACACAAACTCACACACAATAACCTCAGCTGTTTGGAGAAGGCAAGCTGTGATGTTCCTGTTTTTCCAATCACACATACAGATGCAAATACAAGCAGACATATTTTTTTATAATTATACTGCTATTTGTGATGTACCGTAACCCCCCGCCCCCCACAACAGCCGTCAGCTGGGGGCATATTTTAAATGTGCAGTGTCGGAAAGTTTTGATGTTACGCCATCTTCTGTCGCACACACACACACACACACACACACACACACACACACACACACACACACACACACACACACACACACACACACACACACACACACACACACACACACACACACACACACACACACACACAGCAAATGAAAGTGTGCAATGCCCATTGCATGTGGGATGAATAGCAAACGCATGGCTAGATTTTTCAGTTGACAAAAGCACTATGTATGCTTGTGTGTGTGTGTGTGTGTTTGTTTGTGAGAGTGAGTGAGTGAGTGAATGAATTAGAGAGCAGAGAGGGTGGTTGTTAAGAACGAGCCTTTGTGTCCTTCCTCGATTGGCTGCGTTTTATTCCCCACATTGCTGTGTACCACTTCATGTGTGTTTCCATGCATGTGTGTGTGAGCGTCTCTGTGTGTATGCCTCGCAGCATGTGCAAAACCTTCAGGCAGGCTTTCCGTTAGCCTGCGCTCTCCAACCACCGCCATGTTTAGCCCCCCAGCAGGCCTAAACAGAGGCTAAAAGTCTCATGGAGCCTTGTCACCGTGGAGCTTACACCCGTGAAATCACTGGTCTTGATTCCACTGCAATAATAAACTCCTGTTGAGCCATGGTTTTTCATCTATAGAAGTCCCTGCCACCAAAATCCACAACATGTTTTTTCTATTTCATTAGTACATTCTGAGGTGAAGTACAATTAGTAATATTCAGCCGTCTAGGCTAATGAAAAAGTTCCTGCCCTAAACATATGTTAGGTTTAGGAAAACAGGTGCATGTCTCCATCAGTATGCATACATCATATCCATACTTACCAATAAGGATCTCCAAAGTTTCGGACACGTCCGTGATCGGAAGGAGACCTAATGAGCCCAAAGTCCTGCCAGCAGACATGTCAACAAATACATCATCTACTAATCGCACTTCATTGTAATGGAGTCCAGTGCTACAGCCGCCGGCACTCTTGTTAATATGATTCACAACACATACACCTGAAGAACCCTCTGACACACACACACAAACACAAACACACTGACACGTGTGAGCACTCTACACAGTAATGTGTGGCCCCATCTCTGGGATTATGATTCAAGTTTGATCCTCTGTGGTATTAGTGGTTTGTGTGTGTGTGTGTGTGTGTGTGTGTGTGTGTGTGTGTGTGTGTGTGTGTGTGTGTGTGTGTGTGTGTGTGTGTGTGTGTGTGTGTGTGTGTGTGTGTGTGTGTGTGTTGTATCCGAGTGTGTATGTCTGGATCATACATCTGTGTAAACTCCTCCTCGCTGACACCAACTCTCCACCCAACCCTTTACACACAATCATTCTCCATCCATCTATACACACACCCAAAACACCCATACCCACACACACACCCACGCTGTAGACATTGTGTAAACATGTCCTCCATAAGAAAGTAAACGCCTCCCTCAACTTGTTTTTGAATGCTAGCTGTGCTTAGCCAGCCAAGCATGCCCAATACTCTCTGACAGGCCAACGGAGCAGTCACTAAGATGAACTGTGAATACAAGCAGGCTGCAGAGAGGGAGAGGAATACAGAGAGAGAGAGTGAAGAGCAAGAGAGGTCGCGAGGGATGGGGTTAAGGAGAGAGAGAGAGAGAGAGAGAGAGAGAGAGAGAGAGAGAGAGAGAGAGAGAGAGAGAGAGAGAGAGAGAGAGAGAGAGAGAGAGAGAGAGAGAGAGAGAGAGAGAGAGAGAGAGAGAGAGAGAGAGAGACTTTGGAATGCAACAGAAGAGTGAGATCGATGAACAAGAACAAAGTGAAAGATTGCAAAAGAGAGAGATAGTAGAATGAAAAGGATATCGCAATGAATAAATGTGAATGCAAATCGGGAAGGAGCCTTCAAGCATAAAGAGAGTATGCATTGATACAGCGTGACGACTCCACACCCAGGCCTAACTCATTATATTCTAATTATTCTATGGTCATATAGTGTTACTGTGTGTTTATGTGTGTTTTACAACTGTATACAACATTCCAGCCTAGAGACATTAGTCAGGGGGGTAGCAACCACAGAAAGAGAGAGGGATTTCCTCTATAGCAGAGCGAACTCTGCACACATTTTCCACTATTGTTCTTGCATGCTTTTTCCTGAGCTCCCATGGGTTCCTAATCAAGATGACAAGAGTCAGTCCTTGTTCAGACTTTGAAAATAGTGTGAAACAGTGAGACAGGTAAAGGAAGCATGGCCATTGCGTGCCATTAGCTAGGATGCTCATGAATCGCTGACAGGTCGAATGGCCAGTGATTGAAAAATAGCACAGAAAAAGAATGTAAAAAAAGACAGAAAAGTAGTGAAGCCATTGACAAAAATCGCTTTTTAGATCTTCCTGCATCTTGAAAGACCCACACCAGCATTCCCTTACAACCTTGTCTCTGGCTTTCATCAGTTTTAGCCTCTTTAGACTATTTCCCTGCATTCTATGCAGCTAATTTGACAAAGAGGGCCACAGAGCAAAGTCTGTAGGCTGGAAGAGAGAGAGCGAGAAAGTACGAGGGCAGGAGAAAAAGGGAGCAAGAGAACAAGAGAGTGAGAGAGCGAGAGAGCAAGAGAGCGAGAGAGCAAGAGAGCAAGAGAGCAAGAGAGAAGGGAGAAAGTGAGAGAGAGCAAGTGAGAGAGAGCGAGTGAGAGAGAGCGAGCAAGAGAGCAAGAGAGAGAGAAATGGAGACTGAGACTACTAGACCAATCTGAGAGGGAGAGAAAGAAAGACAAGGCAGGAAGGCAAGACATATTCACTAACATATAGGCTATGGCTACATTAAATGAAAATCTCTTCTGATCTCTGCACAAATGTATGTGCAAAGACAACAACAACACACGGCTGTTAATGCAGGACAGGATAATTGCTACTGTGTGCATCTGTATATGTGTGCATGTCTGCATGTGTGCATATGTGTGTGGTGTTAAAAGGGTGTACCGTTCAGCCTATCTCGCAGCAATTTCTGCTTCCATTAAAACATCTGGGGGGACAGAATGAGGGGGAGGGCTTGAAATGGCGGTAGAAGAGAGGTTGTCTAAGGAAGGTATCATGGGTTGCCAAGCCACCCAGCTAAGACAGCAGCTAAGATACTAGCTAAGACAGCAGCCTTGAGACTTGCACGGCTCTCCAAAGCAGCATGTACGCAGTCTCTCAGCTAGTGGACAATCATCCAAACAGGGACAAAAACGAACACATGCCACCAGCTGATCTAAGCGCCAGCAGTCCTACGATGTTATAGTAGAACTTCTGGGCTGAGACGGCACAGAGCCTGGGCCAGAAATCAATTACGTTGATATAATACTGAAGAAAACTAATTTTTGCAAATGGATAAATCTTTTAGAAGAGGATTTCATTGGCCAGTGGCCAGTTGAAACAGTGTTGATTTGAAACCTTTTCAGACAATTTCACAATTCAATAGTGCTGGGCAAGTTTGTGTTTCACCAATTACGCGCTTACAGATCACTGCCTCCCGAGGTGCCTCAACCAGATTTGAGCTTGTCTGCCATTAAATGTTAGATATTAATATTGCATCAGATTTGTGAGACTTGCCACCAGCCAAACGCAGAATAAATTTGACAATTTTGCAGGGTTTTCCCAATCTAGAAGGTAAAAATAAGAAACTCAGTTAATTATGGACCCTGGTTCCAACCCTGACTTCTCTGTCTCACAGAGAGGACGTTTTCACAGAGCGCCACCCAACGGCCTGCACAAGTTATGTATCCATAGTTTATCTGATCGAGTATTCACAACTGGAGGTCTCTGCAACATTAACAAAGTGGATGGATTGTGAGTTAACGGATTTTCACCAGCAAATTTGGTTCAATGTTGTTAACATTGATATTGTAGCAGATCATTTCCATCTAAAAACAAAGAATGTTTCTGAATGGAATGTGTAAGAGTTCAAACTTTTAAAAGGGAAACATACACCCAGCAATGTTTAACAGAATACCATTATTAATAACAAGATCAATGATCTTGTTATCAATGATCAATGATTTCCAATGATAGCTCCCCATGTTGGGGTAGTTCAGACTAGTACATACAGTGTCCAACAGTTTAAGTGTATATTGACATTTTAATCCAAAATAGCTCAAATAAAAAAAACTAATTTCAGCAGGGGCATTATAATGATGTCATATTTTAAACCATTTCCTCCTTGTTTATAATAAACAATATAAATGATATGACATATTAGGCCATCATGTTTGTGACTATCATGTTTATGAGTCCTTGTTAATTAAAATAATGTTGAGGTCAATTTAAATTTAGAAAATTCCCAATTCATTATTTATTTAGTATGCACCCGAAGATTTTTAGCCAGCGAAGCCAGTGATGCACTAATAGTTTACCGAGGTGCCTACAGGCGTCTCATGCTGCCCGTGTATCTATCAATATAGGGTTCATATGGTTTTGGCGACCATCTATTAAAACGAATAGGGCGACCGACGTCGTATCTACTACAGCGCCCAACTGATTTACAGCATCAGTGAATTTAACTAAACAAGCGCAAAATTGCGAAGCAGAGGCAAAGCTAAAGTCGAATAGTCGATACATCATGCTGCTGAGCAAGCAGGCACTATGCAGCAGGGGCAGATCTGCCCTGCATGCACTATCGTCGTATGTGCCTATGGGAATTATTGCTCGGTGCTGAAATAACACACCTGTGCTTTTTCAAATCGGGGCAGCGTCGGGTTGGTAATGCGAATTTAAATAAGAACACCCACAATGTATCGTTTGTAGAAAGGACGTCCATACACGCGATATAACTCGTATATAATATTATAAAATGTGCCATCAAATGTCGCCAGTAGGCGACATGTTTCACTACACGAATTAATGGTATGATAAAAAAAACAGAGTTGCGTGGTGCCTTACCTTGACGTCCGGACAGGGATAGCCTTGCTTGATGACAGGGGAAGATGCTCTACTGAGGTGCGAAGGCTCTCGGTCTTGAGGAGCTGGTCAGTGGTCATATATTTTCGTGTTCAATGTTTCCCCCTATTGGCACAAAGGCTACATTGTAACTGCAACGTTTCGGGCCCAGATGAGGACATTTATTTGTGTCATGCGTACTTATTTTTTGTTACGCTGCCAAGTGTATGTTCCCCAAATACTAAAACAGCCCGCCTTGATGTGATTACATGAAGATGTGTCACGTCTATAAGATAATTACTTATCGAATACGACGTAATGGGCATAAGAAAATGACCTTACAAACATGGCCGCTATACGAGTACCACTGCTGGTCCTAATTTAAATGGGTGTCAAAAAAAAAGCCTGAAATGTAAAACCTGTTTTATTTAACGTATTACATCAAACGAACACGACTGACTTGATAAAATACTATGCAATTGTTAAAACCTATATTTTATTTAATAAGTGTATTATTTAACATGCCACATGATTATTATTTTGTGTTCGTTTGGGCAGCGAGGCGACGGGTCTTGAGGTGGAAAAAGCGCCAACTTCTTCCTGTACTGCATGCTATTATACTGTGGGAATTGCGTCTATAAGGGATTTTTCATCAGTTTGTGTTCGAAATGAACTAGCAAGGTAAGCTTAATAAGCCCCATCTAACGTGGTAGATATGTCGCCGTGTTCTCCGGTTCTCTTAGAAAACGTATGTTGTATTTTTTTTTTTTATCTACTCCTCCCACTAAATTCCCCGCTCCGTAACGAAGTGACCCATATGTGTTCCAGGATTACGCTCAGTGTTATACTATTAACTACGCTGTATCCACCCCGACGGCAGTGATTTCTCATAATAACGTAAGTTAACGTGAGACTTCGCAAACACACTTTATGATATTTATGCCAGTTGGACAATGAGAAAAAGGCTGCCAGTCCAACAGCTAACGCGTTATGCATTATCGACAAACTAATGCATTTAGAAGCAACGTAATGCGTAACGTTACAAATAAAGAAACGAACAGTGTTTAGTTTGTCATGTTTGGTTCCCTCGCCTGTTCCATCGGGGCGAACTCGGGCCGAGTGTTGAACGGGTGTCCATTTCGTTTCCCTGCCAGCGAGGCGCGCTGTTGCCTCTCGGATCGTCTGTCTGTACGGTGTCGAGTGGAGATGCCAGGGCTGCAGGGGGACAACGTGGTGGCCTCCCTGGGGAGCCCCGTCAAGAAGAGCAAACTTTCCCTCAAATTCTTCCAGAAGAAAGAAGCTAAACGGACATTGGACTTCTCCGAACCTCCCGCAGATGAGTCCAAAACTGAACCCGAACCCGAGGATTCAATTGCAAGGTGTGATCGCACCCTTTCGAAAATCATAATAACCATCATAAAATCTTTTTTTTTCATCCATCTACGTAAGACACTTCCGTTAAATTGGTATTTTTAATAAAAACTCTTCCTCCTTTATTGTCATTGTTACGACTCTACAGTGGTGATCAGGTAGTCCCTGGACCTTCTCCATGCACCGGTTCCACAGGTCCTCTGCTACCTTATGAGAAAGTTGAGGCCCTGCTGCCATTTGTCGGGCTTAATAACTTGGGCAACACCTGCTACCTGAACAGTGTTTTACAGGTACATAATGATTATCGTTATAACCACTTGTAGAAATTAATGGGAATATGCTAACCCCCAAGTCTGTTCATTGAACACTCCTTGGAATCAGAGAACAGCACTTTTGTTTTTTAAACTCTTTGTTTGTCAATAGGTGCTGTACTACTGCCCTGGGCTCAGAGATGGCATCAAGAATCTATACAGCCGATCCAAAAGCAGAGACAAACTTAAGGAAGAAATTGTCAAAAGTGAAGATGAGGTCTGTACAAAACTGTATCTGTCTATCTGTTGTCAAGGGATGGGCATTGTTCAAGATTTTCCGGTTCTGGTTATAGTTCTAATCTAATTATAACCATTCAACATCTTTCACTTTCATTTATATATTAACTGCTTCAACCCTCCATTGTATAATATAACATGTTCCATGGAGTCTTATTCAAATATTCAAGATAAAGTATTCTGCTGTGGCAGAGAACCATAGCAGCAGCTAACAAGCTTGTAGCTGGTTGGTTCTCAATTTCAGGCGTTCATAGTATGATCAATCTGCATTTCTTCCTTTTCTGGAAAAAGATTGTCTTCTACCATAACTTCTGAATATAGTCCGTTACAAGCTGACGTAATGCTGAGGAGTTTTGACTTTTGTTTGTATACTAAGTTAGCAAACCTGTTGCTTACCACTTCTGCCATGGTCCAACAAGATTCTGTAGTTTCCTATAAGGTACCAAAAGTTTGGTGCCCATTCCGTCTTTTGATGGCTAAGCAGTCCTGAGTGTTATGTCCTCTGCTCCTCAGGAGGACAGCGTGCCGGCTCACATGGAGCTCCTCGGGAGTTTCAACAGCCTCATCACATCCGTGGAGCAGCTGCAGTCCGGCTTCTTGCTCAACCCGGATGGCTACAGCGAGGGGGAGCTGGCCACGCCGCCACGCAAACTACTGCACACTCTCAGGTGAGAGGCCACGCCCCCTTATCTCTGTAACCCTAACCCTAATCCATTTAGACACCCATGTTTACCACTGTGCAATACTGACAAAGGTGTATCGGTGTCGTCTTCTTGCATAGCATAAGGCCAAGCTTGAGCACTTGCGTCTGCAACTATGTTAACGCCCACAATCTACTAGCTTTGTAAACTGCATTCGTTGAAGCCTTACCTTATAAGCCTTTGGCCAATCAGATGTGGCATCAATCAATGAACTTTCATTCAATCATAATCTTGGAGAGTTTTTGCTGTGAACTACCACTAACGGGTCGTTCTTCCAGGCAACTGAACCCTATGTATGAGGGCTACCTCCAGCACGATGCCCAGGAGGTGCTTCAGTGCCTACTAGCTTACATCCAGGAGGCCTGCGACACCATAAGGAAGGAACAACATGGGGAGAGTACGAAGGAGGTCATACAAGAAAGCCCTGCCACTCTGGTGCCAGCCAACTCTGAAGAAGAGGAGGAAGATGGCCAGGTCAACGGAAAGAGGAAGAGCGACACAGAGGCGGGAAATGCCAAGAAGAAGCCAAAGTCGGTCAAATCCAACAAGCTGGATGCTGATGAACACTCAGAGAAGAAACCCTTCACCCGTTCCAAAAGGAGGTCCTCCAGAGAGATAGTTGCTGACGCTGGCCCTGGGGAAAGGGAGGTGAAGGATGAGGGGAAGGAGGAAAACGAGGAGGTTGCGTGTAGCGGGGAAGAGGGCAAGGGGACGGGTGATGGTGCCCCTAAAGCTTCTGAGGGGAAGAGGAAGAAGAGAACCAGGCTGAGCTGGCTGAGGCCTTCCTCCAAGCAGCCAAGCATCTTCTCTAAGTTCCGCAGCATGGGCAAGATCAGCTCCATCATGGCCCCCAAGAACCAGGCGGAGCAGGTGACCGAGCCGGAACAGCCCCAGGCAGATAACGGACCCAAACAGGAACTAACTCGGATGGGTAAGACTGCCCCGGAACCCACCAATGGCATCACGCAGGACCAGAAGGCTGTGGAGAACCAAGGTGAGATGATGATTGATGACAGAGATTTAAAAAACGGGTATGGAGTTCAGAGTGAGTGACGGTCCCTCCCTCTCCTGAGCAGACGGCCTGGACGTCCTGGAAAGGCTGTTCCAGGGCAAGCTGGTGCTGCGGACGCGTTGCCTGGAGTGTGAGAGCTACACGGAGCGCAGGGAAGACTTCCAGGACATCAGCGTTCCTGTCCAGGAGGACCAGCCCAGCAGCCCAGAAGACCTCTCTGAGGGTGAGCGGCACTAGACGCCTCATGTTATATAGGTGTTGCTGTTGCTGCTCATGTTTACACCATATTGAAATGATGCCTGTACGGGGTTATTTTTTTATAGGTTAATCCTTGTCTTATTATTTTATGTATGTCCAACCTTAGAATTTTTAAAGAGGGTTTACCTTTGTCCGCACTATATTAAACCACCTGGTGCCGTCTGCCTTCTTCATCCTATAGTGTCCCCAGACCCTAAACCCGAACAGAAGACTCTGAAGTGGGCCATCTCCCAGTTTGCGTCAGTGGAGCGTATCGTCGGCGAGGACAAATACTTCTGTGAGACGTGTCACCATTACACAGAGGCTGAGAGAAGCCTCCTCTTCGACAAGACCCCGGAGGTCGTCACCATCCACCTCAAGTGCTTCTCTGCCAACGGTCTAGAGTGAGTAAACCCTGTGTCTTCTGGAGCACTGGGTGGAAAACATTGCTTTTAGCAGTAGTATCGGGAGTGTTGGCCTCCGCAATACCTGCTTAGTCAGGTCAGCCAGAAATGTCTACATGATATTGGCTGAAACGCATTATTGGTACCGTTCTACAGAGGGCGCTATAGTGTATTTGCCTATAGTTGATTCACATTACTTATGTTGTGTTCTCTTCAGCCACTTTCATATAAAAAAACGAGGGCAGAAACGGACAGAGTTTTAGAACCCAATCCTAACGTTACCTATACGTGGGGCAGCAGTAGCTCAGGAGGTAGAGCGGGTTGGCTGGTAACCGCAAGGTTGCTAGTTCAATCCCCAGCTTCTCCTAGCGTGTCGAGGTGTCCCTAAGTGTATGTGGAGTGTATGTGGCTTTGCATTCACACACACTCCGCCGTCGGTGTGTGAATGTGTTTTATGGATGGGTGATTGTGAGGCAATATTGTAAAACGCTTTGGGTGGCCACTGGTTACAGATAAAGCGCTATATAAATGCAGTCCATTTACCATACGTTAAACAACACAGAAGATAAAATCACACAGTTTGAGAGTCGCAATATTGACAGAATCGCAATAAATATCGTATTGGCTCTCAGAAAATCTAATCATAAGGTCCCTGACAATTCCTTTCCCTAGCTTGTTTGTATATTTGAGTTGAATCCGGTTGTCTTTAACTGCGTCGACCTTGTGTCTGTCGTTTCCCAGCATGGACCCCTACGCGGGCCTGTCCAAGGTGAACACCCCACTGCAGACACCGCTCACCCTGTCCTTGGAGGAGTGGTGCACGAGCGCCGCGCCCCTGGACGGCTGCAACTACCAGCTCTTCGCCGTGGTGATGCACAGTGGCGTCACTATCAGCAGCGGCCACTACACCGCCTATGTCCGCATGTCCGAGCTGCAGGACGTGCGGCTCCAGCCACAGAGCAAGGAGGAGGAGGAGCAGCGGCAGGAGAGGGAGGAGGTGAAGGAAAAGATAGAAGAGCAGGAGCGGCGAGGAGGAGACGGCATCAAGCAGGAGGAGGAAGAGGAAGGGCACTACGATGATGGAGAGGTGTCCTTCGGCGGGGCGAGGGGGCTTCACCGGGGCAAGGCAGGGGGGAAGAAAACAGAGGGTGTGGTTGGACTCCTGGGAGGACAGAGGAGCACCGGCAACGGCTACGAGCTTGCCGGCAGCAAACAGGCCGACAAGACATCCACCAGCGGAGTGGCCGAGGCTCCGAGGCGGAGGCCCACTACCAGCGGACCGGTGAAAAAGGAAGCAGAGGAGGGGAAGAGAGTCAAGGAGGAGCGGGAGGCACTGAGCAGCCTCCTGCACTACGAGGGCAAGTGGCTCCTCTTCGATGACTCGGAGGTGCGTCTGTTTGAAGAGGAGGACTTCTTGCGAGCCTGCTCCCCGGACACCTGCTCCACGTCCACGCCTTACCTGCTTTTCTACAGGAGGACGCCACTGCAAGGCACAGGCTTAGTGCAGGGGTGACTGGTCCAACGGATAGATGGACCCTCTTTTTATTCGCTGCCATCAGTCAGGGTTGTGGATGCCCACAACCCTGTTATTTTTATTTTTACATTGATTTATCTCTATAAGCTGAACGAAGTCTGTTCAAACTTTTTTCCAAATGGGGCAGAATACATATGGGTCACATGAAACTATGGACCTCTAGAATGGCTCAACTTGCAGGGTTTGGTACTAGCAAACTCCTAAGCTAATAGACTTGTGATATTGGCACCCACATGAATTTTGGGTCTATGAAAACCACCGGTACTTCCCACTGGTCAATGATGACTAGAGCCTTTTCATAGCAACAGGTTTGGGAGGAAGCTTGCATAACTAAAAGCCTAATTTATGCCCCCCAGCTCATTTTATTTGATGAGTTTAAAGCTTTTCCTTTTGTCCTAGCTGTCATATTTTGTTTCATTGTCCCCTTATTCCTGATCTGTTAGAATGATTCGGATCTATCCATATATTAAGTTGTTTTAACTATGTTAAGCACTTTGGCACTTAAAATTCCAGTAGGTTAAATTGCTGTATATTTTCATATTTTCTTTGGTCATAGGCAACACTGCATCCCTTCCCAATATTGCTAAGATGATAACGAATTGTAGATTAAGTTTTTCTATTGCCAGGATAAGGATGCTACACCTCAAGGGAAGTCTATTGAGAATATAGATCTGCATGGACATCTTTCATGAATCCCTCATTCAGGTCCAACAGGCTACTGAATGTCTTTATATAAACATTTATTGCCATACATCTAACATGCTGAATTCCTTAGTCTATGCAGGAGGCGCATGCTGTCAGCTCACAAGAGTGCCACAAAGGGAAAAGTAAACGTTTTGATGGGATTGCATTTATACTTCAGGAGGCAATATATATCTCAGTTAATGATTTAAATCCCATTGAATCACTTCCTTGAGCGACATGTCAAGGTCTTGTAATATGGAAAAAGCACCAGCGGAACTCCAGTAGGGGCACATAACCAATAAAAGGATGGCTGATGGACATTTTTGCCATTATCTCGTGTGGAAGTGTATTGATGCATTAAACCTGTCACCCACCATTAACCGGTTATAAAAGTGATCCTTGTATTTGTTGCTCTAACTAATTGTTTGAACCTTTTTGGTTTGCAGCTTTCAATGTTAATTACTAAGGACATGGAGGCCATTAGAGTTAAGATAAGGCCAATCCATGTAAAAACGGCTTTAGAACATGTTTGTCATAACCTGTGAGGTTTTCATTGCTGATAAGCTTAATTATGGAGAGGTTCTGCAGGTCATCTGATTAATGTCACGTTTAGAATGTTAATTTTTTCACTTTAGGCCAGATGTCTACATCATTTTCTAGGTTCTAAATGTCAAGCAATACCAGCCATAACTGGTATGCGTAAATAACGTATTTCATTGATGCTAAACAAACGGCTTTCTCTCAACCGTTTCAGAACATAAGCAATAAAGTTGTAATATTTCCATTAATGAAAGACCCTTAGGACAGTTTGTGAAAAAATAAAGGATACGATTTGGACAATTAAAATATTTATTTTGTTAAATATTAACATAAATCAAACAATTAAAGTTGAAAACAAATCCCTTTTACTTGCAATGTAGTTTAAATGAATAATGATAAAGCCTTATAAATAGTATGTTTTTTTGCATTTTTCATGTTTGGATGTTTTTTTATGCCTTTTGGATTAAATAGTAAACTTTCAAGTTGTAAAAGGCATCGCTACACCATAATAAAAAGTGCACAAATTAAATTAAATACAGATTTGACACTATACACATTTTTTTAATGATACCGTGACGTTTTTAAAGAGTACCCTTTGGCTTTTTGTGTTGGCACTTGACTTGACAAAAGGGGAACTTGTTAGCTAATAGCTAATGGCTGCTAAAGATCCATTGACATTGAGACATGAACACAATGCTAATGAGCCATTTTGACATTAGCAACATGACTGATGCTGGGTAAATAAAAACTCCAAACACCATCAATGATGCAGTAAAAAAATATTGCATGACAAAAAAGAAAAATGCCAAGGTATCGCTGTAAGATCAACTTGATCGTCCCACCGATGCGTAACAGGTTATTCTGTAAACAAATTAAGACACTGGAATGACGTACCAAGCCAGGACACTTTCAGGCCACTATGTAGAGGAGCGACTTTTAAGGAGACACAATGTATTTACATTTGGGAATAAATTAATGTTGACGTTCTCTTTTCCTCATCTTCAAAAATCAAGCTTCCGAAGACTTATTCTGCTGAAGGAATCTCTGAGGAAACAAAGAACACAGAACAAGAGATTTACACAAGCACAACAGTCTTGGGTTGTGCATTAGATCTCAAAGTAATTTGAATGACACTAGGGAGAAATGGAAATGTTGACAACTGTAGTCAACTGGAAAATAAAAAAAAGAATGGCGAATTCACACTAGAATGCTGTCTAGTTGAACACTTAGCTCTGCCTCAAAGGTTGACGATGACAAAGGGAAAAAGCCACATAACAAACTACCTTGTCAAGCTGTCCGTTTGCTGCATGATGTCAGGAAAATCACCAAAAAGATTGATCAGCCAACACACAGCTTTCACTAGCCACCACGCTCATACATTTAGAATATCGCACTCATACTTTCCCACAGCAGTAACTTTGTCAAACACATGACTCGCAAATGCGATTGGCTCACCAACCCCAACACACACCACTGTGCAGGAGGCCTACCAGTG
Organism: Gadus chalcogrammus; assembly: GCF_026213295.1. Lineage (NCBI taxonomy): Eukaryota > Metazoa > Chordata > Actinopteri > Gadiformes > Gadidae > Gadus > Gadus chalcogrammus. The sequence continues at coordinate 2,398,140 of NC_079423.1, read as the reverse complement.
TAAGTTGACCTGCATGAAAGGCTTATAGCCCAGTGGGAGGCCTCTGTGTGAGTTGACCTGCAGGACAGGTTTATAGCCCAGTGGGATGCCTACCTATGAGAGTTGACCTGCAGGACAGGCTTGTAGAGCTGGGGTATCTTCCTGTTGATGAGGGGCTGCAGCGCCTCCTTCAGGCGGTGGTAGTTCCTCTCCAGTTCCCTCTGGTACTCCTTCTGATCGGGACCAATCAGGCTCTTGTTCTTACGCAGCGCGTCCTCGCATCTGCGTAACAGACCGGAAGTCATGATTAGTTACAACGATAGGACTACTACTAATGAATCAGAACATGTTCTGCACTACTGTTTGGAGGGATCATGGGTTAGAGTTCAGTGCATGATGATGATACCCATGTGAAATACATTTAGTTTTCATGTTAAAATTATTATTGTTATGTGTGAACATTTTTGTTTGGATGGTTATGGTCTCCAAAGGCATGTTCCAGGGTTCATACCTCTTGGTGAAGTCCTTGAAGCAGAGCCGTAGCTTGTTGTGGTGTCTGTAGAGTTTGGGGTCACTGGGAATCTCAGACAGGAACACCTGAGCCACTTCCAGAGGGCCCTGACAAATACACACAAACACACTACTGTAAAGAACCATCCCATGCATAAGTATATGCATGCAACTATCGATGCCCTTAATAAACCCGGCTCTTTACAAATGCATATTGCAAAGTATATATAAAAAAACGGATTTATTGACAGTTACAAAAAAAAAATAGTAGTTCATTCATATCATTCAAAAAAGACAAATGCATTACAACTAGTGCTGTCAAGCGATTAAAATATTTAATCTTGATTAATCGCATTAATGTCATAGTTAACTCACGATTAATCGCAAATTATTTTTCGATGCTAAATATCCCTTGATTTCTTTGTCCCATTAATTCTTCTCATTTTAATTCTCTTATCAACATGGTGAAGTGCATCGGCTTGCCTTGTGCAAATGTTTTTTTATTGATTACAACATTGGCATATACTGATCAAAACAGGACGATACAAAAAAAGAGCCTATAGTGCAATTAAACGATGAACATACAAACATACTGCCTTGAACAAAGCAGTCAGGCTACTGCTTCTTTGTTTTGAGCCATTTTTAAATAAAATAATTGCGTTAATCGCGCGATAAAAAAATTAACGCCGTTAAAATTGGTTTGCGTTAACGCCGTTAATAACGCGTTTAACTGACAGTCCTAATTACAACGTAGTTGTTTGAAAGGAGTGTGAGGTTACCTGGTTGACCGTGGTGCCCACAGAGCCTTGCAGGACCATCTGCAGCATCTTGGCGTCGGAGGGGTTCTGGTGGGTGGCGAAGGCTAGCTCCTGGGTCTTCTTCTGCATGTCCTCGATGGCTACCTCCATGGGCATTGATATGATCTGAGAAACCCAGAAACATTCGGTGGTTCGGTGTTGGTACTAGTGTGAGTGAGCATGGTAAACACATGCCGATACAAACACCAATATCCAAAATTATAATCCACTTTTGATGAAGCACTATATGAAAGGTGGAAGTGTAACATAATTCACACATTCATATCAACAGGCCACATATGTCCTTGGCGACTAGAGAGGTCTCGTTCCCATCCTAGGGAGGGATCCGGCTCCTAGGGAGGCGTCCGGCCCGTACAAGAAGCCATTCATTCACGAATCAATTCTACAGATACGAGCGGCCCAGGTGTTCGATGAACTCAGAAGTTCAGGGCCATGAAACAAGTTGCAATGCCAACACATAGCCACAAGGGGTCAGCACCATACCACAAAGCAAGTTGTAATGCCAACACATAGCCACAAGGGAGCAGCATAGAGACACATACAACATCCAGAGAGGCGGGAGTTCAGCACCATGCTTAGCCAATCAGAGCACATAACTAAGTCCACGCCTGCCCAGTATTAAAGTTACAACCCATAGCCCAGAGGGCTAGAACGCTCCAGGTAAAGCATCCTTTGGAATGCCCTACTAAGTGTTTCCGGCAGACTTTTTCCAAAAGAACACGGCAGAAGTAAACATTTAGGTGACCCATGGCCTTTTCATTATACAGGCTCTCAAACGGCTCGTTGGACACACAGTGTACACAGTGGGGTAACTCAACGGAGAACCCCAACGAAGACGGGATACAAGCTCTTTTAAAGACACTGCCCACTGCTGTACCTCCTCCTTGTGTATGATGTTGATGCGGGTCTTGATGTAGGGGAAGGCATGCGAGGTGGTGAGGATGGTCTTCCGTTTGAACTGCTCGTGGAGGTCGCCGTGCGCACGGCCATCCAACGTGAAGGGCGTACAGTAGACAAAGCGCCGCAGGTTGTAGTTCTTGTCGAAGTAGGTGATGCGGTCCTTCATCTCGTACGTATCGAAGAAGGGCTCCACATACGTGATCTGGACGTAAGCCTGAGGAAGTCATTGAAAAAATGTTAAAGGTCCCATATTATATCACCAGGTGTGAGTGTGATTAGCCATTTCAAGCCGTTTTGAAAATCTGTCACTTCTGACATTATAGATGTATGACAGAAAGATCAGTCTACCAGCCTAACCAGGGGACTGTAGCAAACGTGACTCATCTATCCGTCATTCATCTAGGTGGACACGCCCACTTGTGATGTCAAAAGAGGCAGAAATTCAAAACGGCTTGTGGTATAATGCCGGACCTTTAAGAAGTAACCTTGCAGGCGCATGAAATCCTTGGAACTTGATTTATTCGTAAATATCTTCCTTGGTCTGAGCTCTTCTTTTCAGTCAGAGTTGAAGGTTACATTAGACCAGCCATTAATAATACATACTAATTAGTGGATTCCTTCCTGATCCACCCTAAAGACACCAACACCCTTGCATTTACTTCCGAACCTAAATTATCAAATTGGATTTGCACTTAAGTCCTTTCGCTAAAGCTTGGTCAATGTTTATGCAAAATAAGCAGAATCCATCAGGATCAACTTTCTACAATGGTACACTCTTGAGAACCATGAACTCATTTAGACAGGTGAATGGATATGGACGATGCCCCTTTCATTTGCCATCCCACAAACCTTGTTGGGGTCCAGTTTGCACTTGTCTACAGGGTTGGAGTCCTTAATGACTTCCACCTGTTCTTCGCCAAAACGCTCCCCGTAGAATCCCTGAAGATAACCAGAGGACAGGAAATATGTTGGGCGGAGGCCAATAACCTGACATAAGGCATGAAAGATTATTTGAATGTTTACCTCCAGTCGGTGGGAGATCTCTGCTAGTTTGGTGATGGCAGGCTCCTTGTATACAAACTCCTGCTCATCCAAGTCCCCAAACTTGGTACCGTAAAATCCGACTCTGAAGTACGTACCAAACATTCTCTTTCCATGCTGAGGAGAGATGAAGTGTGAGTCAATGAGAAGGTCACAAAAGATGATAAGAGCATTCCTAAATTACATAATAGCGTAAAGTATTTTGAAGATTACGTAAGGATAAATGTTGAAAGGACCTCTGGTTATTAAATCTCGATTTAGAAATTAACAATTTCTAAATCTCGATTAAGAAGATTCCTTTCAAAGTCTTAAAAATGTATAAAAGTAAGTTAAATAGTGAAGCGTCAATAACATCCTTTTGATACTCCCTTCATCCAGGGTTTCTTTCTAGATCTTGATTAATCATATATTTAACTATTTTGTTTAACGGGGGTAATGTACAAACATTGATGTGCCCATTTGATGCTATATATCAGATTATAGCATCATGCTTATTTGCATATGTAGTCCCTCAATATCACGTGTCCATCAACAGAGTTCTAAACATTCTACATTCAATTCGCACACATGCATTCCTTCATCATGACCAGTTAAAAGTATCCAACATCTCTCCATGTAAAAAGTGGGGGCTCAGTGTTCCAGCAGTCCAAGTTAGAAGGCCCATGCTTCAATTCATCACACCAGGTCTTTAAATCTTACAGTGCTACCGGGGTGAAGTGTCAGTAAGTGGGAAAAGGTTTCAACACAGGTTTCCTCTCAAGTTAGTGGGCGTGTTTGACAGTGGAGCATTCACCAAGATCCTAGCCCAACCTAACTTCACTAGTATATACAGGTGCACTTGTAGAACTGGGTCAGAAAGGCTTACATGGACGTATTCCTTTTGCTTAAAAATCCAAATGGGCTGAAAAGATATAGATTATGACAGGACTGGTGGAAGACAGGAAGTCTTAGGCTAAGGCTATTTCTGTTGAAGTATGGAAGTGAAGTCATAGTTTAAAAGGGTATGGTTTTGAGACAGTTCTGGGTGAGGAAATGTGTGTGTTTGAATATTTGTTTGAACCATAATATTTTCTGTATTCGTATGCATTGTCAGAAACAGTGTAGGAAAGTGTAGGAAGGTAAAGACTGAACCATTTCACAAGCACCAACAAAGAAAGGAAAACTGGCTAAAAGTCAGATTGATTGATTTATCTCCCCATCTTCAGGATTTCTGGATTGACTTTCCATGAGGACTAGGGCATCACAGGTCATTTCGATTTCCATGACATGCTCAAAGCCTCAGTTTGTTATCTTCAAAACTAGGGAACTTACCACAACACACAATTAAGTAAAGTGGGAAGGTTCAGCAACCAGGAACAAAAACAAAAAGGAGAAAACAGAACACATTTTAATCAGGATCACCTATCTCCAAAGAACAACAGAAAAATTACAAAGACCAAAAAATAAGTCTAAATAACGCATTCTTGGTGATGAGGCTAAGAAAAACACAAAGCTAGTGTGGTGGTTCTGGATCATGCCAAGGCAAAGAAGGAACATTTAAAGACACAAACAAAAGAAAACTAATCAGAGTGGGGAAAAGGTCCCATCACCCCTAGAAACAGGCTGTTCAAGGGGGTGGAACTGGGGTGCGGTTCCAGAAGGAACGAAGAGTGCTCTGTCCATTCCATGCAATAACATGCAGAAAGTACATAAATTAAAAACACATGTTAAGTAGCTGATAGCAAAAATGAAAAAACAATGAAAAAATGTATATCAGGGGTCGATTTAGTTTCAAAATCAAAATGAGGGGGGATTATCAAATGGGCCAAAAAATAATAAATGGTTGGTTGGTTACTGTGACTTGGAAGGTTTATTTATCATGATAATCATGGAATTTTGGATCCAGTTGTGGATAAATGGTTTGACTCCAATTGGACTTCACAAGACATGGCTGAGCTTTAATTGTGTGTGAAAAGACCAACCTACGGCAAAAATGTTAAAAAAAAGAGAAAAACTAATCAAAACGAAAAACAGACAAAAACGGACTCAAACTCTGTGGTTGGAGCAGGTGAGATAATAAGAGGATGAGGGCGGCCCGACAGCGTGGGGGGTGCAGCCCCGGACTGAGAGGATACAGGAGTTTTTGGAAAAATGGCGTATTTCCCCCCGAAGAAGAGAGACTGTTTGTCGTTAGTGTCGCAGGCACGATGGCTCCCATGCATGCCCCATTGGCACGGTCACAAACAAGTTAAAAACAAGACCCCCCCCCCCCACCCCAAAAACTGGCGGGCTTTGCTTGTCCTGTACAAGTCAGGGTCCCTGAGGTTGGTGGGGGCGGGGGTTGAGTTTGGGGTGCAGGGGGTTGGGGGGCAGACAGTCCGCATTGTCCGCAGGTGTTAATGGATGTATGGATATGTACAGGACGTAGAAAAGGTAGCGACAGAGCGCCCGCTGGTAGCAAAACGTAAAAAGAAAAAGAGTGAATGATAAACGACCAAACAACGAACAACTGAGACCAAGCAGAGAACTGCAGGAACCACCTACCTCCCAGCCAGTACTCTGTGTGATAAAGAGAATACAGGAGAAACGTGAACGCCTGGACGCACACAAACCCACCACCACACCCCCTTCCCCGCATACATACAAACACTAAACAGTACTCTTCAGCACCTGGTCTTAGAATCTAAATAGCAACAGGGGCCGGTGTACAACGTGCAGGGGAACCATTTTATTAAGGTCACCCTACATATTGACACACACACGCACACCTCTTTTGACAAAGATTAATGTACCCCTTTCCAAAAATCAAATGAACGTCACAGCCAAAAGAGTTACTGTATATTCTATTGAATCAAACACAGTAAAACATACAAGAAATAGTTGAATACAAAAAAAAGAAAAAATCCAAAAATAAATTATTATTATTCTGATCCTACTTCTGAAATACTTTTCCCAGAACAAATCTGCACTTTTCATTTGCAGTGACATAAGCAGAAACAAATGTCCCTTTGTAGTTCATCTGTCACTAGGGAAATATTACTCCCGTCGCTTCAGCAAAGTCATATTTGAACCTGCTGCCCTACTCTTGTTAAGGTAACTTGTTAAAGCACGCAACTTAGTCACAGTATTTCCACTTCATGCAAGTCATTTGATCATACCCTTAACATGAAGCGCACACCTGAGCCCATACCTCAGTGGAGGGTTTGATACACAAACAAAGTCACAGTTTGCGTTGAAGAACAACCGAAGCATAGATCTTTGTCAATTTAGCAGAAACTAAAACCCCATTAACACGGTCAAATAGGATTATCAACGTTATGTGGGCTTCAAATAGACATCCAACGGGGAATATTCAATCTAATGCACCGCTGTGGGGGGTGCGGGTGTGGGTGCTGTTACTCAGAAGGGGGGTTGGGAGGTGTGTGGGTGTGGGTGCTGCGATGCAGACGCTGGATTTACCTGGTGGACGATTTTGCCAAAGGCTTCCTGCAGTTTACCATGTATGGTGGCGAGCTTCTTGGCGTCGCGGTTGGCCTCGTGGACGGGGATGAGCACCTTGTACACCTCGTTGACCGCCTCGTACATCCCAGCCTGGAGAGGAGGATGGAGGGGGAGGGGGAGGACACACTAGATGGGTCCCAGTAGCCATGAGGGTCACCTCCAGAACTCCACACATGCAGCCAGGTCATTCAAAACAGGTGTGCTGAACTGCTATGTTGCATGAAATGATTCTTGTTGTTGGTTGACCCACAGTATAATCTGGGATCCAGCGGTCCTACTGCATATTAGCAGAATTTGTGTGGGGAGACGGCACCGATCTGGGCTGGAAACCAGAAACTGTAAGGGGGCGGAGTTATGCCTTGTTTCCTGTTTCTTCATGGATTTATAGAAATATAATTTTTCCTGGGATTTGGGGTGTTGTTTTGGGTCTCTCTAGTGCTCCCACACGCATACAAACTTTGAAAGAAGACATGATTTTTTGAGTAAGATATGCATTTCTGAAAGTACCCCGCCAACAGTTCCCAAATGAGCGAATCAGTTTCGGCGCCCCCTCCTACGTAGGAAGGGGGCACACTTGAATATTACCTCCCACTTCCTTACTCCCCTCTAATCAGAGCATAGCTACGATTTTGTGGACCAGCGGACAAGCAGTTCTGGCGGGGGGGACTCGGCGGCAGCCCGGCAGCTCAGCTCCGGGAGTACAATCCCTTCTTCTACCGGACTGCTGCTGAGCTTCGGCGGCAGTCCGGTGAGGAGACATGGAGGAGAACGGGATTGTACTCCCGGAGCTGAGCTGCCGGACTGCTGCCGAGCTACCCGACTGCTCCGGCGGGTTTACTCCGGGATGTGAACTGCCGCCGAAGCTGGCAGGTCCGGCGGGGAGAACTCGGTGGCAGTCCGGCAGCTATTATTATACTATGTAGATATAGAACTCCAGGAGTCTGCAAACGGCAACAATCCCTTCTCCTCCAGGGTGTGGTTCAGTCTGACAGCTCATTGGTCAATGGGCAGCAGCTCATTTGCATTAAAGCTACAGACACCAGAAACAGCGCAGGGACTGCAACAGAGGGGAATAGCGGTAGGCTATTTCCAACTAACAGCTTCAAAAACACGTTTTCTGGAACTCAAATACTATGTTTACTTGTTGGGTAAACACCATAATATGTCTCCTTTAAAGAAGGTTTATTCTGAAAGTACAGGGTGTTGATTTGAAACCCGAAACATGAGTTTACTAGTTCTGACCGAGTCTCAGCTTGAAGTTCACCGATTACTCACAACTTCCGCCGGCAGCAATATGATAGGTTCAAACAAAATGAAATGAATGGAAGTGAAATGCCCCGTCCACCAAGATTTGAGCTCATCATTTTATATTATGGTAACGTTTTATTTTTGGC
>NC_079423.1:2363783-2389918 GCF_026213295.1 Gadus chalcogrammus | reverse complement strand
TGCTATCTTTGTGCATCTGATCGGCTGTTGCTGTTGGCCTAAACAAAAAGGTGACATGTGATGGATTTAATAAACAGACAACCATCCACTTCAACAATTGGGAAGGATAGCACATAGAATCAGATTGAATAAATTCATTAAACCGTTTCAATGAAAGTATGAATGAACATGTTTGAAGGGTAGGATGCTGAATGGGTTCATGTCTAAAGGTACAGGGGCGTGTACCCTACCGTGTTGCTTGCAGCCGTTCCCACGTTGAGGTTCTTAAGGAGCTGTGGAGAGCCATACTGACCAGCGATCTGTTTCCGAACCTCTGCTGCCACAGTCCTGTGGGGGAGAGACAAGGTTTCAACTAGGGCTGGGTAAAAAAAAAAACTAGATTTAATCGTTTTTTTATCGATTTCATTTAAATTTAGCAATATTGATTCATAGGGCATGAGATAGATATTTTTTTACCATTAATATTATTTGCACTTTAATAAAAAATGCCTTAATGCAATTTGCAGTTATGGAATGTTGTAGTTCAAAAGTTTAAATAGTCCAATTTACTTGTTGTTTAAGGTGAAAAAATAAAGTACATTTGTATTTTGTAAGACAGTTGACCCTTTTCATTATTTAAGAGCAGATTGAATCTAATCGTGATTAATCGATTCAGAACCTTATGAATCAAAATCAAATCGATTTAGGAAATTGGCCACGATACCCAGCCCTTGTTTCAATCAAATGGCCCAGCGAAAATAGTTTGGCACATGTAAGAACTAGGCAAACGGGGGAGGGGAGGATAAGAAGATGATAAACATCCTGTGAGAAAATGCCATGATACTTTTACTCTGACATTTACTGTCAGAGTTTTCCTAAAAAAGTATTGTAGAGTTTAACTGTAATATTTTCTCTAGATTTTTCTCAAAACTTGTTTGTTCCTAAAATGTGAAAATTAACAAAAATAAAATGAATTTAGTAAATTTAATTGCATCAGTAATTTAATTAAAAGGGTCTGCTATTGTCACATTGATGAAATAATAATAACCTTCTTACTAATCTGACTTATCAGAGCTTGACCTGATTTAGAATGCTCTCTAGGCCATACTATCGCTTATCCAAATCTGTAAGAACTACTCCACACAAATACATTCAAAACATTGTACAAATACAGCAGAAGACCCCACACAGTAAAATACCCCCTACCTCATCAGTAAAATACCAAACACAGTACAGTACACCACACAGTACAGAAAGAATGAGTCCCAATTCTACAATAACTATGATAGATTGCAAGATTAAATCCACGTTTAATCTTAACTTGGAAATCCTTCTTTACTTCCTTCCCAAGCTACTTAAGGTTTTTGGTTAATTGCGCCTCAAAAGTACCACAAACACTCTTGTTACGATATTTTAAAGGAGACATATTATGAAAACAACACTTTGGAGATTTGGTGTTGTTTTGGGTCTCGGGTGCTCCAACACGCAGAAAAACTTTGAAAAAAGTCTGTACATGTTTTTTTGACTGAGATATGCTTTTCTGAAAGTAGTAAGTACCCCGTCTACAGTTACCAAACGAGCGAGTCAGTTTCGATTTTGCATTTTTCAAACTACACTCGGACCATCCAAGCAAACTCTTACTTTCTGGAGCCTTGAAAGTTGACAAGAGGGCATCTTACATGACGGAGTTGGGTATCTTACATTATGTCAAATAAAACTACTTAGTTCAACTGAATTCCCCCCAAATGATTGCTTTAACATGCGGCAAGTTTCCTTCAATGTTTTTTAATGGCCTGCTTGGATGGTCCCGGTGTAGTTGGATGGTCCCGGCAGGGGGTGTAAATGCACCCCCTGCCGGCGACTTTCATTGGTTACTGCTGCAATTTTGTCCCGCCCACGGACGCTCTGCCTCATACGGATACAAATCACTTTTGCTACACATGTACCACACAGACATGTTGCAAAAGTATCCGCAAGAAAAACAACAGCTGAGACTCGTAGCAGCAGATTCGAGCAGTTGTATCGATGGACTTGTGCTCATTAAAATGCTCATTGAACATAGCGATCTATGTCATTTAATTTGTGAGGAAATATTTCACAGATGTGCAACTTCTGATGCATTAGTTCACAATTGGGTTTACGAATGCATACATTTTGGGCATGTTTTCAGATTATGAAACACGGGTGTGTGAATGTGTTTTGCACCAACTGCGCTGCAATGGTTGTAGCAAAAGTTTCAATTGCATCACTCTTTGAAGTTGTGATGCAAAGGATAGGATTTGTTACACATTTGTGACTTTAGAGTACACATGCAAAATAAACATTGAGGACTTCAATTTTACTGTTACACATTAGTGACTTTAGTGTACGCATACAAAATCTGCAGTTACAGGTGCTAAAGACTTTTGCTACAATAATACCTTCATACAAAGTTCCTTTCCCCCAATTCTTCTCAACCATGGCCAAGATATCCCCACTACGAGTCTTTAATGTTTGTGGAGGTGCCAGACGTCAGACGCAGTCTTTATGATTCATAATATCATCCGAGGCGCACATAGCTTTTGGCCGTGATATTAGATATAATATTATATAAATACCAATATATAATATGATTATTATTATTATATCATATAGATATAGAGCTCCAGGAGTCCGCAAACGGCAACAATCCCTTCACCTCCATGCTGTGGTACACTCTGACAGCTCATTGGTCAATTGGCAGCAGCTCATTTTCATTAAAGCTACAGACACCAGAAACAGAGCACTCTGAAGGGACTGAAACAGAGGGGAATAGCGGTACCCAAGATTTTTTTTTCCTAAAAGCTATATCCAGCAAACAGCTTCAAAAACTTTTTTTCTGGAACTCAAATACTATGTTTACTTGCTGTGAAAACGCCATAATAGGTCTCCTTTAAACATTTAAAGAATCCAAATAGTTATCACTGCACTACAAGGGCATACAACTGAAAATAAAAACAGAGCTTCAAGCTAGTGGAAAAATATAGGCTCACTCAATAACACAATACGCATAAAGACAAAGGGATGGGGCACACAGAGGCAGGGTGGCCTTGGAGAGCTGGGGCCCAGAAAAATAGACTTAAGGCCCCGTCCACACGGTTGATCTATTCCCCTCCGGACGATCTTTTCCCCTCCATTTCCTTTAATGCGTTTCAGGAATATCTCTGTAAAGACCGACTCATTGCGAAAACGCATCGAGCTGAAGAGACGCTGAAGTACATATTCAAGCCGCTGGTTCTCCACAAAAAAAAGTGGAGCGCATCCAGCCTGCGCGCTGTATGCAAACATTTGGTCGAGGAGGAGATAGCAGTCGTTAAAGCTTTTAGCTTGAGCAGAAACACTTTTTAATGTACAGTTAGTATTTCATTTTACCAAACTAAGTATTTAAAGCTACAAAAATAAAATATCAAATCAACTCTAACGTTGCCCAGCTGGTGGGGGGGCGAGGATGTCATCTTTTGCGTTTCAGGCGTCCACATGAATCCCAACACGAAAAGTCATAGGTCCGTTCTTAACTTATCCACCCTGGGACCTGGTTTCAGAGAAGTTAGTTTTCGGGCACCGAAAACGCCAGATCCGTCTGGACAGTCAGCCCAAACACACAAGTTTTCACCATAGATTGGTTCCGTGTGGACGGGGCTTTTCGAACATCATGTATTTTGTGTTTTTTTCCTCCATTGGGAGACACGTTTCACTTACTCATACGCACATTCCCTCTTTCTCACACAAACACTTACACACCCACAGTCTCACTACATTGAATGGTGTTACATGAAGGATTTCCTTTGAGTCTAAATCAAGCAGGAAAACCATTTGAACTGTTGCCATTGAACCGTATGACAATGCATCATATGTCCCCCGAGGCATCGGAAACACACAACAAATAATACATCCAAGCGACGCAGAGGAGCAAGAGGTCAGTGAGTTGTGGGGGCGATGAGGCAAGTGTGACCACAACAACCCGTGAGGGCCCAGTAACACTGAGCTGAGCCTATATATAATCTACGCAGGAGATAGAATAATACATCAGGATCACATGCAGACCGGGGAAAAGGCTGAGCAGCAGCAAGAGAGGGCCAAGTCTGGGCAGAACACGATGACACAGTTTGGAGATCTGGTGGCCTCTAAAGCCTCCACAATCTCCCTCTCCGAGAAGGAAGAGGGTGCGGAGCGATGGACCGATGAAACACACTCCAGTGCCCCCGTGCCCCGGCAGCTGTAGCCATCTGGTTTTTTGTGCGCCTCGACTGCACGCCAGGAAATCACTTCATTATGCAATAAGGGCCTTCTCGAGAGAAGAGTTGCGCCTCTGAGCCACAGCAAACATCGACGACAGCACAGGTTATCAGCAGAGTTTTAAATATTTTACGATTAGCGGGATAAGCAAACAACAGACAAATTGATGAGCAAATAACAACTGCTGATCTATGGGGTTATCGAACCCCGAAAGACATTGCACTGACACTGAATTTATCTGACCCTGTTGAAATCACCCAAATGCAAAGTCAATAGCATTTGACACCTAGGTCTATGCAATACTACAACAATCAAGGTGGACAAATAGCAGTCTGCTCATTACATTGCGGACAGTATACAGGGCCCGGTTTTGTAAGAGAAAAGCATAATTATACTAATGTGAGCCACAGTTCATAAAAATTCATGATCGGGAACATAATGATCATATCATGATCCCTGCAATCCAAAAGAGAGGCTGTTAGTAAAAACGTGCATGACTACTTGAAACCTTACACATCTTCTTAAGCTATACTATTTTATGTTATCTCAACCCTGTGGCACTATGCATGTTACATGCACTGTGTTCAGCCTCTATTGTGGTGTGTTCGTGGTGAACCACTTTTCCTGTAGGGTGACATGGACAGTATGCCTCTGGTAGAGATCAAACCAGTTATGTGATGTTAAAGCAAGTAGGCATAGTTATTTCCTTGTTTAAAAGAAAATTATATAGATAGACAAAGTCAAAGTAGGCTAATTGTATAAATTGTAAGCCTACTTCAAGCAAGATTAAAGAATTAAAAGGATGTGGGACTTCCTTCCAATAGCAGCACCAGTTAATAACCTGTCAAATGGAAAGTTCAATTACAAAATCCGTTTCTCTAGAAGCGTTCAAAAATAGAATTATAAGTCTGCCACCAACTTTTAATTCCAGAGAAAAACAACATTCTCTAGACTTTTTGTTGTCATTCCATAAATATTGTTAATCGGTATTGACTTGCAAGGGAACATCTTCAAATCCCACACAATGCCCTTTGTTAAAGAGATTAGTCTGATCTGTCTCGGGGCATGGCAGATCACTATTTGATGGCTATTGAGAGGCTTTCGAGCCCGTCTCGCTACATGACAATGGTCTGCTTTATCGTCTCAACTGGGTGTTGGTAAACATGACAGCAAAGTTATGCCACATCAGTGCCCCCCAGCAAACTAGCAACCGTTAGCTGAAGGGGGTTGCTTATTGCCCGAAATCCCTTTAAATCACACTAACTTTACCTTGCCGGATTCTATGGAAACACGCCCACCGTGTCATGCAGTGTGCCTCTGTTATAATTTCAACCCACCCACACAACGACAACAAAGGAACAATTACGATACGTCACTGGGGTCGCCGTTATGTATATGGGTGGGACTGCTGAGCATCTCTCCCCGTATGGCTAAAAGGGAGACTAGCTTGAAAATGCTAGGCTCTGCGGGCGGCTGGGCCTCTGCTGGTCCATGAACCCCCGGTGCTCAGCCGCAGATGACCTTATTATACCACCACTACGTCGACCCGGATTGTTATAGAAGCATGGAGGTGTAGCCCGCTAGGTCCTACCTGCTTATTTTTTGGGCGAAGGCGCGGCGTTCAGCCATGGCAGTTGCAGCTGATGTGCTTTAGCTAGATTCCCAAGCAGGCAGGCTCCGTTTTCCACTCACTCACTACTCATCGCCAGCTATCCTGGGGGAAGACTGGAGAATGGAATGGGCTACCGTAATTGCTGTAGTTGTGCGCAGAACTACACACCCGTGTTCTATGGGGCACACGCCCTTCAGCTACTAAATAAAATGCACCATGGCTTTGATGAATGACAAAGTGCAATGTTCTGTAGCGTTAAAGCTATTTATGAAATGTATAGGGCAAATAAAACTAAGGATAGAAGACTAAAGGTGTGGCGCTATACCCACTTGAGAATAATCATTTACATAAATAGGAGGCGTGTTTAAGTCCGAAACGCGTTTGTTGTTTATTATGCGTCAGAAAAAAAAAGAAAAAACTGGCAGAAAAAGGACACTATATGGGAGCCGACTCATATGCCTAAAGATGTGTGGAAAGTCAGTTGCTGGACAAACACTTTTTAGTACATTTGCAATGCTGTAGCGTAATGTCCCCAGACATAACTATAATTATGTCCAGTATCATTTCATCCAACAAATTGTAATTCTACTATTATGGATATAATTACTATTATCATTAATATGCTATTCATCAGTAGGCTACATTAAATGGGTGGCATTAAACAACCAATATTAAAAGATTTGGTATAATCCCTATAATGAACAGTTTAACTGCGCGCTTTGCTTTTCACTTAATTTCTCAGCCAGCATTTATTGAGTGTGGTGCGCCTGTTTTGTTGTACAGCGTAGCTCAAGCGAGCGGACTTGTTCGAGTGTTTATAAATGACCAGGAAGTGGGCGAAACCCCGCCACTCGTCGTAAGTAGCAAAATAAAACATTCAGCCTCTAATCTTGGCCCGCTGGAAAAATCGCGAGAAGCAGTGATACTGCATTTGTACTTCCTCGCGATGTGAACATTGGCAATATAAGTGTCAGTCCGTTCGCAATATCTCTTTAAAGAAAATAATACAATTGTTAAAATACGGTCGATAGAGGACCCTACGCGGTAACAATGTGTCAGAGTAAGGTCTGATTTCAGTGATGCCTACACGCAGCCAACAACAGTTTATATGTGTGTGTATGCGCTTGTTTGTGTGTCTAAATTGACGTGCTTGCAGTTGGCTTATTATTGGGATGGATTATGTTTCTAAGTGGTGAAATGGAAAATAAAGGAGACGAGGATGTGGAAAAACTTAAGACAAAGTTCAGGTCGGCATGGCACAATGTGAAGTACAGTAAGTGATCTGTATATATACTGCCTATCAGCAGTATGTCTTAATAGTTGTCTATTCGCAACGTCTTCATTAATTTACATTCACATGGTGTCAAGCACTAGTAAAATATCGATAGAGACATCATCGAGGTAGTCTCATATGTATTCAGTGAATATGGCCCATATTCTATCTTGGTCCCAAGATAGAATATGACCCTGTTCAATTGTGTCGATTATAGACTGATCGAGATAGCTGTTTTCAATTGAGTCAAGTCTTTAAATTAGATTCGCAGTTGTTATAGATACAAGTTAATCTACTGAAATAACTTCACACGTTGTAGGTTGGGCGCTGAAGTCTAAGACCTCATTCAGTAGGAATTCTCCAGTGTTCCTGTTGGGAAAGTGTTACCATTTCAAGGCTGAAGGTACACACACACGCACACACAAATATATACGCATTACTGTGTTTGTCTCAATCAGGTCAGCACTTTGCAGAGTCTTTGAATATATTAAATATATTGAATGCTTTGCATGTTTTTACATCCTCATGCAACTATGAAATTGCTATTTAATCCTACTCCTCATTTTTCTGGTTTTGTGGCTGTCCTTTATGCATATTTAAAGATATAGTATTGCTGTGAAGGTCATTGACTTATGTATTTGGACTGGCATCTAGACTGGAAATTAAAACGTTAACAAAGATGCTGAAGGCTCTTCATAAGGAAAATGATTGGTCTTGGAAATGTTACTAATATTGGAAAAACTCCTAATTGTTTTCAAATTTAAAACATAAGGTTATTACAATTTCAAGAACCACAAATGTGTCCTTCCCTGTTTTGTGTACAGAGGATGAGGACACTCTGGCTGAAGCTGGCCGTGAGGCC
The DNA here is from genome assembly GCF_026213295.1 of Gadus chalcogrammus. Lineage (NCBI taxonomy): Eukaryota > Metazoa > Chordata > Actinopteri > Gadiformes > Gadidae > Gadus > Gadus chalcogrammus. Next base: position 2,381,938 of record NC_079423.1, on the reverse strand, counting down.
TGGAATGAAGTCCCGCACCGGGGGAACGCTGAGTCGTTCCGCAGGGACTTTGCTTCACGTGTGTGGCTGACCTATAGGGAGGAGTTCCCACCCTTACCCGGCTCCACCCTGACATCTGACTGTGGCTGGGGCTGCATGCTGAGGACTGGACAGATGATGCTGGCTCAGGCCCTCATCCTGCACTTCCTGGGCAGAGGTGAGTGACACACCATGAACAAACAAACACAATCCAATAGTTGTTGGCTACCTCTCTTTAACAACATAATACAGAAATGCATTGTGGGTAATGTATGGGTCTCTATTGAGCGAATGGTCGCACTTCTCCCAAACGTATGGCTTTCATTGAAATGCTCATAACTTTTTAATTTACTAAATTCTTTAAATTAGGCCTTATCGCTCTGAAGCACAAGTGTGTCCATATCACATTATACTCCAGGAATGCATTTGAACCACTTGATCGAACATGGGTGTTTACATGTGTTTGTGTAAATGTAATGCCCATGTCAATGTAGTAACGGAGATCATTTAAATTTAACTTAAGCATATGCTTTTATTGGTCATACTCTATTATTACTAAAGCATACTAGTCCCATCTCTAAATCTAGAAGGAAAGGGCGACTTTGTGTGATGTAATGACTTTGATAGCAAGGAAAGTTGTCTCTGTATCTCCGAGAACTATCCTCTGGGGCATTACTCAATGCAGCCTGTGATGGGTTGGAGCAGACCCCTGCAAGTTTAATGCAGTCATTGAGAAAACAATATTTAAAACTTCCAACTGGGAAATATGTCATTAATGAACTCTTTCTCTATAAAATGACTAATGGCCACTTGGGGGATATTTATTGATCAATTTATCTGTCATTCTCTTTGGAGCAAGGTCATTATGTGAGTGTCCCAGTCTCTTCGTCTCAGTCTTTGTGTTTATAGCTGAAGACACTCCCCTTCTCTTCTCCTTGGGCTCCCACCCTGTTTGTGTGGGCATGCCGACGTAAAAGTGATATAGTGATACATATCCAGGCTTATAATTGAATGAGCTCCTGGTTAAAAAAGAAAATGTGCCCATGTAGGCCTACCCGTTGCGGCGGATCGCTTCGGTTACCGGCAGGTGATTAAACGTGAAAACTTTAATTTCTCAAACTGTGAAAAAGCTTGAGAAAGGATTCTTGGTGAGAGGAGGACTGTGTTGCTCGGTGCACTCAATGAGTTAAAGACGCGCTCAACAGCCATCTAGTCAAGCGATACGATTTCATGCACTTCCATTGGGTGATGATTCGTAATGGTCTAATAATCCTTGCACACCATGAAGTCAAAGTCTTCATGGTGACTTAGGCCCCGTCCACACGGAGATGATTTCTTGGTGAAACCGCATCAGTCTTGTGCGTTTCGGTTGACCGTCCAGATGGAGCCGGCGAATCCGGTGCCCGAAACCACACATTTCTGACCACACTCGGAGGTGGTTTCAAATCTATCCGGATCTGTGCGGTTTCGTGTTAGGATTCGTGTGGACGCCTGAAATGCAAACGATGTTTACATGGGTTGTAGACATCGATGAGAATAGCTTTAGGATAAGCTAATAATATGCATCTAATAGTTAGATCTTATATTATATAATTTAACTAGATAAAATTGATATTTAGTTTGGGGAATATTTGCATCAGAAAAGGCTTAGCACTATCCTGCCTCCCTTCAGACTGGACGTGGTCAGAGGCCCTGAACTTGGAGTCCTTGGACACAGGGACACGGACCGCCAGGGCAGCCCAGCGCCTGGTAGCCACACTTGAGTCCTCTCTGCCTGGCTACCAAGACCCCAAAAGACCCCGGTCCCTTCCTGGGCCCCGGCTCCAGGCCCAGGGCGGCTCCCAGAGCCAGGGGGCTGCAGAGGAAGCCGACGGCCACCTGAGGGAGCTGTACCACCGCACGTTGGTGTCCTGGTTTGGAGACATCCCCGGGGCCCAGCTGGGCCTCCACAGCCTGGTCCGCTTAGGCCTGGAGCTGGGCAAGCAGGCTGGGGACTGGTACGGGCCAGCCGTGGTGGCACATATCTTGAAGTAAGTCTGGCATTGTACGGTAATGACACTGAGAGTACACTGAGAGTACAGTGTCCACTCTGATTGAGACCATAGTTTCAATACGAAGACACACCGCACACACAGTTTCAGAAACAATATCACTACAATAAAATTACAGAAATCCCCATATTATGAAGAAAACAGAGAGAGACGATAAAACAAATTAAACGTAAAACTACTTTAAATTAACATAAATGTATTTATGGTATACCGATGATTATATTATAAATTCTCATTTGTTGAACCCTCAAATACAAGACAGACGTGTATCAGCAATCATTCAATTGATTCAAGAAAGTCTAATGACAAGCATTTTGTTTTTCGCTCTCTTTAATGTCATTCCTTCTCTCTTTCTTTCTTTCTTTCTTTCTCCCTCATTCACATTTCTTCTCTTCTTCGTGTACTCGCGTGTACTCCATTATAATCCATGTAGAAGAGCTGTAGAGCAGGCAACAGAGCCTGGATTGGCCAGCATAACTGCTTACGTCTCACACGACTGCACAGGTACTGATAATGGCTTTGAAAATGTCACGCTATTGTTCTACAGCTCATCTCTGTCTGACTTTATTAGAACATTGTTTTCTTCTTACTTTAATTGGATTGTAATTGTTCTCTTTTTCCTCCTCAGTGTACAATGCAGATGTCATTGACATCCACAGGTCAAAGTCCTTTGCTCAGAGTTCAGGCAATCCTTCCCCACTCGACAGCCAAGGCCCAACCTCCATCCCATTGGACACCCAAGGCCCAGCCTCCATCCCATTGGATAGCCGGGCTGTCATTATCCTTGTCCCAGTTCGGTTGGGTGAGGATAAGACCAACCCAGAGTACTTCAACTTCGTCAAGGTGAGACAACATCAGCTCTAACCCTGACTAAAATAGTTAGAATGGATCATATTGTAGTACCTAAGAGAATAACTTTAGAAACAAACTGTATGGTCTATGTTGTGTTTCTATCTTGTCTGATGTGTCGCCCTTTCCCATCTGTCCATGTGTTTGTGTTTCTGTTGTGCGGCTCACAGAGCGTTCTGAGTTTGGAGTTCTGTATCGGTGTCCTTGGGGGGAAGCACGAACAGGCTCGCTATTTAGTGGGATTTCAAGGTTAGTGTTGTGTGTGTGTGTGTGTGTGTGTGTGTGTGTGTGTGTGTGTGTGTGTGTGTGTGTGTGTGTGTGTGTGTGTGTGTGTGTGTGTGTGTGTGTGTGTGTGTGTGTGTGTGTGTGTGTGTGTGAGAGATTGGATTGGTAGGAATAGAATATTATTTTGCATAATATACCCTGTTACCTTCCTTGTGTAAAGAGAGAAGTTAAGTTAATGCATTCCTGTTTGCATGGGGAAAGCGGATTGAGAAGTGTGGGTGTGGGTGGTGCCGCCTCACTCTATTTTCAACGACCCCTCCCGAGCCTCCTCATTCATCACTAGTAAAAACCTCCCAAGTTATAAGGCTGTAATTGATTTCCATAGGAGGTGCGCATACATTTCATCGGGCCCCAGTGGTGGTGGTGGTGGTGGTGGTGGGGGCAGAGAGGAGTGAGTGGATGAGGTTATAGTGAGGGAGAAGTGAGTAAGGGCGGAGTATGGAATCCAAAGAGAACCACTCTTCATCACCTTCAGCAGCCTGGAGAAACCTCCAGTTGTACATCTTGGCAGTCAATATTTACACCATTTACATTTTACCAATTTGAAACACGGAGCGGCGTGATGTCTAAATGACAAGCGATACATTCTGCCTGCCACCGTGCCGCTCCGGCCCACATTCATCATATGCAAATGGAACGGCGGTATAATTGCGTGTTTGCAAAAGTAATTCCCTCACACAAAAATGTAAAGACCGCCTCTTCTTTTTCCTCTCTTGTCTTTTCACTTATTTGCTTTTTTTTCTGCCGACGTGAAGGATGAGCTTGTACAAACGCATGCGATTATGCAGAATTGAATCCACCCTGGTGGGTAGTAAAAAGCAACAACCTTCCGGGAGGCAAATTTGACGCGGAAGAATCTTAACAGTTGGCGGAATGGGTGACTTTGAGCTGCTCTGCATAGAAATTGCAAAATAAAGTGTTTTTTATGTATTTTTTTTCTAATCATCCAATGTTTTTGAATAACTTGTCTTTTGTTTTGTCCTTGCAGACGACAGCTTGATTTACATGGACCCTCATTACTGTCAGTCTTTTGTGGATGTCAGCAAGAGCACCTTTCCTCTGCAGGTAATGTGAAATTACACAGACGAGCTGACTTGGGGAGCGGGCACGCGGGGTAGGCGCGGCAGTAATGTGAATTTAATAGTTTCTGTTAGTACTTAAGGGTATGAATCTTAAAGCGGCCCTCCACTCAATTACCGAGTGCCAGGCGGCTGATTTATTTGCCGCTGCTCCAGCGCATGTAGCCGTCGCTTAAGAGAAATATGGTGAATCAGAGATCAGCGGCAGAGGGATCCTGAATATTTTAGGGGCCGCACATTAAACCGCCGCCTCCACCACAGGTACGACAATTTGACAACGTGCCTAGTAGGGTACATTTATGGATATTATAATGGCTCAGAGAATAGGATTTAGCTTTTTTGACTCATGCCGGACAAGTGGAAACATCCATATAAGATAAATAATGACAATACAACAGTGTATCCGACAAGCCAGTGACTGTGCAACCCGTCATGTTTCCCCACTGCATGTATATGTGATGAATATATTGAGGTGATTTTTCATTGATTTTTGTACAGTCTTATCACTGCCCGTCGCCAAAGAAGATGCCGTTTGCGAACATGGACCCGAGTTGCACCATAGGGTTCTATTCTAGGACAGTCCAGGACTATGACCGAATCAGCCAAGAGCTTTCCAAGGTGAGGGAGAGGACAAAAAGACACACATGCTGTTCCACTCACTATGTCGTCATTTTGTCAAAATAATGTTCAACTATGGACTGAGGATGAAGAAAATGATAATGACACAATAAAGTGGGACTCTTCATCAGATCTCCACGCAGGTGGGACCAGGCTGTAGTTCTCAAGACGAACCAGCAGGTGGCAGCCTTTAGCCATGTATTGTCATCGCGTCTGGCCAGTTCACTGGCTCCGAGGCCAGGATGAAAAGGGGAATGCCTCTTTGATCACTGAATGCTTTAATCCATTGTAAAGTTTCCATTTTGTTGTGGTAAAAGTCAATTTTCCTGCTTGTGCACTGAAAGGCATAGGGGCAGTGGAGAGGTAAGTTTCCCTAGGTGGTGGAGGGAAACATTTTCGCTTTCCGGCTACAACTATTTCCGCTTCTGATTGCAGTTGCTGCGGCCGTCTGCGCGGGACAAGTACCCGGCGTTCACCTTGTTGGCGGGTCACGGCCGGGACTACGACCTGTCTAGCAGCCTGACACCCGAGAAGAGGGAGTGGCCGTTTATCCGAGACCCTTGCAGGGCAACCACCAGCATGGGTGACTTTGTCCTGCTCTGAGGGGTCCGCGTGGACCTTCAGACTCCATTCACTCTGATCCCCAGAGGTCAGGGGACTTTGCCAAACTGTCGGCCTTCCAAAGCACAGTGTTTAAAACGATACGTCTTTGAGATGGAGGGAGTTGTTAAAATCTATGGGCGACTCAGGTTATGCATAGGTGTTCAGAATAGTTTGCAAGCGTATTTATTTCCCATTCCTGATTGGCAAACGGTGTTCAATATTGTCAACTCCTAGACGCCTGTAGACATAAAAACCCTTTCACTTGTCACTTTTGAATAGTATCTATGTCTGATATTTTCAAAATGTACCTTTTTCGGATGCCGCTTTTGGTAAACCTTAATTCTTAGTTCATGCCTAACACGTACAATTAACAATCAACTGGACAATAATATCCATCTCCACACCTATATGAACCAATACAATATCTGTAACTGTAAAATCACATTGATAAACAACTGTCAATGGAGAGAAAAAGGCTGTTGTTTTTGGGTACTTTCTTGGTTTGAAAGGTTATGGCTACTAATGTAAAATATCAGAAGAAAAACATATATATAACACTTAGTCCAGTTATTTAAAAAATGTAATAAAATCTCTAAGATTTTGAATATTTAAGATTAATTGAATCTTCTGCTGTAAATGTGCAACTGCAATACCAAATGTAGACACGATACTAAATGTGGACACAATACTTAATGCACACTCGATTAATTTAAGCACTTGAAATTGCTTTTTAAACTGTTGTGCAGAAAAACTCAATAAGATAAAAACCATTGCCTTTCTATATAATTGGTCCAGGAAAGAAATACAATAAATAGACGCATAGTTTCTCTCATTTCCAATCCTGAGTGCAAACGTTGCTGGTGTGTTGAAATGCATTGGGACCTCTTCCATTTCACATCTGGTCCAAAGCAGCAGATTAAAACTAATCGGACGTGGTGCCCGTCTCTCCAGCCCATTAACCAGGGAGCAGATAGTATGTGACCCACTGACACCGGTGGCGGTGGCGTTCGCCTATGAAGGAAAAGAAAATATCCTTGTGTGCAGTGCCACACACACACACACACACACACACACACACACACACACACACACACACACACAGAGAGTCTGTTTTCCTCTACATTACAAATTCTGTGCCAAGAGGTCAGGGAGAGATGACTGGATGGATGGACAGAAGAAGAATCCCTCATCTGTCCCCTGTTCCTTCATAGCACTGGGGGGGGGGGGAGATACATAAAGGCCTCATTTAGGTCCTCTGCTCTCATCCCTGGTTGTTTTTAGAAGGACTACACAACTGGCGGGAACTCAGTTTCCCACGGCAACAGACTGGCACCCTTCAGGTCCTCAGAGAGAGAGAGAGAATGTTGGAAGTCAGCGGAAAGAGTGATGGGGGGGGGGGGGGGGGTATCTTTTTTTTTTTTTCTCTCTGTTGGGGGATATAAAAGGGCATTTGGGCTGGGGGGCACAGGCCACTGTAAGGGTCTGCTGTGTGGGCTGTGTATTAACAGGGATGTATGAATATTTGAATAATGAGTCACTCGTGTACGACGGCTTTGTAGCACATGCCCATCCTTCCCATTGGGTACAATAAGGACAAAACATGGCCTGTTGAACACAGCTGTCAATAGTGTCATTGACATTTGCGGATTCCTAAAAATCTAATCTGCAGCCAAGCAAATTCCTCTGAATGGAATCCATAAGAGTCGGCCTCTGTTGTAGAGTTGAAATGGAGTCGCGGGGGGGGGGTCGTAACACTGACACTTAATAAAGGTTTTTATTTGCTATTCAATTCAAATGAAGACACTAATGCATGGCGCCCTGATACTTTAACGTGTCATGGTGAATAAGTAGAAGAGTATTCGATCAATGGCAGCTACTTTTGACATTAAAACAATCAGAAAATTACATTGAAAAGAAATGAGTGATGGAAGTGGATGCACATTTCTGGATTTGTACTTCATCAAATCTGATTCATTCACAAAATGTAACATGATGCATGTAATGTAAAACTGTCTTTTAATACATTCTGAACTTTACATGTAATCTCTTGAAACGACAATATTAATAAAGTCCTAAACAGAAAACCTTAAACTGTATTATGAAATAAATATTGGTCACCTTTGTTCAAAATGGGCGATAACGCAGAAAAACAAAAAGCTATCTGACATTATCAAGTCAAGTCACTTTTATTTATATAGCACATTTAAATACAACAGGAGTTGACTCAAAGCGCTTTACATGGCAAAATAGAGAAGAGCAGGGAAAATAAAGTTAAAAACAAAAAGTATGACTTCAAACAAAGATTAAAGAAAAATGGGGAAAGGAGGGGGTTGTTAAAAGCAACAGAGGAAAGGTAGGTTTTTAAATTAGACTTTAAACTGCATATGTTGGTAGAGGACTTAATATGGGATGGAAGGGGATTCCATAACTGAGGGCCAGCAACAGAATGCCCGGTCGCCTTTTGTTTTGAGACGTGTACGGGGGACTGATAAGAGCGGTTTTGAAGACGACCGGGTCAACCTGGTGTTGGAGTGTGGGCAAAGCATTTCTGCAATATAGGGGGGGGGGGATATTTACATTTATAACTTTAAAAACAAAAAGTAAAGTCTTGAAATAAATTCTGAATTTAACAGGACTTGACCCAGGACTTGTGTGTTGTGCTCTCTCTTTTTGGTACCAGTAAGCATCTGGCTGCTGCATTCTGAACCATCTGTAATTTTTGAATGTTGGATTGAGTCAGAGCAGTAAATGGATACAGTTTGGATTGGATATAATATTGTAGTAATCAAGTCTGAAAGTAATAAAGGCATGTATGAGAATTTCAAGATCATTCTGGAATAAAAAGGACTTGAGATTGGTTATAACTCTAAGTTAAAAAAAAACTTACATTATGAAAGCAAGAATAGTCTTTCAAAGGGAAGCTGGTAACAAAACAGAAAAACTGACATTTTGCAGAGCAATTACTCTACCTTATCACAATGGCCTTTAAAACGCACACGCTCGTTAACAACGCGAGATCAAGCAACCAGAGTTATCAAAGGTAGAAAGTGTTGTTCAGCCAGAGGATTCTTTAGTAGCCAGTCTACTACTTTAACGGGCTGCGCTCCAGCCGACACCAGATCATGATCGATGACAGAGGGAACATCAGTGGAATTAAACCTAACAGAAAGAGAAAGGCACTGGGGAGGAAAGTGTGAGACAAACACGTTTTTGTGTGTGTGTGTGTGTGTGTGTGTGTGTGTGTGTGTGTGTGTGTGTGTGTGTGTGTGTGTGTGTGTGTGTGTGTGTGTGTGTGTGTGTGTGTGTGTGTGTGTGTGTGTGTGTGTGTGTGTGTGCTTGCGTGTAAATCCATGTACATACAAATCTATGTCTCCCATTTAAAAAGTTACTTCCCTGGTTTATCCTTTATTCCTGTATTAATATGTAGTCTATATGTAGGAAGGAATGTAGTCTAATCATATAGGTCTATAATACTTCATGTGGCTATGTCCAGGGGATTAACCAGCTCTGGTTGTGCCTCCTCTACTACTCCTTCTCCTTCACACCATGGTTCAGAGGGTGCTGGATGTATCCCCTTGGGCGAGACAGAGGGACGGGCAGGGTTGGTGAAATGCTATGCATCTTCAAACAGGTACCTCACTTTGAAAACCCATCCTGGGGCTTAAGAGTCTACAGCGGCTAAATATATCCGGCCCCTTGCACCTCGGCCCCCCGGAACGTAAATATGTGCACGGACACCGCATTCAGCTTCTCCGGTCTCTTGTCTACACCTTGTCCTTCCACTAGTTTCCTACCCTTTCCATGTCTCTATCTCTTTGTCTGTGTCTCTCGCTCTGTGTCTTTAGCTCTGTGTCTTTGTGCTCATTCTGAGGACATGGGCCCCCTGCTGCAACGGGTTGCATTACACGAGGCTAGAGTGTAGAAGCACAGAGACTGTGGGTTGGTACAGTTACCACACTCATGCAGGCCTTTCCCCATAACTTAATTACTATTCTCATTCACTCATCTGTGGAATAAGTGACAGTTCTGACGGCCCTTCAACTTTCAGCACCATGTGACCGCGTGTTGGAAACCACATGGAGCAGACCATCACTGAAGCAAGGCCCCGACATTCCCAGTAGTCCTACCAGCTTCGGCTGTGTGGAACTACTTCTGTAGAGACCGGCTTGTTTCCGTGTCAGTGTGCCCCTCTCCATCCCCCCCCCCCTCCCCCTTTACCCCTCTCATCACCACAGAGCTGGTGTACCATGGCAGCAGCCCAAAGCAAAGCTGCTCGCCTGCTATTGGCTGTACCTGGTGTCACTGTTGACAACCGGGAGGGCACCGGAGTTAACATTTAGATAACGGATGTGTGCGCCGCTTTCGATTTCCATTTCCCGGTGACAGGGAAATCTTCAGCGCCCCCCGAGCCTTTTGAAGCGTGCATCTGTGTGTGTCTGTGTGTTTGTGTGTGTTTGTGTGTGTGTGTGTGTGTGTATGTGTATTTGTAGGGAGGGTGGAGAGGGAGGGCAAGGTGGGAGGGGGGGGGTAACTCTAGCGTTTCCACGCATCTCCGGGGCAATGCGGAGGAACACGGAGAGGCTCCTCATTGCGCTCTCCTCTGAGGCGTGGCCGGCCCTCCATCAGCTCCATCGGCTCCGTCTAGGCGGACACGTCCGGCGGGCGCAGCACCAGCGCCTGAAGGGCGGGGATATTGCCTGTTGTGTAGCTGTCTGCTCCACTCTCCATGCACGTCCCGCGCAGTCCGGGCGGGGTGGGGGTGGTGTACGTGTCAAGTGTCTGTCAAGCTGTGTGCGTGCGTGCGTGCGTGCGTGCATGCGTGTGTGTGTGTGTTGGGTAGGATAAATTGTGTGCACATGTTGGTAGGTGTGGGCAGGTGTGTCACAGGAAGCTCTAGTGAAATTATCCAAATCTTTGCCTCCACTGGCCTGGTTCAGAGGCCCCATCCATATATATACAATCCTGCAGGCTTTGCGTGTCGGCATGTCTTATAGGAGCCAGCTTCAGTCTCGGAAAGCTCAGAGTGTCCGTTGTGTTGGACATTCAGCAGTTCCACCTCCTCTGTGAACGCGTGTGTGTGTCCTTTTTCTTTGGACTGAGACAAAAGAAAGAATGAGTACATGTTTTTTTACTTTTCCTTTCTTTCCTCTGTGTATGTGTTTGTGTTCATTTGTGTGTGTGTGTGTGTGTGTGTGTGTGTGTGTGTGTGTGTGTGTGTGTGTGTGTGTGTGTGTGTGTGTGTGTGTGTGTGTGTGTGTGTGTGTGTGTGTGTGTGTGTGTGTGTGTGTGTGAGTGATCCTGTTCAAGCCCATCTCCATCTAAACCTCCTTCAGGCCCTATTCTCCATTATCATGCAGTCACAATAAAAGCCATAGTAATTAAAGGGGATCTGGCCGTAATTGCTTCAGTGAATCAACTTAATCAGCACCTGTGCTCACAGTCAACCTGATGTGCAATCTAACCTTTTAATACCCAAGAAATTTGAATTGTAAAAATTATACGCATGCTCATCATTCAGTTTTTCCAAACTCTAAATGGACAATGAGTGTTCCAAGGCAAATATTAAAGCTGTGCAAATGTGTGTGTGTGTGTGTGTGTGTGTGTGTGTGTGTGTTGGAGCAAGAGAGGCCAATATAAATATAATTAGATGTAATTAATATAATTATTTCCTATTTGCTTTTATCCAGCCATTTCAGAAATTTTAAATTCCAGTTTAAGACAGTACATGAACTTTCCCTTTTGAAAGTAATACCCTAAGACCGCATGCCATTTTTCTTGTTGACAGTTTCACTCAATGGAATTTTCAGGTCATGTGTGATGTTTTATTTTTATCCGTTTTTATGAGTCTATTACTCTTTCTGGATTTACTCCAACTCTATGTAAATACTTGCCTAGCCTGGAGGTGTTTGTGGTAACCAGTCAATGTCTTTTGCACAACCTTAAATCTAACACATCAGATTGAGTTACAAATTAATTGGGAGGAGGGGGCGGGGTTCAACCGCAATCCATATGATACGGAAACACTTATTCCAACAGTGAGAGTAGATGAGCAGATGAGAGTTTCTGTGTCCCATTTTCACGGCGCCTTCATAAACAGAGTTCATTAGGTCTGCCGCGTCCCAGTTGCGACACACTAAAAGCGGTTAGACTGTATCAAGGTGAGAAGCGACAGCACACCACAAACGACAGACGCGTGGCTCCAGTGCACGATTAATAAAGCCCCCCCCCCCCCCCCCCCAACATGAGGAACCCATGAGAAACAACATGGCTACGGCATAGCTAAAAAATCATGAATAAATTAACACGCCATTACTCTCGGCGGGGCCTCACGGCTTCTTGTTGAAATATAGGTCTTCTCAACACATATACCTAATATACTAAAAAAGAACATTTAAAATGATTCAGTGGCTTGTGTGAACGCATTAATTTTCAGTACTAAAAATATAGTTTTAAGCAGGTCTCTCTCTCCCTCCTTCTTGTGTAGAATGTATAATGGATTCTAATCCATTACGCTCGGCGAGGGGAGCGGCGGCGTTGGCGGCGGCAGCCCTTCCCGTCGTTGTTCTTCTTTAAATGAAGTTTTAATAAAGAACGACGGAGAGGCTGTGCAAGGTCAATTAGCAAACTCCATGCTCCCTCCCCCTCGCGCCCGCCTTCGTCTAGTTACCCATAATACACCAGTCAGTCAGTCAGCCAACCCAGCAGCAGGCCCAACACCCGGCTACACGAAGGTTGAAGCTATCCATTCTGCGGGCGGCTGTCAGGATATACGTTTGCTGTTGACAATTTTTTCCCCCTGATTGGCACGTAAGGTCGGCTACTGTCACGGACAGGCAAATCAGACCGCCCTCCTCTCGACATTCATTTGTCAGTGTGGATATCTCTTTATGCGTCAAAATTATGTTAAAAAGTCAGTGTTTGAGTGGGGAAGGGGGAGAGAGGGGGAGTGAACTGGAGATATTAATTTCACCTGTCTACGGTGCTCGCTCAGTGTAAAAAGTTAGAAGGCTTTGGCCGACCCCCTGTAACCCCCCTCCCTCCCCCCCCCTCCTTGCCCCCCGTATCCCCTCCCCCTAATGTTGCCCGTCCCATCCAAAAGACTAAGGTGGATTTAATGTGCCGAGTGCTTATGAATACACTTACGTATTCATTTGAGCAATAAACGCCGGGCAAGCTCCCGCACAGAAAAACAAACTGCCTAGCTTGGGGCGGCCATTTTAATTAAATGCCATGGATTGTCAAATTTATCGATCCCCCTCCCTTGGCGCGCGTCTGACGGATGTCTTTTTCCATTTCCATATCTTTACTGGCCTCTGCCATTAATGGGAGGCGAGGGATGGAGGCAGACGGACGCCTTGTTAGTCAAATAGGGCCTGGCTGTCACTGTTGCTAGGAGCCCCGGGAAGGAGAGGGGCGGAAGGGGGTGAATGGATAGAGATAGGGGGCAAGAGGAAGTTCAGTTGTGGGGGTACTGGGATATTGTTCTTAGGCAAGATGGCTTTCTCTCTCTCTCTCTCTCTCTCTCTCTCTCTCTCTCTCTCTCTCTCTCTCTCTCTCTCTCTCTCTCTCTCTCACTCTCTCGATTTCTCTCTCTCTCGCTTTCTCTCTCTATCTCTCTCTGTCTCGGTTGCTCTCTTTCTCTCACTATTTCTCTCTCTCTCTTTCTTCATCTCTCTCTCTCTCTCTCTCTCTCTCTCTCTCTCTCTCTCTCTCTCTCTCTCTCTCTATCTCTCTCCTTCTCTCTCTCTCTCTCCCTCTTTTGATCTCTCTCTCTCCCTCTCTCTCTTTCTCTCTCTCTATGTTGCTCTCTGTCTCTCTGTCTCTCTTTGAGCAGGTATCAGGGTAGAGATGGGGCCCTGACAGGCCTACAGCTGCTCTCCTAATTGTTCATTAAGTGTTTTATTGATCCACAGTACATGCCTCTTTCAACCACGTGCACACGCTGTGTGTGCCACGTTCATACACACACATTCATACATTCACACATGCATGCATACAGAGAAACACCCACAAAAACACATATGGATCCAGTAACACGTACAAATGCTCACACACACACGCACGCACGCACGCACGCACGCACGCACGCACGCACGCACGCACGCACGCACGCACGCACGCACGCACGCACGCACGCACGCACGCACGCACGCACGCACGCACGCACGCACGCACGCACGCACGCACGCACGCACGCACACACACACACACACACACACACACACACACACACACACACACACACACACACACACACACACACACACACACACACACACACACACACACACACACAGCCCCTGCCCCTGCCCCTGAATGAGCTGACATTGACAGGGTTGGCTGATGCTGGAAATGTGAGCTGCCACTTCCAATCCAGGGGCCCCCTTGCTGAGGGCCCCTGGCTAAGGGCCCTTTCACCGGGGAGGCGGTGCGCGCTAGGCGCACCAGGATTTATTTTCCAAACTTTTAGCATCAATCAATTAAAGCTCCGGCAGCAGTATGGTAGAAAAAGGTTTAATACCTTGTTAGGCGGCGGCAGCAGCAGCCCCAGAATGCACCTGGCTGATCGGGAAGCTCCTGTGAGTCTATTAGATTCCTGATGCTCACGCCTGATTACAAGACAGCGTGGATGGAGGGTGGGGGGCATCAGCTTTGGTAAAATGCTAAGGAGAGATTGGCAGCTGAAGGGGGAAGGAGGAAGAAAAAGAAAGAGAGAGGAGACAAGGGAAAGAATAGAGCGGGAGTGGAGAGACAAGAAAGGGAAATCACAGAGGGAGAAACAGCAAGGGTAGAAAAATAAGAGGAGGGAGCGTTCATTGAATGTTGTCTAGAGGATATTTTTTAGGGGACAGGATCCTCTTCAATTGAGGATTATAGCATTCATGGGGAGTGTCTCTGTCCCTGATCCACATTTAATCTACAGGCAGAATAGATAAAAAAAAACGTTGCCAGGGCCCATGACATAAATCTTCCCCCTGCTAACAAATAGACTAAGATGAAACTGTAAAAATTATTTGAATTCCTGTGAGAGACAGATTTATCCATCTGTGGCTGGTTTAAAATGCATGGCATCACCTCGCTCTGTGGTCTCCTAGCCTTTGACAAAGTCATCTCCGACTAGCCTATATATATTCTGCGGTAATAAAAATAAAGTGAAAGCAGGGTGGATGGAATGAAACAGATGCCACAGGGAGCAAAGCGGGCCTCTCTGCATGTTTGTGGATTGGAGAGAAAAAAACGTTCAAGCACATGCTGAACAAGACAATTCGTCTTCAGAGATTTACCATGAATTTAGAAAGAATGCAATGAATGAGAATAAAGAGTGGTTGCATCGCATGGACCGGTCAGCACTCAAGAGTGAAAAATCTCTGGATAACCTCTAACCATATCTCTTTGGTCTCCTTTTTATCCCCCTTTTGTTCTTAGCCCCACAATTTGGTTTTCAAATTGGACGTAGCGCTTCACTGAGTCAAGTCGTAGACTCATAGACTCTCCCCGGCGCTGGGTGGTCCTCTCCATTTCCTTCGCCAGGAAAACCTGTCGGCCCTCCCGTTTGCCCGCTCCCCGTCGAGTGATAATCTTCCCTGTAAAACACAATCAGTCACCTCCCTCCTCTGTGAGCCCCCGGGAGCCCCAATCAATACTGGCTGGCTGGGGTGACGGATCATCCAGGGATGCGGCCGGTCGCGGAGCTCAACTGAACACGGTAGAGCTGGGAGGGGGGAGTGGGGAGGGGAGGGTAGGGGGAGAGGGGGGGGCGGGCGGAAGACGTGCTGAATCCCGATGCAGACATGAGCCCAAGATCCATTTGGTGACCCGGTGTAGATGCTATACCAAAGACTGTATAATCATTTCTTTAAAAAGAAAATTGCACCAAATCAGCTTTTTCAATGAGAGAAAAAAAAAAAGTCTTCGTCATCAATCATCATTTGTATATATAGGCTACTATCACACTAACTTATTAATATGGTAAAAAAAAAATAGTCTGTTATTACATCTGTCAATTCTGTTTATGTGAAAGGTAAACGCTGAAAGTAGAAATCCATACACCAATATGGCGGTAGTAATCACACGGGCTAACACTTACTACTGCAAGGAACGCTGGTAGCCTGAGCATGCCTGGTACTGACACGCTGGTTTGTTAGGATAAAGGATGGGAAGAAAGTGTTGTGAGAGAGGATGCAGGGTAGCATTTTAAATGTGGTGTTCTGAAGAATGATGTTGTGTTTGACCATACACTGCAGTCAACTACAGAACGAATGGTAACGTCCATGTTTGATTTCCTCAGCATGAATCAACACCACTTTATTGGAACTTTCCAATACAGCTGGAATAGCAGTATCAAATCAAAAAAATACAATGAAAAAGATGAGTAGTTAAATGAGCAGTTGGTTGTTCAGTTAGTGAGATCATTGCTATTAAAGCTACAATATTTAACAAATCTACTGTAATAAATCATAAAATGACCATGATATGTCATCAAAGATAAAAAAACTTCTAAGAATAAATACAGGATTATCTAACAACTCGATTGATACCTGGATCAACTGGGATTGTACTATTCTACACCTAATAGCCTTAACCTGTCTCAAAAATCTCCATGATAAGAGCATGCTAAAATACAGAGCTGCATATGAAATTTGGAGACAGCTTTGAGCCCACAAGGATTTCACAACGGATACCACATGATCTGGTTAACAATTTGCAAACAATAAAAACTGCAAAATGTATCCATTAGCTGATCAATTTACAGTTTGAGACCTGTCGTTGCTTGTTATATAAATAATAATTTGGCTTGTCTGAGACGTAATGATTGGTTTGGCTCATCTTGTGATCGTGTTCGTTGTGTGTCCTCAACTTGGCAACCCGCGTGAGATTCAAGTCTGGGGTGGAGGGGGTGGAGACAACCTGATATCTCTGATATTGTGAATTCGGACTGCAGTACCAAGATTAAATGCGTGGTGTCCATGTAACATATTGTATCTTTAACTAGTGTAAATTTGTATTGTATATCCGCTCGATGAAGGAGCAGATATATCATCTAACTTAAAGCTTTATGGTATATCTGCTCCTTCATCAAGCAGATATCTCTTAAAGCCCTGCTAAAAACATTAGTATGGCCATCTGGCTGTGACGTAGAAAACCCTTCAATGTCCCCATCATGCGCACACCGATTCTTCATCCACTCCTCGTGCAGCCCTCTGCCTGGCAACTCCTCTGCTCCAAGAGCTGCTAGTCTGTAAATTGTCTGATGACCTTTTTAAGAGAACAGCGGGGGGTTCTTGGCCAATCCAGCCGGAGCGTCAGCGAACCCCGGATATTCTCCCTCTCTCTGAGGGGATGATGTGTGGTCATGAAACCACAGTGGCGAGGCCTTGCTTGCCTCTGCAGTTTTTGTGGTGATACCTTCAAGGCCTTAACTTAACACCTACACCAATGTCTTCAGGTTTTTATAGGTTAGCAAAGGGCTGAACACACAACTTACTGTGCTTAAGTGTTTAAGGCGCCACACAGATCATGTTTATGTTTATATCTACGGACTGATGTGCTGGCTCTCGTTTTTGGGGCCCCCTTGTCTCACTCTTTTGATTTTCGATATTCTACAACACAGTGCTTCTCCACTCTATGCTTTCTGTGGTGGGCATCAATACACCAAAACAGATGAAGTTACAATATACAAACAATAAATATTTGATGTCGACTCCTTCAAATAATTCCGCTTTCAAGGTATTTTGTTTGGTTTGATCTATGAATTAATAATCATCACTAAGCAGTACAAGCCAGTTCGACACTCAAACTCTCAGAGTCAATGGTGAGGAGAATGGCCCTTCCCTTGAGGCTGTGCAAACATGTTGAATCTAGATGAAGCAGGGGCCTGAGCAGGTCTTCTTTTCACTAACTATTTAGTTTCCCTTGGCCATCTTTAACACAAGGCGGGGAAAACAGAAGAGGGGGGGGGGTAGTTGTCAGGCATTCTCTTTAACCTTGATGATGTTTGCGAGCGCTAAAGACCCGCTAATCGCCAGTCATTGCCTTAGTTAAGAGAACATGACATTTGCTTCAGTGCTCACAGCTGGACGAGGGCCGGTTAGCTTTAGCCATTATGCTAATTCAACCATTATATATGTAGGGATATTTATGGGACTGACAGCAGTGATGTTACAGGTAAAGGGCTGTGAAATGGCCTGTAAACCAAAGGGGATTGATTCCCAAGGCTGACTTGTGCTGAAGATCCTTCCACCCCACCCCACCCCCCCACCCCCCAAAAAAAGTACCAATGATACAGATGATATTACCTACAAGATGAAAATAATAATATTACTCAACACATTTCATTTAACACATCATTGGTGCATATGTGTACTTATGCACATGCATCCGTGTATCATGGTCAAATACTATTTATTGCAAATATTTAAAATCTCCTTATGCATGATATTATTGTTAAGCATCTGCATTCATTTACGTGAAATCCCTGCTACAGCTTTAGACACACATCAGTTAACAACAATGACTTTCGATTTGAATTCATCTTTGAGACTTGAGACTATAAGACTATAAGAAAATATATGCCAAACAGGTGAGCATTAATGCTGTCTAGTATAAAAAAATAAAGAAAAATAAATATTACGGACAAATATTTATTTACAGT
>NC_079423.1:2356283-2358783 GCF_026213295.1 Gadus chalcogrammus | reverse complement strand
TACTCCTGGCCCAATGTCCGGCGTTTCCAAATGAATAACTCTATAAAATGGACACCTGCCACCGCGGGAGCCAGGGTGTTAGCGCTAGCCGCGGCACGGCGAGGACAATTGCCCCGGCAGTCACGGCCAGTTGCTCCCGCTGATGTATCAGACAGGAACCCCGGCTAGGGCCAAATGTTGAAGGTATTTGTTCTTGTCATTACACTAAACTTTATTGTGACCCTCTTCGGCTGTTATTGCACCAGTAGCACTTTCTCCCACACCAGACTTTATCATTTCTAATGTCTATGAATCTCCAGGGGTTTTCGCCAGTGCACTTTACTGAGCTATAAGTCGCCTACTGCCCTTGCAAACTAAAGGGCCAAGAACCGAAGCAGGAGAAAATATATTCAGTAAATGTCTGTGACGAGAGAAAGCATTTTTTATTTTAACATCATGATTTAAAATTGTATAAACACGACAACGGTATTCACATATCTGCCTGACGACCTTCAGCCCCCAGCTGTTTCTGGGTGCTGAAGGTCTGGTCCCTCTTGAACTCCCGATAGTAGAAGGCAGTGCTATGTGAAACAACATACATGCATTTAACGTTCTATATTTCATACACTGAATATATATCTCAGCATTATAAAAAATATATTTTTATTCTTGTCTTATATCTGCCTCACAATAGGAAATTATGGTTTCTTACATCATTGCCAATATTGGGTCACTAACATTCTGCAACCGAGAGTCGTCAAGAAATCTGGTTATGAATTTGCACACACACACACACACACACACACACACACACACACACACACACACACACACACACACACACACACACACACACACACACACACACACACACACACACACACACACACACACACACGCAGTTTTCTGCTTTCTTGCAGCTGAGATCCAAGCCATTAATTAGCCCATGTGTTGCGCGTTATCATAATCCTTAAACAGAGTTTGGCTTTATTCATTTAGCATCGGCAGCAGAAAGCAGTGAGTTAGGGGCCCTCTTGCAGTTGTTAAATGTTGCAGTATAAACGGCTTGTGAGCCATAGGTATGCGCCTTGCCTCACTGTGCTTTATCGCTGGGCAACGAGGGCATCCTTCGGTAGCTTTTCCCCATTTATCTACAATGTTTCCTTACTCTCTCATTCCTCCTTAAAGTCTACACTCTGACTGGACCGGCATAGGATAGCTTTCGGGAACGTTAGCAAGTAAAATTAAAAAGAGATACGTTTGCGCGAAAAATTTGCTTGTGGATCATTGAGAAGTGTTGCAACTGTTACAAAAACATTAGCATTTATAAGACAAGCCGAAGCTGAGGTGGGTGGCTGTTTTAACAGCCTGTGTATTTTCCAAAGAGACAATGCGGTCATAGAAAATACAAACTGCAGATTAACGACATGACATAAAACTGCAGCCTGTGTCCTGTCAAGCTCTGCTGGCTTCCCAGCTCAAACTGCCTTTAATTTTCACATCCTATGAATAGTGATAATATCCTCTCTTTCTTCCTGGCAGGGAAAGGTATATTTCCGTGTCCATTAATGAGATGGTTGGCTGGCTGAATTATGCTGCATTACATCTTTATAGATGTAAGTGTGCTTGAACGTATTATACTCTCACACGGAAAACAAATAAGTCGGATTCCAACGGCAAAAGGACGACTCACTTGGATGACTGGCTGCTTATTCCTGTACGGTTTAAAAATGTTGTTTCCTCTGTAGAACAAATAATCAGGTTTGCTCATTTTCTTTTCATGTAGGTCAATTAATTGCAATTTGATGAGGCTTTCAATAACCCAGTTGGACATCTGGTTCATGGCTTCAAGGCAAAGGATAATTCGATTCCGCCATATTCCCCTCTTTTTTCGCCTATACAGTAAAAAAGAAAAGGGGCAAGTTTTTGCTCTTTAAGATGGCGGGACATAACCTGTCCATGGAACATAAACGTGTCTGCTGGTTTGTAAAGATGGATGGAGGCCCACATCCTCAGCCTTCATAAAAGGGTCTTTTAACCCCCGTCCACATCTCCTTCTCAGGCAAGCATGAGATTAAATACAACCAGGAATGTGGTCTCGGTAAACGTAATGGATCGGTAGGAAAGTTAAAAAGCGCCAAGTGGGGGTGTGGGCAACGAGGGGGAATGGCCATTATGCAAAACAGATCTTGCGCATGTAATCTGCGCCACTGTCTCTCAGCCTGCCACAGACAAAGAACACACGCAAGGCGGCCCCCTGATTGCTTCCAGAAAGGGAGCTTTTCCTCCCGCTGTCGGCAATGATGGGTCCGGGTATTTTCACTGTTAATACGTTTGAATGAAAATTATTTATACATTTTTGGTCGAGGATGAGTGCCTCGTCCCTGTGATTACTACCCAGGAGAATGGGAGCGGAGGAGCAGGAAATCTCGTTGTCGACGAGGCCTGATGTATATCCAGATTATGCTCTGATTGCAGCTTCTAGATGAGCGCCGCGCAGAATGGTTCGCTCACGCCTGTG
>NC_079423.1:2333783-2353783 GCF_026213295.1 Gadus chalcogrammus | reverse complement strand
ACAAATAAATTATTCAGCGCTAACAGGAGAAGGAATGGGGGAAGATGTTTTATATGTCTATTGCAGGACAGAGCAGCATGCAGTGGGAGGGTGGGAGGGAAAGAGGCAGTCATTTTTCCTTCAATTACAAAAGGCAAATATTTATTATTTATAAGTACTTGCCTTGTATGGGCTTAAATGTTATTTATGAACCTGTTGCATAGTGATTTCCAATGAAACTCATTCTCTTTAGCTTGAGGGTGTTGTAAAGGAACAAGGGTATATTTAATGACACTCTGCTAGTCGGCGCAATTATGCTGTAATCATTATGTAAAATGTCCGATTAATTAAACCAATTTCTGCTGGGGGAACATTCGTTTTCTGCAGGGTCCCCCCCTTGCACCTCATCCCTCAACCTCCTGGCTGCCTCCTGTTTTTCACCCGGCCCCCATTATGTTGTGACTCCACTGCATACATATTTATAAAAGAGATTTTCATTATGCACACGATTGGTAGCCTTGTAGATTAATACCGGGAGAGTGGCTGCCGAGTTTTGAAAGGCAATTAGGTTTTTGGACTAGCAGTCATGGAGTCCAGGATGGACGGTCAGGCCTACAGATCCCCATCGCCTCACTCTAAGCCCTGGCTCAGATGCCTAAATTAAAGTGCCTGTTTTAATATTTGCATTCCAACAAAAGTGTTTATCTGAGGCACTTTGCAGCAAATTCTGGTGTGAGGCATTGTGTTTGAGGCTACCCAGAGGTTAGACTGCTCACATTTGGGGCATTTATTTGTACTTTAATAATTTCTATAACATAAGGGCAGAAAGTATGTTTAATGATATTGTTAATGTTTACATATAAATCCTAAAATGAAGACACTTATTCTTAATTTGAATATTGAACACAATTATTGAATAAAATGTCACATTCCTCTGAGGGGCATCCATATGTCCCTACCCTTTAAGAAAATGTTGGTGCTAGCATTCATGGAGAGACAGAGCAGTTGACCCCTGGCTTTGTTGATCCGCTGTTTGGCCGCCCCGACCGGGTCAGAGGTACTTTCAATGGTCTTCAGACACAATCTGTTTTCTTTACTTCTTGGCACAAAGGAAGCGATTAAGAAAACAATTCAATAGAGAGAGGGAGGGAGAGACAGAGAGAACAAAATAGAGAGAGAGCGAGAAAAGCACATCTACATTGCAAATGAAGTCTCTGGGATAGTGTTCACAAAGCATTAGCGTGGGATTTGTTTTAGTCTGAATGTTTTTGGGGTTGTAACCACGTTATTCTGTTATTCTTCATCATGTTTTTCTTAGTTTACAACGTCCCCTAAGATACAAACAAGAATATTTGAGCAAACATCAGACAGATACTACTGTTCTTTAATTTCAATAAAACAGAAAACGATGTTAAATGTGTTAGCTGCTTACCTCTATGGTAAAAAGATATTCAGTGTGTAGGTGCCTTGAAATGTTTATTTGCAGATATGCCTTTTTTAATGACAATTAATGTATGCAATAAGTGAAAGCATTTTACGTTTCAATTCAATAAAAGCAATGGCCCAGCAGAATCCAACCAGCGTTGTCTCTTGACGGCTCAGTTTGCTCGGCCAAATCTAAAGCTAACCACAACCTTTTCTAATGCCCTCCCCTTATCCCTCTCCCTCTCTCTTATCCTTTTGTTTTCCACCGCACACCTAGCCACGTGCAGTCTGTCCATGGTCCAAAATACATAGATGCTATCTGTGTATCTGAACCTCCCTTTGTGTGCATGGGGCCTGTGTGCTTTGGACGACACATATCAGGTTCCCCCCCTGGCCCTTATCATCCCAGAGAGTAAAGCTTCTTCGGGGAGCTTGACTAATACGCTGGGCGTCTGGAGGGGCTCGTGTGGAACTGGTCTTAGCAGCCCAGAGTAAGCACCTGCTGCTAATGCTGCTGCTGGGTCAGTGATGGTTGGACGATAAGACACTGATAATGCTGGCGGCTGGGACAGAGATGTCAGCGGTGATCCCCGTGGCGGTGATGGGGGTGATGATGATGATGACGGTGTCGGTAGTGGTGACAGTGATCACTCTGTTGGAGGATATCTACGGAGCAATTGGTCGGGGTGGGGTTGATGGTGGTTGAGTTAATGGTTATTGTGCTGAATATACCAACACAATGAGGAGGTTATTGTTACTGCATTGTGGTTGTTAAGTTATTACATATTGATCGTCCCAATAAATATATTGATGTATATAGATATTTCTAAATATATTTTATTTTTAATGCATTGTGTCTGCCCGTACACACTTGAAAGATAGATTGACGCAGGGTTATACACCACTTCTGCATAAAAGCATATGAACACAAACACATACAAGCATAAACACACACACACACACACACACACACACACACACACACACACACACACACACACACACACACACACACACACACACTCACACACACACACACACACACACACACACACACACACACACACACACACAGTGGGCTTTTTAAATCGGCAAGTCATCAGCAGGTTAGGATTATGGTTACCAGCTGTGGGCTAGAGGCGGGCCCTTGATTCTTATCGCAGATATGAATTACAATATTTAGACTGCATGTTTTACTGGTGGTGGCAGACTGATGGTGGTGCTCTGCATCCAATCCATTACATTGTGGCAAGGTGTCAAATTAGGCCGCTTCATTAATACACTATCCATGAGACCATTATCAGTGACTCCGACGGCTCCACTGCAACGCCGCAGAGATAGATGAGTAACGTGTGTGTGTGTACTTGTGTGTGTGTGTGTGTGTGTGTGTGTGTGTGTGTGTGTGGGTGTGTGTGTGTGTGTGTGTGTGGGTGTGTATGTGTGTGTGTGTCTGTGTGCGTGCGTGCGTGCGTGCGTGCGTGTGTGCGTGTGTGTGTGTGTGTGTGTGTGTGTGTGTGTGTTTGATAAAGGGGACATGACAGCACACACACAAAGAGAAGGCAGGAACAACAGAGAGGGGAGTGAGAAAAAATAAAGCTAAATTAGAAAATGAAAGGACATAAAGGAGGCCGGAAGGGAGGTAGGAAGCTGTACATCATGGATGGATAACAAGATTATTATTTTGTATTATTATTGCTTTACCTCTCTCTCTCTCTCTCTCTCTCTCCCTCTCTCTTCCTCTCTCTTCCCCTCTGTCTCTTTACCTCTCTCTCTTGGAGGTGAGAGAACATTATTAGAAAGCTCACCTTCTGTATCTGTTTGGATAAAGCGTGGCGGTGCCGGCTGATGGATGACTGTGTTTACAAATGAGGGTGATCATGGTGAAGAGAAGTGCTTAGGCTCCTCAGCAATGAGGCCCATTCAGGCACACACCCACACACATGTTCACAGACACACACACACACACACACACACACACACACACACACACACACACACACACACACACACACACACACACACACACACACACACACACACACACACACACACACCCACACACACAATCACACACACCCACTCACACACACAGATGCATTCATGCACGTGCCACACGCATGCATAAACACACAAAAGAACAGACATGAAGACGTGCACAGACCAATGACACCCAAACACACACATAAACACCCATACGCCCACACAAGATAACCACCACATACATACATACACCCACGCAAAGCACATATTAATACATACTCCCACACACACTCAGACACACACACACACACACACACACACACACACACACACACACACACACACACACACACACACACACACACACACACACACACACACACACACACACACACGCGCACACACACACACACACACACACACACACATGCACACACACACACACACACACACACACACACACACACACACACACACACACACACACACACACACACACACACACACACACACACACACACACACACACACACACACACACACACAGCAGATGGATGATAACAGCTCCGTAGCGACCAGATTAGGCAATCTTCCCGACCGGTGCCGGATTGATAGAGTCACCTCCCGGACAGGCGACTGCAGTGGGGAGGAATACAGTTTGGCCTGCCGCTATCATCTGTGCTCACCGCCGGCTCGCTGGGAATCTCCCAGGAAGGATGAGCCCAGAGAGAGAGAGACAGGACACAGTGCCACCCCTCTTCCTCCCCTTCCCCACCTTCAGAGTCATGGATTTGTGCAGTAATGATTGTAGCAAAGGCCTGGCAGCCTCCCGGTGACACGATTGGGGCCACGGTTGGGGCCCCGACGATACGATTTTCCTTCTAAAATAAAATATTCTAAAGGTTCACGGAGCAAGAGAGGGAGGGTGAGATGAAATCAGTGAGAACTCTTCAGATCATTTAAATACTGACCGTGTGTTTGCACCTTTCTTTCAACTGTCGCTGGATAAATGTCTGATGTAGGGTGTATGTGGTTATGTTTACAGGGGGATTTTTTTTTGTCTATAATCAAACTGAGGAGCGTCTGCTGGTTGCTGGACTGGTATTAATGGACTATGTAAAAGATAGGCAAAATGTAATATTACAATTTTGTAATGCAATAAAAATATTTTTCTCTTTTTACTGTCCATGATGATGGATAACCGGTGTTTACAAATCTAAAATAAATATTCTGTCATAATTCTATGATGTAGTACAATTTAGTACAATGTAGTAAAATGTAGCCTCACCCCCTCCGACCCCCAACACTAAATTAAGTCATCAATACCTGAGGCCCCACCTTTGAAAGGCAACATTTAGTGTTTGCACTGCCACACGTCTCCCCTCCATAGTACATCTTTCGACGTATCGGTGAACAAATAGTCCGGGGAGTTTAATCAACAGCCAGACTCGCCGGTCGAAATGAATAAATGGAGAGAGTGGGCAGAGAGGAATGGGCGAAGTGGAGAGGTTAAATGTCTCCATTAGAACTGCAGTGCAACCCCCCGGGCATACTAAAGAGACTCCCTCCGTAACCCCTCTCCACCCGGGTGGTGGATAGGTGTCATCTTTCTCCACCTGTCACAGGAAATAGACTGACGGATCACTTCTTGATGTCACCGGCGTGGACTTGTGACAATCAGTGAAAGGATGGCGTCTGCCTGCCTACACAGATCTGTAACGGATGGCCCCCCAACACTGTGCTCTCCCCTCCGCACGCCATGATGAAGCATTGGATTGAAATCACTCCGGATGAGGTGGAGTCTGGCCCATTTGTTATTTGCTTTTCCGCCTGCCTCCGACGCAGCCCCCAACACCACCGCCTCCAGCACCCCAATCCACTCCCCTTTTCTTTCCAGGCTGAACCCTGCACATGCACACACACACACATGCACACACACATCAACCAGCCCCATGTTCACCCCTGCTGCCACAGTGTGTGCAGGTGAGCGTTATGTTAATCAGACAGTGTGTGTGTAAAATCAATCAGCCGAGTTATGACACGGCTAAGTCTGTTTGTAACTTTTGAGTAATGACGTGGTCCACAACGTTTTTCTATTTGCCTTTTTCGAAAATAGTTCATTTCATGTGCATTTGTGTCTCTCTTTGTGTCTCTCTGTGTATTTGTATATATATATATATATATATATATATATATATATATATATATATATATATACAAATATACAGAGAGACACAAATGCACACAAACTATTTTCGAAAAAGGCAAATCCATATATATATATATATATATATATATAGAGATAGATATATATAGATAGATGTGTGTGCGTATGCTTACGTGTCTGTTTAGTTTATTGTTTTTGTTTGAATTTGTGTTTGTATCTGGATATTCAAAATATGTGTGTGTGTGTGTGTGTGTGTGTGTGTGTGTGTGTGTGTGTGTGTGTGTGTGTGTGTGTGTGTGTGTGTGTGTGTGTGTCTGTGTGTGTGTGTGTGTGTGTGTGTGTGTGTGTGTGTGTGTGTGTGTGTGTGTGTGTGTGTGTGTGTGTGTGTGTGAATGTAGCCTGTGTTTGTGTGTGTGAGTATGTTTTTGTGTGTATATGAGTGTAGCCTTTGTTTGTGTGTGTGAGTGTGTCACTATTACACACACTCACTGCTTCCGGGTGTCAGCTGTTATGGAACCCATTTCCTTGACAACGCACAGCGATGGATGCCACCCTGAAATACCCATCATCAGCATTACCATCCGCTCGCTCCCCTCTCGTTCTCTCTTGTTTCTTTCTTGCTCTCTCGCCCGATGCGCTCTGCCCGATGCGCTCCGTCAAACCCTTTCTCCCTCCTGATTTATAAAGCTGTGATGGCAATTTGCTGGAATGTTGTTTCCTGCCACATAAATACATATATCTCAGGCCTCTAATGGAGGCACATCAGGCCCCGCTATGGCCCTCATAGATATTGGAATATTTTTGCATGATCTGATTGGTTACTGCTGGACAGAAGAAGGTGAGACACTCACGCATTAATCCCCGAGGTGTAGAAGGCGAGGCAGCGGAGTTGGAAGGTGGCTACTCCAGATACTTCTTTTAGTGTTCATTATTGACCTCTTGTAGATTTAATATCTTTAACTCCTTTGCCAGGCAGATGTGTGGGTGTGGGTGTCTGCACAGTTTCAGCACTGATCGCCGATTGGAGAACGCATCTAGAGTGAGGAAAACTAGGGGTGCCCCTAGGGTGCCTGGTATTGTAACGCTTCCCTTATTTCTGTACTAATTTGACAAATTTTTCTGATTTGCATTCTTACTGATCAAGCACTTTCAAAACACAGGTTCAAACACTCTAATATCATTATAATAAGAAAATGCATATTTTGACATTCTAACGACACCCTCCAATCCCTGGTACCTGAGACTAGCCAGCCTGATGCTCGGCATTCTGCTTTTCTGCTGATATTCAAGTTTAGTTAAATCCAACAGGCAAATTGTTTGTGGGAACCCCATTATCCTCTCGTTGTAATGTTGTCATTAGCAATCAGCTCACTGGCCAAACAGGGCAGCAGGAGCCAGAGGAAAATCATTTGAACCCTGGGCCCTGGCCATGGATCCCCACGCTACAGAGGGGTCAGGGGGTGGGGTGGGGGGGTTGGGGGGGGCGAGGCTTGACAGTCCCGGTCAATAGCTAAGGAAACGGGGAGAGGAGCAGGGTGGGGTGCCTGGCAGGGGGGAGAGATATAGGTGATGGGGGAGGAGGGGAAGGGAGGGGGGAGTTGCCCTTTGAGATCATCACCACTTTGACGTGGAGTCAGCAGAATTTTGAGCAAGAGCTGGCTGTTTGGTGGGGGTGTGTATAGATGTGTGTAGGTTTATATCGGTTATGTGCATCTCTGTGTGTATCTGTGTGTGTTTGTGTGTGTCTAAGAAAGTAAGTGTGTATGTGAGAGTGTGCGTCTACGTGTGTGTGTGTGTGTTGTTGAAAATGCCAGCCACAGTCATGAAGTTAAACCCACACACACAGATAACACACACACACTCACACACACTTCCAGTGACAGTATTGAGAGCTGTGACAGTATGTCTCCAACCGCCCTCTACGGTCTCCTTCCTGCCCCCCCACCCAGAAGCAACGCCCCCCCCCCCCCCCCCCCCCCAATGACACCTGCAATATTGAGTTATTGACGCAGTGGAGTTGTGTGACTGACTGACAGAGAGGGAGAGTTTGTGTGTGTGTGTGTGTGTGTGTGTGTGTGTGTGTGTGTGTGTGTGTGTGTGTGTGTGTGTGTGTGTGTGTGTGTGTGTGTGTGTGTGTGTGTGTGTGTGTGTGTGTGTGTTTGTGTGTGCATCAGTGTGGCAAAGGTCTGTATATGTCAGAGGGATTATGTGTAATTCACCCAGCACACTTGTGTGTATGTGTGTGTGTGTGTACGAGAGAAGCATCATCACATATGTCGAGTTCATTATTGATAATGCAGACTTGGACTTGAGCCACCTATTGAGCTGTTAACCTGACGTGCATGCAAGTCAGGGGAGAACGACATACCTCAAGAAAATAGATAAATAAATAAAAACACGCCAACGTGAGCGAATCACTCGTAGAATCTAAAGATGCTACAAAGGCGCCCAAGGACGGCAAAAAAATAAAACATTTAGTCACCCAAAGGCAACGCCAGTCAGACAATCAGCTGAGACATTGGCTTCCTCGCCTATTTCATAGGTACACAGCTGATGAGATTGAGGTGATAATGTTTGCCTCATGCGCACAAAGCAGAAAAAAATAAGAGAAATGCAGTGGGGGAAAACAAGTTCCACCGGGTAATGGAAAAAGCCAGAAGGGAACGTGTCAGGTACGGCTGTGAGGTATGAAGATGTGTTTTTTTCTTCCGTTCCAGAGCCATTGTGTAGCCAGATGGGGAGGGGAGAGTTGGAGGGAGGCTATTTGAAATGAAAGTAATAACTTCCATTACCCCTACACCACCTACACCCCCCCCACTACCCCTAATCCCTGGGCTTGTGGAGAGAAAAAAATGCCTTTACAACTTGTTTTGCCTTAACAGGATTTTACGAGGGATTTCGAAGTTTGGCAACTTGTCACTCGGAAGAGAACAGGTGGAAATATGATGTTCAGGTCATGGCTTCCTCTGGCGGTTCAATATGTGTCTCTATGATTGAGGCCGGGTTGGCAAAGGGGATTCAAGCTATTAAAGTATGCCCCGATGTCGGACTTGTATTGCCGTTGTCGACGGAAGCCCCCCACACAGTCTGAGGTATCACTTCAATGGTAATGCATAAAGGGATTGTCTTTTATTTCTTATCTTTCTAGGGAGAGGGGGGAATTTTGACGGCTGTGTTTTTTTATATATATTTATATATCTTTAAAGACATGATGAGATGATTTACAGTTTTTCACGATTTGTATACAGACAAAAAATGGAACTATGCACACAATTCTGGAAACTTGAAGCTCATGTATCAACTACAAGACTCCAGACTGCTAAACTCTAAGCACAATTCCACTGTTTTCACACATATAGAAATTCTAAATCACATTTTTGCAAAACTCTAAGCACAAATCTCATAATTTAGCACACTTGGTTCACCTGGAAACACTAGCCTTCAAAACGCAACAACTAACTACCAATTGGTCTCACTCCCTTCTCACCTGTTTAAACTCAACTGGCTTAACACTTCAATCATGTGTCAGAGCATAAAAGAGGCCTCAGGTGAGCTCTGCTGTGTTGTAGATATGGTCCTCTGGCCTGATCAGGATCATAGGTGGGATACAGACTGATTTACATGTAGATTTGTTTCACCTCATTTATATACTTATTTTTTTATGCAGCCAGTTCAGCTGAACATTTTACTGTATTACAGTAACAAATAAATATTTCCTTTGTTCCCTTTTTGTACTTGTGCACTATTTTCATTATGAGATCCCCCGAAAGACAGTGTAAACATTTTCTTACTGTAGTGTTTTTCATTTTACTAATTATCAGTGCAATTTGTCAAAACTACACAAATTCTTCTCAAAACAGTTTTTTTCCACCAAACCATCAACACAGCTATCAAATGAATATCTCTTACTGTACGTCCACACCAGAAGCGAATTGAGCTAGCAAATCGCCGGAAGTCATTCACTTTCTATGGGCAAGAGTGACCAAAGCGACCAACACTACCAGCGGCCAAAGTTGAGCGACCAGAGCGTCCAAAAAAAGTTGAAAACTGTTGAACTTTATGCAAATTACTATGACGCGTTTCAGAGGCAAAACACTGACAGCCAATCGGAATGTAGATGCTATTCGATTGCGTGGATCCCAGGGAACACCGGCAGGCACTTTTGAATTGTACGTCATGAGCGACTTGAGCGACCAAAGCGAACAGAAACATTGGCAGCAAAACTTTATGAGCGACCAAAGCTTTGGTCGCTTCTGGTGTGGACGTACAGTTAGAGAGCATCAATTTTTCTCAATCGTTTACAGTTTTTTTTCAATTGCTTGAACACATTTTGCAAAACTTGGCTCATTGTGTCAAAACTCAACACACAAGCAAATAAGACACAACACTGAGAAATATACCATTAACATCCTCAAATTGAAACTCTTCTATCGAAACCTAACAATCCTTTGTCAAAATTTCACCGAACACCAGTTCAATAAATTCAGTTTAAGCTCAAATATAACAAAAATTTACCAAAAATACACAACTGAAAACACAGAAAAACACAGCAATTGTGCGTGGTTGGGCTTATTGATCCTCGCCTTGCGTGCAAAATACATCCATGGATTGACCTTACCTCAATGTCTCCGCAGGCCTCTTCCATTGCCTGCAGAAGAGGCATGCGGGCATGTGGTTGGCGGTCATATACACTACATCCTAAAGCCGAAAAAAAAACTTCTATAGGGTGCAGAAATGGCGAGTATATGACTTCAAATTGTTTATGGTTGGTGCACCAGTTCCGGACCAAAGCAGCCCGATGGAAATGAACATTATCCCAGACAACAACAAACCTGGGCTGCTCTGATCCGTCCTGTTCAGCTGCATCATGAAGTGCATCTAGAAGTTTGATGATATGTTGGTTATTGTAGGGACCTATTTTTGCATGATGGTCCAGTTACCCTTGAAGGCTTATGGCGGCACACAATGATATATTTCCCCCGTGCTGCCCCGGGACGTGCACAAGTGCCCTTTGGCCTTTTTATAGCTGGCTGATAGGTGTTCAGTTTTGTAAGTAAGTGTTTTGAGGTGTGTATTTACAGTTTTTTTCAATTGCTTGAACACTATAGACACATGCTTAGACCAAAGCAACACAACTTGAAGTTTTTGTTTCTATACCTTAAACACATGTAACCATTCCTTAAACAAAAGCGCTGCTTTGCACTTTAGTTGCAATGGTGCAACACACTTGCTCCTTTCTGCAACACACTTGCTCCTGCACACTACACAGTATTTCATACATAAGACACTTAATTCAAAAATGACGTCTCATTGTACCATTGGGAAAACACATCTATTCAAAATCCTAAACACATTGGTTAATTGAGAATACTTACTTACACACCTTAAAACACTTTCTTCCAAAACTGAACACCAATCAGCCAGCTGCAAAAAGGCCTCAGTTAAGCCATTTTGAGAACTTGCAAGCATGGATGCAGCAAGAGCAAGAGGCAGAGGTAGAGGAGGAAGAGGAGGACAGAGACATAGAGGAGGACGCGGTGGAAGAGGCCGTGCACGGAACATTATTTCCGACGACATAAGAGCAACTTTGGTGGACCATGTCATACTGTAAACCATGGCCTGACTATGAGGGAAGCTGGGCAGAGAGTCCACCCTAATCTAAGCCGTTTCACAGTTTCATCCATAAATAAGGACATTCCGACTGGAAGACAGGTATGTCTTCAACTCTCTACTTTCTACTCTACTCAGACTGTATCTAGAGTATTTGCAGTACTGTACCATATCACATGTACTGTATTGCAGGGTGGCTAATGCTCCTTTTTGAACGAAAGTGGTAGTTTTGTGATTACTTACATTGAGATGTTTCAGTACTTTCTATGGTATAGACAGTAAAGTACATTATATACAGTACTATAAAAAAGAAGCAAACCAATACAGTAACATTTCGTGGTTGCTTTTTTCTATAGAATGACTAGAAGACCTTCTGGGGTCGGACGCCAACGCCTGTTCACCCAACAGCAGGAGCTTGCCATTGTGGACCTGGTCCGAGCAAACAATGCAATCCGTCTCAACAAGCTACAGCAACAAATACTTGCAGATAGAGAAGTATTCAATAACATAGAGCGAGTGATCATTTCCACTATCAGACGCATCTTGGTAAAGCACCAAATTACCATGAAGCAATTGTACAGGGTCCCATTTGAGAGAAACAGTGTCAGGGTCAAAGGACTTCGACGTGAATATGTACAGGTACTGTAAGTGTTACAGTCCATGTTTTTCTGTGTTCACAGTACAGTAGGGTTTATTTATTTTTGCTCAAACTGTATTTACTGCACTGTAATGTACAGTACTGCAATGTACAGTATTTAGTATTTATTTTGGTTGTGGTGAAAACGTGCCCTCTGTGGAACTGAATAAAAACAGTGAACATGAAAGACTGCAGTGTTTTATATAAAGTAGACCAGTGTGTTGCTGCTGATCTGAAAGTGTATTCATATGATGCAAGTGTGTTTCATTTTGACATCAGAGTGCCATTTTTACAAAGAATTGTTAGGTTTCGATAGCCGAGTTTCAATTTGACATAGATGTGAATGGTTTATTTCCCAGTGTTGTGTCTTATTTGCTTGTGTGTTGAGTTTTGACACAACGAGCCAAATTTTGCAAAACGTGTTCAAGCAATTGAAAAAAACTGTAAGTATCTTCAATTACCCAATGTGCTTAGTATTTTGAATAGATGTGTTTTCACAATAATATACTGAGATGTCAATTTTGAACTAAGTCTCTTATGTTTGAAATAGTGTGTAGTGTGCAGGAGCAAGTGTGTTGCAGAAAGGAGCAAGTTTGTTGCAGAATAGCAACTAAAGTGCAAAGCAGCGCGTTTGTTTAAGGTATGGTTACATGTCTTTAAGGTATAGTAACAAAAACTTCTGTAACTTTGGTCTAAGCATGTGTCTATAGTGTTCAAGCAATTGTCAGAAATAGTAATCCAAATGCCACTTTATGTTTCCCTCTTTATGTAACCCAACCCAACCCCCTAACCCAAGCTAACATCCTGGTGAGAAGCATTAGGAGGTGAGCTGTAGACTCAAGCTTCTACCGGTGTCTTTCCGGTCTGGAGTCTAAAGCGCTACCACCTCCTCATCCGCATCGTCCTTGCCTCTCCCTCACTATCAAGTGTCTTTCAATATACTTCCGATCATCACCTCATTATCCCTTATCCGGCCCACCTGATGCTTTTTTTCTTCTCAAAATGTAACTTCTGGGCGGATGGACGGGTAATAATGACAACGGATGCCAGTGGTGAGGGTGGAGCAGAGGGGAGTAGCAGCTCAGAAAAACACACACACACACACACACACACACACACACACACACACACACACACACACAGACACACATGCACAATGTAGATTAGGAAGACCTGCAGCAGGAGGGGAACGTGCTTGAAGAAGAAGAGGACCACATTTCTCTCTTTCTCACTCTCTCTCTCTCTCTCTCTCTCTCTCTCTCTCTCTCTCTCTCTCTCTCTCTCTCTCTCTCTCTCTCTCTCTCTCTCTCTGTCTTGTCCCAGGATGAAGGCCTGGATGAAAGTCATTCAGCAGCAGTGTGTTTGGAAGGGGCGGGGGATGTATTCCTACCACAGGTGATGTTATTATGGGCACTGGTAAACTGAGCAACAAGCACATCATCCGCTAGCAAATGACAACCCGAGCCGTACACGTAATACCATCTGCATAATCAGCCTGAGCTCCATCTTCTGGAGAAAATGGGATGTAGGAAGCTTCCACGGCAAAGCCTTTGCTTATGTACGGTTGCGTGACACTAGTGTGTTTGGGGGGAAATTAGTCTGCTCTTACCAGAATGGGATGTCTGCTGCCGCCGTGAACAAGTAATAACCAAAAGCAATTCCAAGCTCAATGTTATGAGAATTGCTTTACCGAGTCTAGTTATTGAAAACAGGATCCTGCGAGGGAGAGGACTCGTAGTCCGTAGACCATCTGATGTGTAAACAGCCAACAGATCACATGATGTTCAGGCTGACCAAACGATTGCAGTGGAGTGCCAAGATGGCCCAAACACAACAACAAACTATCGTACCTGGGAGTAGAGAAGAAGAGATTGTCTAGAATGTAATGTGATTGGTTTAAGTAGGCCTATGCTATCAAAACTATATGCACATCAGGCATCTGCTGTTGAAGACTCCTCAGCTTCAGCGTTCTACTGTCTCACGCTACATCAGCTGGTAAAGGCTGTTAACCCTGACCTTAACTCAGTATTCAGCTGTTTCACAAAAATACTTTATTATCAAAGTCACCCCCTCCCTTGAACGTTTGTCCTACACTCTCGTCTGATTACTATTTACATTATATATATTATAAAATATATCTTGAACCTGAATGCAAATTCAGATCACGTAGCAGCTTGTTTCGCAAATATGTATTTTAAAAACAATTCTCGAATAACAACAGCGTTGCTAGTCTGCATATTCCAATCTTAATTTATGTACAAATACATAGAAAATGTATAATGAATGCTGTTAACAGAAAAATACAAAGACCAATATATACAGATTTCAATATGTTTGTGCTTCTGTTGCTATAATAAAAAAAATGAACAAAAAAATGATACAGAAAATAAATATTCCTTAGATTGTTTTTTATTTTCTGTTTAGATATCATGTAAACCCCTACCACAGTATATATTGTGTGTGAGACCAGGAATTACTTTCAGAGCCAAATAATAGAACCATGAGCATGTTTCCTCTTTGTTTTCATCTATAAACATTTTTGTTGTCCTGAAGGGTCATCTGCGTACCCTTCCGACGCGCCCTGCCCCGTTCTGTAATGAATGAGTGTAATTACCAGCCCTGATTGGTTGGAAGGTCATTGCCAATCCTGTAATTTTTCACTTATGTTAAGCTTGTATGTTGTGATGAATGTACCCAACCTTTTCTCCCATCCCTCCTTAGATTACTCCGGGCATAGAAATGCAGCCGCAAATTAAGCTGTTCATTGAACACAACTGTGGGGGGGGGGGGCTAGTACGTTGATACAGATAAACAAATGGAAATAAGTACGGTGGGATGTTGGTTCTATTGGGGAGGAGATTGAAACATCTGTCTGCGAGTTTCATAAGGATAAGGATAATTTCCATATTGTAGTTACATGAATGTGATAATAATATAAAATAACAATAAAGTGTATGAAGTCAATACCTATATTATCAAGTGCATTCATCTGTTGTCTATCAATAATGACTGAGTTCAGTGGAGACAGTACAACTGACTAATTCTG
The DNA here is from genome assembly GCF_026213295.1 of Gadus chalcogrammus. NCBI lineage: Eukaryota > Metazoa > Chordata > Actinopteri > Gadiformes > Gadidae > Gadus > Gadus chalcogrammus. The sequence goes on along the minus strand of NC_079423.1, from coordinate 2,338,939 downwards.
ATTGGTCATTGAACTTTCAGCACTGCAGGATTCATTCCAGTCGAGACCAGACAGAGAAACAATTACTCCCATCTCCATCCCCAGATTTAGCTCCGCCCGTATACAAACACTGAATACAATCAACCTGCTCACCATTACCTCCCTCGCCACCAACCGCCCCCCCCATCTTTCTTTCTGACTGCGCTCACAGTTAAACTCCACCAATAAATCCTTGTCTCTTACTCGTGTAGTTTCTCTTTCTTTACCTTAATACCTACCTTAAAACATGTTGGTCTCCCAAACTCCTCTCCTCTTCTCCATCCCCCTCCTCCTCTCCTCTCCTCTCTTCTCCCCATCTCCTCTCCTCTCCTCTACCCTCCTCTCCTATCTCCTATCTCTTCTTTTCCTCTTTCCATGTCTGACTCTCTCTCTCTGATGATGATAGTGGTCTGGAGTGGCTACTTTGCTACCGTTTGAATTAGTTTGCTGTCAGACGAGCTGTTGTTCTGCTACAGTGTTGATGGCAGACGGCCTCTGCTCACCCCACGGTCCATCAGGCTCAGCTGTCCGCAGAGGAGGATGGAAGGATGGATGAAAGCTTAGAGAAGTGGTGGTGTGGTGGTTGTGATGATGGTGAATGTGTGTGTGTGTGTGTGTGTGTGTGTGTGTGTGTGTGTGTGTGTGTGTGTGTGTGTGTGTGTGTGTGTGTGTGTGTGTGTGTGTGTGTGTGTGTGTGTGTGTGTGTGTGTGTGTGAGTGTGTGTGTGTGTGTGTGTGTGTGTGTGTGTGCGCGTGTGTGTGTGTGTGTGTGTGTGTGTGTGTGTGTGTGTGTGTGCATGTGTGTGTGTGTGTGTGTGTGTGTGTGTGTGTGCGCGTGTGTGTGTGTGTGTGCGTGTGTAGGCATAACGCGATCGAAGACAGAGAGAAGAGGAACGTGGGTAGTTGGGGAGGGGAGGGAGGAATGGTGGGTGAAGAGGGGGAGGAAGAGTGGGCGATGAGGTGGAGGGAGGGGAAAGGACCGCAAACGGCAAAGAAACCTTCTTGTCATCCAACTCATCAGCCTCTCGGTCTGCGAGGCTCTCTCTCTCTCTGTCTCTCTCTCTAACAATTACCTTTTGGATAGACTCAGGGGCTTCTTTTTCTTTCTCTCTCTCTCTCTTCTCCCCCAATCAGCCGTCTGACAGGAGAACAGAGGTTGTGATGGACGATGCTCTCTCTGAGTCCGACAACATTTTCTCTCGGCCCCCGAAGTGAGATGGGGCAGCGTCAACGGCAGGCCCCGGCGCGGGCCTCTGTCAGTGTTTGTGAGGTCCAGGCGCGGTGTTCAGTCACCCCACGCACGACCCCCATATCAGCCACGCCGGCCTTGTGCAAACTAGGGCTGACCACGAGCCCTGGCTCCTCAAAACACACACGCCACCGTGGTGGGTGCAGGTTTACAATCTCTCTATTTGCTGTGTCTATGCGCCTTTTAATCTATTGATTTATCGATCTATCGATCTGTTTATATATCTATCTATTTACGTATCGATCTATCTTTCATATATCTATCTATCATCTATCTTTATATATATATATATATATATATATATATATATATATATATATATATATATATATATCATATATCATATATCATATATCATCTATCATCTATCTATCATCTATCATCTATCCATCATCTTTCATCTATCTATCTATCATTTATCTTTTTATATATATATATATATATATATATATATATATATATATATATATATATATATATATATATATATGTAGTATCTATATATCTTGCTATCTATCTGGCTATATTTAGAAATTGATTTACATAAATTTCTGTCACTATCGGCCAGAAAGGAGGTTTAAAGCTGACTATTTAAATGATGCAAACAATCAAATGTTGAAATATTCCATTTCACACAGTTTTTATGCCACTATATACCAACAGATGAATAATGATGCATAAATGTGATTTCATAATTTGACCAAAAAGCAGCTTTAAATGTTTGATCTTACAAATCAAACACGTATTCATTCCAAACATGCAACAAATGTGTTTTCATTAAATGCATGGCAGTACGTGGCTTCATTCGATCTCGTTCACTTGATAATGCTTAATCAATGGCGGGTGGGCGTACCCTGTTAAAAAGGTCCAGTAGTTCAAACATTGATTGCTGTCTTCCATCTCTTCCCCAACAATAAGCACGGGGGAACGGTCACTCATCAAGGGCCCAGGTCTGCCATGGCGGCTGTCTCGTCCGCGGTATAGGTAGGCGTGAAACAATACATTTGTGGGTTGGAGGTTATAGCCTTATTGTTTTTGAGGAGCCGTGACCAGCCACCTCCCCTTACCCTCCCCCTCCTCCACCCCCTACCTCTCCCCTCCACCCCTCCACCCCTCCACCCCTCCACCCCTCCATCCATCCCCAAACCTTAATCCAATTTTTTTCACCCTCCTTCTCCTCCGCTGATATAAAATTAAAGGTCGGCTCCTACAAAAACACCTCACATTTCAAAAGTATTGGCTTCGTGCCTGGCCTAGAAACTTCATTTATTCTGGCCAACTTCTCAATTATCTGGCCTGGTAGTGGAGATGTGTAAAAAGTACAAAAATCAATAGGATTCCATTCCCCTCGTATTGGAAAGGGGGAAATTAATGAGATGGGACACTCTCTTAATCAGAAATAAATGTTTTAATTTGGTTGATGACATCATTTTCCCTTGTAGAAGGATGACAAATGCTGGGGTGCTGCTTGGGGCCCCACGAGAAGCCCTTTCAATTTTATTGTAAATATAAAAGGTATTGATCGGCGAGATGTACAAACCCCATTGCTTACAAAAGCCATTCAGGGGGACTGGGAAAACTATTAAGCGGCGAGTCAGGAATCAATACACAACACTAAGAGGTGGCAGAGGCCGGGCCCGCGCGGCGAGGCGGGCAGCGCAGTCCGTGACAGCTGGCACTGGTGGCGGAGCAATGTTAGGGATGATAGGGTCAGCTGGTTAATGTGACGGCTGGTGGGTGTTGCGTGGGTGGGCGGGTGGATGGGTGGGGTGTTTGGGAAGGGGGCAGGGGAGGCGGAGAAGGAAAGGGGTGACAGGTCGTCAGCCCACCCCAGCGCTGCGGGCCCCTGACAGGCTGCCATTTAAAGCCACTCTGACTCATCATGCTGTCGCTATGGTTACTGCCGCTGCAGGCCGAAGGCCCGGGCTGACAGCAGTCCCTTCTGATCTCTCTGTCTTTTTAACGTTGTCCCTCTGCCCCTCTACCTTTCTCTCTCTCTCTCTCTCTCTCTCTCTCTCTCTCTCTCTCTCTCTCTATCTATCCATTTATCTTACAATCAATCTATCTATCTTTCTGTCTGTCTGTCTGTTTATCCGTCTATCCATCCATCTACTATCTCTCTATCCATCTAATATCTTGCCATCTACTATCTTTCTATCGATCTATCTTTCAGCATGTTTTTTCTCACTTCCTTTATCTAGTTATTTTCTCGTGTCTCCTTTCTTTGTCCTTTCTTGTTTTATTTTCTCTCTCATGTTTTATTCCTCACACTCTCCCCCTGTCCTTTCATTATCTGTCCATTCCTGAACATGTTGCTTTGATTCCACTTTAGCTCAGCAAAGATAGTCCCGTATGCATGTCTGAGTTCCGGAATAAACCACTGACAGAAAACCAGCTGTTTTTATTTGGTTCGCTCGGCACGGAATGCTTAAGTTTTCATCAGTACGTGTTGTGAATGTAAAGGTGATGTACTCTGAGCACAGAATGGAAATGTGCTGCTTTAGTTTTAATAGCAGTACTGAATTGTTCTCTTTTTTTATGCTACAGAACGGAATGATATTTCTCGATAAAATGCAAACAGATTCCATAGTGATTTTCTTTCACAGTTTCCATGTTCTCTTGAAATTCAAAGTTTGAGCTTCCGGCACTGCAGCAGCATTTTCCAAAAATAATCTTCCCGTGGGCTTTCAAGTCTGGCTCTAGAATTGTAAACAAATAGCAATAATAAACTTGCTAATGGCAATACGAAATCAATGGCTGCAACTAATCCTAGTCGGTTGTCTCTTTTCTATTCTCATTATTCTCTTTTAATTGAACATTCTCACATCACTTCTGTACACATCATTCATTATTTCAGTGCAGATGTTGTCGAAAGGATAAACTATTATCCATGGAGGGTCAACACACCACTTCTAACCTAATGTTCCCAACACATGAGTTTAACAACTAACTTGGACATTGAGATCTTGAAATTCCAACAGAGAGACAGTTTGGGTTTGAGGGCAGTGGTGTTAATATTGAGCCTGAGGAATGGATTAGTGTTGGGAGGGAGGAGGAGGAGGAGGAGGAGGAGGAGGAGGAGGAGGAAGAGAAGGAGCAGGGGTCTGGTTGTACAGTGAACAGTAATTATAGGAAGATGAGGGCCAGCCAGCCATAGGCCAGATGACTTAACCCAAGATCCATGCTCTTCATCTGCCCCTCTCCTCCTGCCTCCCTTCTGCCACCCCACACCCCACAACTCACACTCCTGGACTCCATTGATGGGAAGGAAAAGCTTGTCTGGGTCCTTTGGCCAAGAGGATAGATCCATGACCTCCGACCCCTGCAACAACTGACCTCTGGTCAATCGAGGGACTCATCCAAATCTTCAAATCAGTCTCTTGATTCATGGGATCACTTACTTTTTTAATCAGAGATATTTTGTCGCGAATCAGAGAAATATCATTCTAAATTGTGTACGTAGACAGTTTGAGGGGGGTGGGAGAATAAATTTAGAATACTATGCACAAGCGCAAACGCGGGTCCCATACGAGTCAAACACAAGTTGAACCCAAATAAAACCGGAGTCCCGGGCGTCAGCCTGTTTGGGCCGCTGGGACTCAGCAAAGCCGCCTTAACAAATGCTGTAAATTGATAAATCATTGCAAGACGCACAGGGACTGTATCTTCCCTGAGATGCTAAGCAGGGCTTACACGCTTATGGTGGGGTGTGTGAAAGTGTGTGTGTGTGCTTGTGGGGGTTACGTTGTGAGTATTGCCATTTTCAGCATGGGGACATCCGCCGCGTTCACCAGACAGATAGATACCTAAATAAATTGAGGTGTGTGCTGCTTCTGTATACAAATGAGTGAGCTTGTAAAAGGGGGAGAGAGCGATAGAGAAAGAGAGAG
>NC_079423.1:2318783-2326283 GCF_026213295.1 Gadus chalcogrammus | reverse complement strand
AATGCTGTGTGTGTGTGTGTGTGTGTGTGTGTGTGTGTGTGTGTGTGTGTGTGTGTGTGTGTGTGTGTGTGTGTGTGTGTGTGTGTGTGTGTGTGTGTGTGTGTGTGTGTGTGTGTGTGTGTGTGTGTGTGTGTGTGTGTGTGTGTGTGTCAAGGGGAGGCCTATGCGGATGGGCAGCTGTTCCGAAGGCTCTCTTAAGGCCTCGTAAGTGTTGCTGTTACTCGTGTCCTCTAAGCAGAGACATACATCACGCTGTTAAACAGGGGTGTTTGCGGTGGGACAGTGCATGGCCCTGGCCCTAGTCTGAAGCTGCTGTTTACCGGGCACATTGACCAGGATTTGACTCCTTATAACAGATATAATTACTAACACGGTATAATATCTAGGTATTATAGAATATATATGCTTCTATTGTAGAAGCATATCTTTGAGATTAAGAAGGAAAATATTTAACGATTTAATTGACAAAATATTAGCAGATCACGTGAGACTATTAATACTGAACCGATTATCTGCACAAAGTTTTTGTAATAGAGCAAATTCATGTTGATTTCTCTCCCTCAAGGGAATATAATTCTACTCTCAATGAATCCAAAAATGTAATATCAAAGATTGGATTTCTCGTTACAATCAAGATGACCGATTGGCCAATCCACAAGATAGAACTCTCTGAAAAAAAAACCCTGGAAACAAATAGATCGGCAAACACAGATAATACCGTCCTATAATAGACATCCAAGTTACAACAGGACTCTTTGACTCTCGAAATGCCCCACAATGGGGCAATGAGAGAAAACGTATCTGTTCAAATAAGTTTGATGAATGAAACAAAGAAAAAAAGTTGAAATCTCATTTGTATATTGTAGTGCTTAAAAGACTTGCCATGCTTATTATTTTTTGAATGTATTAAATATATTTTTTGCACATTTTGGGCTTTATCTCCAATGCTGAATGCACTTACTGCAATTATTTTTGGACAGAAGCCTCTGCTCATTACATCATTAGTAATTTTAGTAATGTAATGTAATGCTTCCCAGAGGTTCGCCCTAGCATCAGATTCTCGAGCCCTGCAGATAGAGAGAGAGAACTGGGAGTCCTGTATTTGTATGCTCCTGTGGGCGCCAGGGTGATACATGAGCCATGGAGGAGAGTGAATGAGTGAGTACTGCTGCTTCATGCGAGGGAGGGTCAATAGCTTCTTTAGTTCCCCTTCTCATCGATTTCACCTGCTGGAAAAAATACACTGAGTCACTGAAGTTGCATGCAGGGTGGAGTAGAGGCAAGTGGCTCAGGGCATGGGGGGAGAGGGATGTGGGCCAGGGCTGGGAGAGGGGGAAGTGGTTGCGATATTGCTTAGTATTTGACGTTTATCTGTGATCAAGGTTAACGTGAAATACTAACATGCGGCTTGACGTGACCTTTCAGCCCCTGCCGAGGAGTATATCACTAATCAGCTAAATAACATGAAGCCAAGAATAAGCTCTAGGTGTCGGACTTTAATGGCCGCCGAAAGGGCTTGTTTTCTATTGACCTTTGACAGATGCAGGGGGCCACAAATCTGTTGACCGCCCCACCTTCCTGCCTGGACACCAAGTGACCCCTGAAGAGTGAGGACCCATCAACACTGAGCCAAGCCTACGCTCGCTAAAATAAATGCTGAGACAATTCTGAATCTTGAATGACCACCGAGCGGGAGTGTCATGTGTGTGTGTGCACGCGCCTGTGTGTGTGCACAGGCGTGTCACAGTCCATCCACAGGAGACGATTTGCGAGCGTACCAGTGTCCTGCAGTATTAACGACAGATATGGAATCAATAGCGTGACCCTAATTTGCCTGAAGCATAAGCGTGATGTAGTACACCTTGTTTCCATTAAAGGAGGGTGTAAAACCTGCGGTGGCGTGGTGTCCGCCAGGGCAGGCGGGCCGTGCCCTTTTGAACCCTTCTGCTCAGCGCCGGCGTGTCCGCCATAAATGGAACAACCGACGCTGTTTGGCCATTGAATAGGCTCCTTATGGCTCATGGGTAATAATGTCACGCCTCGAGACGTTTCTTGAAAAGAGACCACGAATGATGGCCCACCGATGCGTGCCGCTACACCGGCAACATTATGGCAGCAGAGAAGAAAATATAATAGCTTGAATATGCTATGAATAACAAAAGCTGTCAATATTCACCTCTGGAGGAATTGCTGATCAGACATAGTTGGCGTAAAGTGTGTGTGTCTGTTTGAATTTATGGTGTGTCCCTATATGTGTGAGATGTGAATGTGTGTGTGAGAGAGAGAAAGAGAAAGAAAGACAAAAAAGAGAGCAAGAGGGTGAGAGAAATGAATGAGTGTGTGTGTGTGTGTGTGTGTGTGTGTGTGTGTGTGTGTGTGTGTGTGTGTGTGTGTGTGTGTGTGTGTGTGTGTGTGTGTGTGTGTGTGTGTGTGTGTGTGTGTGTGTGTGTGTGTGTGTGTGTGTGTTTGTGTGTGTGTGCGACTGAGTGTACGTGTGGGTTTCACAAACTCTCGCAGTTTTACAGTAGGCCCTAGAGTACCAGTTAATGCTGGTCCTCTTTCCTACATGTTCAAGCTGTGAGTACATAAGAATAAATCAGTCCTTTCTCACAAATGATCACCAACAGAAATGTTTTATCATGAACTTCATCGTCCCTCCATTTAAAATAGTTCTGCAGAGACTATTCATCAGGCAGTTTATTTAAAAGGCAGCGTGTAATTTTAAGCATCCATCTTTGAAATTGACAAAATTTATTTAATTTGAAAAAATGTCCAATACCTACAGGTTTCAAGAAGATATTGATATTTACGGCGGTTTAACCGGCCTTAAGAAACAGACGTCAACAATGAGAATACCCGCTACTTTCGGAGCGGGTATTCACATCAAGAAGAATTGGAGCGAACCTGGAAAGGAACTCTATTTAGCACAGAAAAACAAAGAAACATGCAAACTGGATCTCATCTCATGTGTCAGTATATATCATATATATATATCATTGATAATATAATAATTCTACAATATAACAATACATAACAATAGTAATACTAAGACTAATAATATGAGGACCCAGCCGGAGTCATCATCACAGGCTCCCCCGGGGGAGAGTCCCCCCCATGGAGCCCCGGCCCCCTCGGGCCCCCCGGGCGCTCGGCGGATGATGGCAGGCTGGCCGGGACAATGGATCCATTGGGTTGCAGCTCAGCCCTTAAAACAACATTCCACTCAATGTTCACAGTGATCCCCTTGGAAGACAATGGTGGACCACATCACTCAGGGCCATGTGGGAGGGGGGCCGCAGCAGTGGGTGGTGGTGGGGGCAATGGGCCCCAAAGGGGGGGGGGGGGGGGGGCTGGGTAGACGCTTGTCCTGAATTATCTTCTTTTTTTTTTTGCTCTGTACCAATGGCGAATCAGAGGAGTTTGGGTATGTGTGTGTGTGTGAGTGTGTGTGTGTGTGTGTGTGTGTGTGTGTGTGTGTGTGTGTGTGTGTGTGTGTGTGTGTGTGTGTGTGTGTGTGTGTCTGTGTGTGTGTGTGTGTGTGTGTGTGTGTGTGTGTGTGTGTGTGTGTGTGTGTGTATCTGTGTGTGTGTGTGTGTGTGTGTGTGTGTGTGTGTGTGTGTGTGTGTGTGTGTGTGTGTGTGTGTGTGTGTGTGTGTGTGTGTGTGTGTGTGTGTGTGTGTGTGTGTGTGTGTGTGCGAGAGAGTGTTTGTATTTGTCTGTATGTAGGCCACCGTTGAATAAGAGCAAATAATTATGAAAAATAGGTAGGAAGACAAGAGTGAGAGAGAGTAAGAAAACCAGAGAAAATGTTCCGAGAAATCTTGCAGGCGGGACACGAGGCTCACCTCGTGAGCGAGGGCCATGGGAGATGAAGGGCCCCAGGTTGTAAATACCTCCAGGCCCCCGGTGTGCGGCCCAGCACCGGGCCACGGTAGCTTCGTTACCCCCCCGCGCCACTCAGCACTTCATTAGGACGCACATTCCTCAAATTAAGACACAGCTGGGGAACACAGACCAGCCACTGTCTCTCTCTCTCTCTTCCAAGTTCTTGCTTCACACTCGCAACTCACAACTATTTATCTATACACTGTTATTGCTCCCCAGACTCTCTTACTTATCACTCTCTCACTCTCTCATTTAAGGGCTGCTCCCCTTGGCCCCCATTCCATTCCACATTTCTCCCGATGCACCCCCCAGGCCTTGGTAGAAGTGACACTAACAAAACAGCGCTCTCAGGCCTCTCTCGATGCCTTTATGTGTCCCATTGAAGCATGCTCATATCATTATTGTTGTTGTTTGTTTTCTAATGGTGATTAGCCTATGTTGTTTTTATTGATATAAGTTTCAACGTAAGCCTTAGTATCATTATTAGTATGGTATGAGTATAAGCCTCAGCATCCGTTTCGGTTTCAGTATTCATTTCAGTTTCAGTTTCCGTAAGAGTAAGAGCATCAGTATTAGTATGAGGTATGAGCATAGCAGTACCAATAGCAGTTTCAGTATCAGTATCAATATTATTATTAGAATCTGTATCAATATAAGTATAAGTATCAGTATCAGTATAGGTATCAGTATCAATGCAAGCATAAGTATTACTAGTAGAGTATTCGTTTTATAATATATATTTGAGCATCAGTATTAGCATTGCCTTTTGACAGTCTCTTAAGTGTGCCACTTTACAATCCGGAGGAACAGTTTTTCCAACAAATTGCATCTATGTTTATTCATTTTTTACACCAAGGCAATTATGCTGCTCCTGAATTAGCCACATTACAATATAACAGAGGTTGTATTTGGAGAGCAAAAGACACGTTGATTTCTCTTGCTTGGATTATGACTAACACACCGGGTGGTGATGGAGAGCTTATACTTTCACCAAGGAGGAGGAGAAGAGCGAGTCCCACGTAGACGCGCTGATGGTAAAGATAAATACCCCGAAGACACAACCGACATTGTAGTTTAGTTGGGGGGGGGGGGTGGAGTTCAATAACATTCTAGGAGGCTGTCTCAGGAAAAAAACAGCTATTCATCTGAGCCCATTGTGTGTTATTATGTGAAACCATCAGTTTCCACCACTACGTGGGCTATACGTCCTCTCTGCCACATTAGCAGCCCTCTCTGAGCGCCATATAGAGTAAATTATTCTGCCGCTATCAAAAGCACTTATGTGGATCAGACGCCACATCTGCTGATAGCTTTCTAATGGACTTTTCCTGTTCATTGACTGAGTTATAGTGCCGGGATTTTATGCTCTGCGCTTCCAAATTGAATAATACATCGCCAAAGCTAAGGAAATATTAATGTTTTCAAAATCAATGTTAGAAAAATGGTATGTACACAGTTGTATTTGTTGATGGCCGGCCACCGCAAATGAAGACATAATTTGTCGAGACATGGGTCTCCCCTCGCTCGCTTCTGCTGTTACGAATGAAGGGTTGACAATAAAAAAACTATAATTACAATTTTAATTAACACCCAGTAATCAATAGGGTGTAACATAACATTTCACATATTTCCAATGACATGGTGTAAAATGCTATCAAACAAATACAGATTGCCAAATATGATGATTTTATAGGCTAATAATGTGCAGGTAAATGTGGCAGGCAAAATGGGAAACGCAGCAGTCTCTCTCTCTCTCTCTCTCTCTCTCTCTCTCTCTCTCTCTCCCTCTCCCTCTCTCACTCTCTCTCTCTGTCGCTCTCTTAAGCTCTCTTGTTTAACTGTTGAGCATAGAACAAATTAATCCGTCCATCTGTCCGTCTTTCTGCCTTGCCACTTGTCTTCCTGCCTGACAGTCTGTCTGTCATTTTTTCTGTCTCTCTGTCTCAAATTCTTCTTTCTTTCAGTCTGCCTGTTGGTTTGTCTATCTTCTTGTCAGAATGACAGTCCGTCATTCTGTCTGTTCCTCAGTATCGAACGTTGTATGTCTCTCTGTCTGTCTTCACGTCTGCCTGCATGTCTGTCTTTCTTCCGGACCGGCTGACCCTTGGTTTACCTGCATTGCTTCATATCATTCAGCCTGTTGGTCTCTTGCTGTAGCTATGCGTTCTATACCTTGCTACCTGTTCTGGAGACTATAGGCCACTGGACATCACATGAGGAAGACAGGGAGAGCGGAAGAGGGAATGAAAGATAATTGAAGACAGAACAGAAGTGGGAGAGTGAATAAGCATTTAGGACACAGTCTCTTGAGATTCTCCACCACCCTCGTCTTCCATCTCTACCCTGCTTCTCTCCGCTGGCCGGGAACGCTCCACCCAGGCCTGCATGCACACGGCCATAAATAAATGTGGACTGGCTACGAAATGGGGAGTCGCATATAAAGCAATAAAACAATTTTCAATCATTCTCCTCTTTGTTTTGCACTGGTCCGGACAGACAGGTGCACTTGTCTGAGCCAAGGTTATGGAAACAGTTGATGAGAGGAGGAGAGCAGAGTCGGCCATCTGTTAGCACGCAAAGACCTGACTCGCAAAGTTAACAAGGGCAGCCTGGTCCCTAAATCAATCACCCTTATACTCAGAGCTGCTTCCCTCAGCTCCACTGTGGAAAAGGACAAAAAATAAAACTTTGGATAGGGCTCAAAGAAGAGTTTGACATTGCACATGGAAAAGATATTTTGATAACTCTTCAGGGGTGACATAGCTTAAAGTAAAGGTCCGTTGTTTCTAGACCAGGCTAGACGAGGTTGGGTTTTTGAGGTATTTGCAGACCTCCTGTGGACCAAGAGTTGGCTTGGAGCGGAACAACTCAACAATTAAGATTTGATGATGTTCATGCTGTGGCCTGGAGGATATGGTTAGTTAGTTCAACAATCTCAGTAGCAGCCAAGTTGAAGCTATCTGAAGGGTCCCAGTTCTATCTGAAGCTGAAACAGATAGGATTCAAATACTTATTTAGAGGCTTTTAGTTGCTAAAGTTCCCTCCAGGTGGTTGTTCACCGTACTGTAGTCTCTGAGTGTATGCGCCAGCTGTGTCGTCTCAGCCTGTGAAGGTATGCATTGGTATTTGTAAGGAATGCCCATAGAGATTTGGTACAGGTATGTGGTATGCATGTGGTTGTACCTGAACGTGTGTGGAGCTGTGTTTACATACGTGTGCTCGGCCGTGTGGATGATGTAAGCATTAAAGGTGTCGTTCCATAATCTTTTCATTAATTTTGCGGTTGTCACTAGTAGCAATGAATGCCCTGTGAGTCGGTATTGGTGAAAAAAATGCTCTGGTGCTCCTGTTTCACACTGTTCTAGTGTGGCGGAGGAGGTGGGCGGGGAGGAATGACAGGATTTTTGCGTTTATGCCTCTGATTGGCTAACAGCACTGTCCGTCACAGTAATTAAACCAATAAAACTTCCAGAGACTCAGAGAGAGGGAGAAGGAGAGAGAGAGAGAGGGAGAAGGAGAGAGAGACACACAGAGAGAGGGAGAATGAGAGGGAGAGAGAGAGAGAGAGAGAGAGAGAGAGAGAGAGAGAGAGAGAGAGAGAGAGAGAGGGAGAAC
>NC_079423.1:2306283-2313783 GCF_026213295.1 Gadus chalcogrammus | reverse complement strand
CTGCAGACAGCAGGGAGGCAGAACGGGCAGAACTCATTGCGATCATCTTAAATGTTGCTTCAACGATGCATCATATATTCTGTTGCATCCACAACATTCAAAGCATCGATCGCTAAAAGATAGCCGGAGAAACCAAGCATATTTTTTTGCTTCATTTCACATATAACAAACACTTGGACAAATGTAGTTGATTTCTGTGTTTAACTGAGAAAACAGGGAGTGGAAGGCCCTATAATGTTCAGCTAACTGTTGTGAATAATAATAATGGAAAAAAACATTTTCTATATACACGTGCAGCCGTGAACTCATGTATCGTAATTGATTGCATTATGTGTACTTTAGGGTTCTGATATGAGCTATCTTTTAGCGTTCACCACGAATTACCCTGAAAAGCTGTGCCATAATTTAAATATTTTTTAACCAGTTAGCGAACAAAAGGCAACATGCGGATTTTAGGTGCCACTCAATGACATGCAAATGCAGACCGAAGCGTCATCAACACGTCTGCTGTGTGAGAAATTATCCTCATTCACATACAACGCCATTTACATCTCCTATGGGGAAATACTACCTCAGTGGTAGTATTTTTTCAGGAGAATATCAGGATACAGATGTCAGGATATGTTGTTTAAATAGCAGCTTACCTCTCTCTCTCTCTCTCTCTCTCTCTCTCTCTCTCTCTCTCTCTCTCTCTCTCTCTCTCTCTCTCTCTCTCTCTCTCTCTCTCTCTCTCTCTCTCTCTCTCTCTCTCTGCAGCACATAGCCTCATGTCAACAGGCCACAAGACACATTGAGAAGGAGGTGATGATAATATCAACCCACCACAAAGATGCATACTAAAAATACAATTTCAGAAGCAAACACCAAATCCTTTTTGCAATGAATTCCTAAACCACAGTGAGGTAAATGTGGTATGGCCGACAGTGGAACCCTCACCGGCGGGACTCCTTTCCTTGCACCACAAGGCAAGGCAGAACTGTGCTCTCTTCAGTCTTAATGTATCTGGCCTGCCACTGTTCTCGCCTCGCACACGGGAGTTTAAAATCAGTACACTTTACCTAACACGCCCACACAACCAAATCCTCCCCCACCCCCAGACACAGTTCTCCCGGGGCGAGACGTCCCCCCGAAAGCTTACGTATGGGGCTGGGTGGGGTCTCTTTGTTGCCTTGGCTTATTGAAGTAAAGATAACTGTGGGTTGTGAGCACACTGAGCGATTATACATCAGTAAAATCACAGGGGGTATACATCACTGCCAGCCGGACACACCCACTCCAATGAATTGGGTCAAATGAGAGCATTGCGTCGGGCCGGGCACTGTGACAGTTACTAATGCACCTCCCGCGGCCCGCTAATAGGAGTGTACCAGAGGTTTGTAAACTTGTGCCGGTTATGGATTTGGGAGGCGCTCACACATGCAGCTTTGGAGCAGTTAGGAAGGCAACTAAATCAAGTCTCCAGCAGCGTCTGTAAGACACGAGGGGGCCGGGCGCTAACGCAACAAATGAGTGGAGATACGCCCATTTGGAATTCATTCGCTTGCATGTGTGCCCATTTTTTTCTCACGTTTCTTCAACGTTTTCATTTAGGGGGAAATGGATCGATTAGTTTAAAGTGTTTGGCTTTAAGTGTTACATGAGGACTATAGATGTAAACAGTTAAGTGCAAGACCTGTAGAAGACGGACAGAGCAGACAATCACACACACACACACACACACACACACACACACACACACACACACACACACACACACACACACACACACACACACACATGCATATACAAACACACAAACACACATGTATATAATATTATTTATTTACTCGTAAGATATATTTATTTATTAGTAATATATATTTAGGATATATTTTGAAATGTCTCCTTTATTTCAAGAATAATATGAAAATGCAGTAAGCAGTCCAACGACATGTCAATGTCTGCCTGTGTTTAAAGCTGCACAGCTACACGTGTACGGGTTAAACCAAGAGCGGGGTGAGGCTCAGTGTGGAGGCTGAGGGAGGAATGTGACATGCGGTTGATCTGAGAGCAGTTGTTCTATCACACTACAACACAAACAACACACACAAGGGCCCACAGGAGGCAGTGATCCCTGGACAGTACACCAGGTGGATGAATAAGACACAGGAGCTTGTGTGTTTGTGCACAGATTTCATGGGATGCTCGATATGCTGGCCTGTGGGAACGCAAAGCGACCTGCATGCTATTATTTCTTTATCGTATTTGGACTTGAAATTTCTCTTAAACACAAATGGCTGTGCGGATGTGTGAATAAGTTAGTTAGTTAGTTTGGATGCAGGCCTTTGTGTGTGTGGATGTTATGTGTGTGTGTGTGTGTGTGTGTGTGTGTGTGTGTGTGTGTGTGTGTGTGTGTGTGTGTGTGTGTGTGTGTGTGTGTGTGTGTGTGTGTGTGTGTGTGTGTGTGTGTGTGTGTGTGTGTGTGTGTGTGTGTGTGTGTTTGTATGTGTGTGCGTGTGCATGTGTTCTCCAGGTTAAGGCAGGGTGTCGGCTACCGAGTAACACCCGACTGCGGCTGTTTGCACTGGGGCGAGGGGAGGCCCGATGGCCTCTCTGTGTCCATACAGCTGCACACCCGGGGCTTAGAGCCCCAGAGCAGGCCCTCCTCCCAGCACCCAGAACAGAAGCACACAGAATAGAGTGACCATCTGTGGGTGAGTGTCTTCATAATCACATGGTGCATGCCGGGAAGTGTGGAAGTAGGATATTTTTGAAAGACCAAGGAAGAAATTATAGGATGTCATGTGCTTTATTAATCCAAGATGGGAAATGGGTGCCACGGCAGAGAGTTGTACTTATTTATATTTGTTTTAGGTAACACTTGACAATTAAGGGCAAGGGCACCATAATTAAGCATTCATCAACATTATTGAATACAAATAACTAATGGTCTAGATATAATTTACTCACAGTGCTTATGTTTACTAAGGTATTACTTTACCCATTATTGAAAAGGGTTGAATCAAGTGTAATTCAATGTATAGTGTAGGGTTAGAGTATAAAACCTTATCCGTTACACTAACTGCCTAACCCTAGCCCCTATGCTAATGGTTTATATAATAATGCTTATTACTGAATTTACTAATGTTTATAAATGGTCAAAATGGTCACTTTTAAGTATAAACCTTTTTAGTTGTTTTTTTTTGGTCATTTTGTAATCTTTATTTATCAAGGGGAAAAATATATATATTTATATGCTGCCCTGGCCAATGCTGGCAACAACTGTCAACACCAATACTCTTCAGAGAGACACCAATAAACATTGAGTTTTTGCACAATTCAAATAATTATGCAGTCCCGGTAGTAGCAGAGTATTAGGGAGTCAAGTCAGACAGACAGGTCACAGAGGTTCCTTCACAATTACAAGTACAGGACAAGTGTAAACCAAGTACACTTAAAGGACCGAAATGGAATCAAGCCTTTGGGCTTTATCGTGTTTTTTAATCCTTTTGAACACTTCTGTTAATTGTTGTTCAATAAAGTTTTTAATCAATCAATCAATCAATTTCTTATGTATACTGAGGCTACGTTTACACGATGACGGTCTGAACAGAAGACGCAAAAGTGGCGTCGCGTATTCACTTTTTATTCCGCGTTTAGACGAGCGTTTTCGGGATGAAATCTGCATGCATACGGTGACGCAAAAGTGTGTGGAATTCGATTGGGTATGCATGCCAGGCGGCTAGGTGATGCTGTGATACACTATCACACAACACCGGCATGTCTGAGCGCATGCGTAGAATCTTCCTTCTTCTCGTATCCGTGCCGCAAAAACCAAAAAGATCCTTCTCTGTTCAGTAATTCTATCTGTACATATCCTGTACATTTCGTGAAAAGGCTCCTGTACGCTTAGAGCTGCCAGAGCAGCTTGAAGGTCCGACGCATGGAAATAATCTGACATGTTTGTTTATTTCCTTGTGCTGGCACATGTATGTGACGTAAACGACGTGAGCAGATCTGAGCAGTGTTTTGCGTCTTGGCAGTGTAGACGAGTGTATTCAACTTTTCAACTCTGTAGGGTGGTTTCAGATTTATGCGTTTTCATGCCCCAAAAACGCTGTCACCGTCTAAACGAAAGGCACTTCCGATAAAATATTTTGTCGTTTTTACCCGCAAGCGTCCTCGTGTAAACGGGGCCTGATAATCAAGGCCCAGAATTTTCCCAATCAGTCTAAAGGTTGGAAGGCATGAACTCCTTAAATCTTATTATCACAATGCATTGAGAGCTTTTAACATCCATTTATTTCATGTTGAAATCGTTTCGATATTTTTTAGAAATAGATAAAAGTTACAAAAGGGATGCGAAATCTTTTCAGTCTAGTTCTATGTTCAGCTATGTACCAGTACAGTGTGACTTGGCCTGGCTTGGCAGAGGGCCATAGTCTGTCGTGGGCATGTGTGTGTCTGTGTGTTTGTGCGTGCATGCATGTGTCTGTGTGTGTGTGTGTGTGTGTGTGTGTGTGTGTGTGTGTGTGTGTGTGTGTGTGTGTGTGTGTGTGTGTGTGTGTGTGTGTGTGTGTGTGTGTGTGTGTGTGTGTGTGTGTGTGTGTGTGTGTGTGTGTGTGTGTTTCTGTTTGAGTGAAGCATCTGCGTTAAGAGCACCTGTGTTCCCCAAACAAAAGAGCTACTGCAGACATGTACGGTAATGGTCATTATCCATCTAAAGCAAACTTTGTCTCCTCTCTCCCTCTCTCTCTCTCTCTCTCTCTCTCTCTCTCTCTCTCTCTCTCTCTCTCTCTCTCTCTCTCTATCTCTCCCTCTCAATATGTTCACATAACCAACACAATATTTCCATTTTTGTGTGTGCATGGAAGGGATATGGCGTAAAGCTATTAAACACACACACACACACACACACACACACACACACACACACACACACACACACACACACACACACACACACACACACACACACACACACACACACACACACACACACACACAAACTAACTCACTCACTGATGCATACGCACTCACTCACAAACTCACACACATACACGCACACACATGCAGGCACGCACGCAAACACCACCCCAAATCCACAAACTTCATGGAAGTATTTTTAGAGAAGTAGACACACACACACACACACACACACACACACACACACACACACACACACACACACACACACACACACACACACACACACACACACACACACACACACACACACACACACACGCACCGAACATTCTCCCTGTCCCTCTCTCTGCAGGATTATGACATGTTATTAATTGCCACCATTATCAGCGACAGCTTGCCTGAGAATCAGGGCCCTCTCTAAAGAGAGGGAACAGAGAGAGAGAGAGAGACAAAGAGAGAAAGAGAGAGAGAGCGAGGGAGCGAGACAGAGAGCGAGACAGAGAGAGAGACGGAACCTTTTAACAAAACACAACGAAAGAGAGCTAGAAAAGAGCGAGAAAGGAAATGGAACAAAAGAGAAAGGATCCGGAGAGTAGGTGGAGGATACAAGGAGTATGGAAGAACACAAGGGAAGAGAGAAGAAGTGAAAGGAGAAGAGCTAGAGGAGGAAGGAGGGAGAGGACAGTTCAGAGGAATGAGGAGAGAAAGGGCTGGACCGGGTGGCGGCACAATGTGTCATGCGGTTTGATGCAACACAGAGGCCAAAAGGGATTGTGGGAGAGTGAATAATTGATCGGAAAACATTTTTCTTGGTCCCTTCTCGCGGACCCTCACTCTCCCTAAGCTCTCTTTAAGCAGGGAGATAATGTACGAGTGTGTGTGTGTGTGTGTGTGTGTGTGTGTGTGTGTGTGTGTGTGTGTGTGTGTGTGTGTGTGTGTGTGTGTGTGTGTGTGTGTGTGTGTGTGTGTGTGTGTGTGTGTGTGTGTGTGTGTGTGTGTGTGTGTGTGTGTGTGTGTGTGTGATGCACAGCATTTGTGCATGTCTCAAAGTATACATCAGTATGTCGTCAGTACGAAACTATTTAATTCAGGAGACATCAGAAGATCAGAGGTTCTTCAGACACTCTCATAATCACCCACAAACACAAACACACACATGCATGCATACATGCATGTGTGTGCATGCATACATGCATGTGTGTGCACACACATGCGCGCACACACACGCACACACATACGCACACATCCCAAGCAAAAGACGAGCACCGGGAGGTAATTCATAAGCAGAGCTTTAAAAACACATTGCACTCGTTAGAATCAGCTGAAGGCAGGAGCCCTGAAATTCCTGAACCCCATCACCAGAGAAAGAGGGAGAGAGACAGGGAGAGAGAGAGAGGGAGAGAGAGAGACAGAGGAAGAGGGAAGAAGAGAGAGAGGTAAGTGAGCAATTGATTAAAAACGAGTTTAAAAGAGAATTCGATTGTCAACAGCATCCCTGGCAGCAACTCCCCCCAGCCCATTCATCTGTAGTGGCAGTAAAAACAGTTACATGAACTGTCACACCAAACTGTACTGTTAATTTAAGCTAATTAGTGAGCCAGTGATTCCCAATACATCACAGAGCGACTGGCAGACTCCACAATATCTCACCGGCAATCTGTTACCTCTGTGAGTCCCGCCTGCTTCCTACCCCCTCTCACTCTCACTCTCACTCCCGCCTTGCTCGCCCCCCCCCCCTTAGGTGAGTGCTGTGGGTTATCTAGAGCTAAGTTTAAAGTGCTTTATTTAGCTTTGATTGACATCTGTTTTTCCTTGCATTGTAAACTGATGAGTGCATTGAACGTGTTATAATTATTTAATTATCGCAATTGCTTGCTATGGTAACACTTCTGATTCTGATTCTGATTCTGATTGTTCATCCCAAAATGACTTTAGGAATAGGATGACACTGAACAACCTTGCAGCAATATGTTAATTGAGCATACATTCAAGGTAACATTGTGTACATTTTTATCCAGCAACTAAATCTTGTTATTTTTTGTTTGGTTATGTATATAAAAGCAAGCAGGAGTACAGTAAAGTCCCAGTCGGTAGTCTCAGTTGAAGGTTATATTTACAGAGATCTATGACTCAACTTTCTCTGTGTGTAAACTGCATGGAGAGGCCTTTTCTAAATGACACGGTGGTGCCAACTGCTTCTCAAATATCCCCCAACGTCTCTCCCATAACATTGACCCCAGGTGTCTCTACAGCGATCTGCTGCACCCGTGCTTGGACCGCCGTGGGAAGCGTAATGTTAAGTTAACCTGCGTGGTCTCAGCCAAACAGCCACTGCATTATCTAATGTTTGTGTACCTGAAGAAGAAGAAGCCCAAACAGAGCAGAGATGAAACATAACCAAACACACCTGCCCACTGGTGATCTTTGAAGTAAGGGAGTTGAAAGAGGGAAGGGGCGGTGGAGGGGCCATGTTTAGTACAAGTGGGACATGTGTTTGTTTTGTCAGAAACGGACAGGATGCCAATGACCATGCCCACGACACTTTAACACTTTCCCTGGACCTCTCTCTCTCTCTCTCTCTCTCTCTCTCTC
>NC_079423.1:2291283-2293783 GCF_026213295.1 Gadus chalcogrammus | reverse complement strand
CGATCGCTCAGCTCCCTCCATGCCGATAAAATCCTTAATGTTTCTTGGACTCGAAAACCCCCCAGATATTATGTATTTAAATTTCCTTTTAATATCTTTGATATATTCAAGACAAGATTTTAATCGGAGATCAGGCTTTAGACACTGGATTTAACGTCTGTCCACTTCCTACGATAAATAACCTTGAAAAACATGTCAAAGTGGGTACTGGGCGCTTGATGCGTGGAGCAGGGTGTTAGGTGGACGCGGCTCAGAAAGGCCTTTCATTCCAAGAAAATACAGCGTCCCTGTGGCTCTTTGGCAGCATGCTCTCCTGTCCGTCAGTCTCTTCCATGGTGTCTGAGGGATGCAGTGGCACTCAACAGTATGTTTTACAAGCACATACATTTTGACACTTTGAAGTAAGCGTATACTTTGATGAGGCCTTACTCTAATTATACACAGGCAGGGTTGGATTACATCAGCACATTGCGTGCTGGACGGGCAGACGACAGGTGCCTGCAATCAAATTACCCTCGACGAATCAAAGGATATTGAAGAAGAAGGAAGAACCTTGCGTGGGGGGCATTAAGTGAGGGGACCCATGTGTGATGAGTTAAGTACTACATTGGGCTACTTCATTTTCTTATTGAGAAAATTATTTAATTTTTTTCCGTTTTTTTTACATTACATTTTAAAGGTATCGGTGTAAAAATATGTTATATGCAAAAAATGCACACAGCATAATTGTTCAATTGTGTTTCCTAGTTTTTTATTACTTTAATCCCAGGTAATACGAAAGCGTGTTAAATTTTCAATATTAAAATGTTGTATATCATCTGCTAATGTTAACTGATATTCTGTCCAAGATTTTTCCAAATAAATCTGCCCCTGAATACATCCACAGAGCGGACAGGCGTTGCCGATGTTACCTGAGGGTTACCTGAGCATGTCCCCACTGTTTGCTGTTGTTTGCTACCATCCCCACTCTCTCTCTCTACCATCCCCAAACTCTCTCTCTCTCATCCCCTCACTGTCTTTCTACTATCCCATCCTCTCCCCTCTCTCTCTCTCATCCCCTCACTGTCTCTCTACCATCCCCTCCCCTCCCCTCTCTCTCTCTCTCTCTCTCTCTCTCTCTCTCTCTCTCTCTCTCTCTCTCTCTCCCTCTCTCTCTCTCTCTTGCTCTCACACATGCGTCCCCTCACTATCAACTGTCCTCTGGGACGACCTCATGGGAAGCGTTGATGGCCGTCAGGATCTGGCAGCAGTGCTCCTGAAGCACCTCAAATGCTAATGTTATCAATCCTGGGGAAATGGAGAGCTTAACACTTTTGCGCCTGTTCTGCTCATCATCATCATCATCATCATCATCATCATCATCAGCAACAGCAGCAACAGCATTCCCCCGGGGTATCGGTGCTGAGGGGGGGGGGGGGGGGGGGCAGGTGAGGAGGCTAAATGCGTGGGAAAAGAGACAGAGAGAGAGAGAGAGACAGGGACAGCAGTGCGTGTTTGAAGGAGTGTGTGTGTGTGTGTGTGTGTGTGTGTGTGTGTGTGTGTGTGTGTGTGTGTGTGTGTGTGTGTCTTTTTACTGCGAAACTTGAACTTTATCCCCCTTCGCATCTTGTCGCCCCTGCATTTCTCCACTGTCCCGTCCCATCCCCTAGTGCCCACACACTCAAGAAAACCTTAAGCCTCCCCCGGTCTCATATTCAGCCAACTGAAATAATTAAGGGATCGCATGCCGCCCCCAAAATAAGGGTGTGTGTATTTTCGAAGGCCTGCGAGGACATGTGTTTGGAGTCCCGGGATTCTTCGGTTCCTTTCGCCCGGGTTCAGCTTGTTAGGAAAACTGGGTGTTGCCTTACACTTCCGTTGACATGACGGTGGTATTAGTAGCATTAGTTTTAGTAGTTTGGGTGCTTGTGTTTGTGTGTGTGTGTGTGTGTGTGTGTGTGTGTGTGTGTGTGTGTGTGTGTGTGTGTGTGTGTGTGTGTGTGTGTGTGTGTGTGTGTGTGTGTGTTTTTCTGCAACGCGCGCATCTGTGTGTGTCTGTCCGTGCGTGTCTGTGTGTGTGCGAAGGGTAATGCAAGTGGGCTGCCGTCCACCTCTTGGCTGATCCTCCCGAAGATGTTTCGTGTTTACCAAGTTGTTGTCATAAACATTTGCCCAGTGTGGCTTGAGTGGGGCCCCGCCGCTACCCCCCCCCCCCCCCCCCCGCCCTCCTACGGCAGTACAAAGTCTGATACATCCATCTATTATCGTCCCCGGCCGTGCCGCCGCGGGGGTCTGCCCGCTCAAAGGTCATCTGCGGCGGAATCTCCCAGCAGCAGAGCAGCTTTGATCCGCACATGATCTCCTAATGGTGTTACAAGCGCTCTGACAGCATCGTAACAACCTTTTGATATTGGTTTCGCTGTGACGCGTTTTATGACCGCCTGGAAAGAGTCGCACTGGCACAATGGCGGGGACTTCAATTTAAGTCAATTGACTGTAGGGCTGAAGAGGTTGGTGGGGG
>NC_079423.1:2281283-2288783 GCF_026213295.1 Gadus chalcogrammus | reverse complement strand
GCATTGTTATGGGGGGTGTCTTTGTAATGCATCGTTGCCCCTTGTCAGGGCTTCTCCTTAGCAGTTGCTACAACAGTGCTAAATACCGCGTTTATGGGAGTGCTACGTAGGGGCTACCCCCAGACCAGAAACTTCCATCATACACACACAAACACACACACACGCGCTCACTCTTCCACACCTGCGTTGGAGGGAAGTGTGGTGTCCCACAAAGAGGAGGACAAACAATAGTTGAGCACCCTCTGACTGCTTCCTGTCGCTCCATTCAGAAGCCCATTACACATGGGGGATCTCCCTCGGCAGGGCACTGTGACTTTCCACGGGTCCCTGCCACTACTTATTACCCCTCCTCCCCCTCGTCCCCTGCCCCCCCGGCCCCCCACAACACTTGTCACTATTCTATATCGTTCTTTGATATGTATCCCTCCAGCCATCCATCTATCTATGTGTGTCTGTTTGTCAGTAGTTAGATGGCTCGGGGGTACACCTGGCGTTCACTGGGAAACCATGAGCCCGGTCACCAGGGATGCGGTCACGTGCTAAAGACGTTTGGTGGCGCTACAAATGTGCTGACATTCACAGAAGTCCCAGCAGCACCCTTCCTTTTAATGGGTCATTTGGCTCTGGTGTGAACGGCGTCCAAGCGCAATGCTTAACGGCATTTGAGCCGGTGTGAATTAACTCACCGTGCGGTCACACAACAGAGCCAAAACCTCTCTCCACCATTCTCTCTCTATTCACACACTATTGACATGCTTTCCCTGCTAGCATTGGGATTGTTTACCTCCCGCTACTAACGTATTGCTTAAGTTTAAATGCATTTTCTATCAGCTATCTCGTTAGCAGTCGTATCGTTAGTATCCTCTTCAGCCAGAACAAACAGCAACTGTTCAACAAGTCATTCCCTCTGGGCTACTGTGCGTTCTACACTCTGGTGATAAGGTGCGTTGACACATTTGACGCATGGAGCTGACGGGTGGGGAAAGGAAACCAAACAGCACTAAACGGTGCAGGATTGCCTTTAAGTACCCCGCGACACTGAAGCCGCTGAGCTTAATGGTGTCAGAAATGGAAAGTTGGCTGATTCATGGGCTGCCATGCAAAGGAGGGCGGGGGGTTGGCGATGGGGGTAAGGGGCTGGGACGGCCTTTGGTAATCCGATGTCCTGCACTGTCACATACACCACCCTGCCCCCCCCCCCCCCCCCTCACACACCCCGACCCCCAGCCCCGGACACACATTGCCACCCGTCCAACGCAATCCTTTTAAAAATAAGACTGATGTGTTGCACAAGATCCAGCATAGCAGAGAGTTGGGTGGCAAGTAGAGACAGCGGGTACTGGGCTAGGTGGGTGAGATGGGGTGGGTGAGGGGTGATTTTCTAACTTTAAAGACACTGATATCTCAATATGACCGACGGAGACATTCGTGATCAGGACTGAAAGGGAAGGTTCAGCCGGGACCCGTTCGGTGAGGGCCTGGGTAACGGTCTGGGGCTCTCCGGCTGCCGGCTCTCATTCCATACTGTTAGCATTCCTCTGGACCGTAGAGGTATGTGGTATGTCAAGAAGACACACACATACACACACACACACACACACACACACACACACAGACACACCTCAGAGGCCTGACGCCTTGTCGTCTGGGTTCGGGGTCCAGCAAAGCATTCTGGGAGAGCTGGAAGACTGGGAGGAGAGGGAAGGAAGAAGAGATGGATGGATTGATGGATGGATGGATGGATGGATGGATGGATGGATGGATGGATGGATGGATGGATGGATGGATGGATGGATGGATGGATGGATGGATGGATGGATGGATGGATGGATGGATGGATGGATGGATGGATGGATGGATGGATGGATGGATGGATGGATGGATGGATGGATGGATGGATGGATGGATGGATGGATTGATGGATGGATGGATGGATGGATGGATTGATGGATGGAGGGATGGATGGATGCTTGGGTGTGATGTGATGGAGGATGTTCGGAGGGTAAATGGTAAAGAAGACAGTGAGAAGATAAATTTCTGACAAAGGGACAGAGAGAAAGAGGACGATGGAGGTGTATCATTCTTCAGGTCTGACACTCATGGCCTTCTGTGGGGCTTCATCTCATAACATCATTCCTCTGTGCTAGAGATATATCGCACCTGTATGTTGCTCCATCATTCAGAAGGAACCCGTGGCTACCATACACCTCAGGACAAAATGTTGTTTTCATCCTAAACCTGATTTGGCACATAAAACAAGAAACATATACGTCTCCCCTTTGCCGACAGCTCTCCATGCTAGGATGAAACCAGCTGGGAATAGTGATATGTGTATTGGTTTAACTGGTTTTATCTTGTAGAACTGGTTCAAATGGAGACGTAGTCTAGTGTTATTTGTTTCACCAAAATGAAAGTTGTTATTTTTTTACAAATGAAACACATTATGGCACGTTTCCTTCAGCGGGTGCGGTTCGGTTGGGTATGAATAAGTGCGGAACGGTTCCAAAAGTGGGCGGGGTCCTGACTTAGCCGCGAGTTGCCAACAAGTTTGCGCTACACACGCCGTCTGTTGATTGGACGAGAGAATTGTCACTTCCTGGCGACAGGGGGATAATAACAAACAAACCTGTACCCGCAAGGTATTTCTGGAACAGCGAAAGCTTAGTTTATTGAAGAATATATTGCACAAAAGTTTGCCGTCCTTCTTGGACGTCCTACATTGTTTCTCTTTGTTTAATGTGTCACAATCTTCTTCAGTGTAGCCTGCTAATCTTTTTCATTTTATTTATTAGCAGGCTACACTGTGTCGCGTTGCTATGATGTCACGATGCTTATGCAGCTTCCGCGGCGATCGCCATCCGGCCTAACCGCACCGCCCGGTGGAAACACGCCATTAGGGTCTCATTAATTAGAAATGCCAGCAATGAAAGGCAAATATGCTGACACACACACACGCAAACGCCAATCACACCCCACAACACACACAAATATAGGGCATGCAGCAACACGTAGACACACACCACCAGAGTGGCATCATAGTGTAGCAGGGCAGCCAGTGCCCTCTCTCTCCTCTATTACCCATGGCTCCAGAAACATCTGACTCAGTTGGACTCAGATGATGCTTGCCCATCTCTGGCGGTGCCGGCAAGCCCCGGGGCCTCAGGCTGGTGTCATGGAGACTGATGGACCAAACTAGCCTTATGAGCTACCCTATCATCCTTAAATATCATACAATTGGCTTATGATACCCCCACCCCCCCCAAACACACACACACACACACACACATACACAAACACAGACACACACAAATTCCCTGTTGCAATGACACACACCCCCCTACATACCAACCAACACACACTACTTTGACCCCCCCCCATCCCCATCTCTCTCTCTTCCCACATAGCCCTCTCTCTAAATATTGGGTCAAAGTGCTGCCTCAGCACCCCCACCACCACCACCTCCACCACTATCCTCCAGTACTTCTGATTTATTTTTTGTCTTTTCCATCCCACGCTAATTTTGGGGCGTCAGTTCCAGAGAGTTGACTCCCCTCTGAAATCCCCCCCGCCCCTCCCTCCCACCTCTCCTCCCTTTTCCCCCCTTCTATCCAGAACCCGCTACTTGAGCTCACCGAGAGGGGGAGTCTGGAAGATAAGGATGTAAGTAAAAGGGTGCAAGGACAGAGAGAGTGGAAGACAGGAGTGAGAGAGATGAGGAGACGTGAGAGCTGATGAGTGTGTGTGTGTGTGTGTGTGTGTGTGTGTGTGTGTGTGTGTGTGTGTGTGTGTGTGTGTGTGTGTGTGTGTGTGTGTGTGTGTGTGTGTGTGTGTGTGTGTGTGTGTGTGTGTGTGTGTGTGTGTGTGTGTGTGTGTGTGTGTGATGAAGTGTTAGACAACAGTAACAACGGTATCCTTATAAGCCACATGAAGCCTACTTCTCCTGAGGTGGAACATCCATCGAGCATCCTACGGTTCAGATCCGAACGGAGAAACAACTACTACTCAAGTATTACTGTACACTGGAAAAAGGGTTTTAAGCCGTACTTCATCTGATTATTATTTTGTAATTCAATTCAAATAAACATTTTTTGTTTTATTTTTAAAATAACTTTTTTTTATTTCAAAATACTGTGAAATATAGATATTTTTAATTAGGAGCTCAATTAAGAAATATCCATTTTGACAAATGTAAAATTTTAAGGTTGTGTATGAACTGATAAATAATTTTGTCATTCAATCCAAATAAAAAAAAATTGTTTTCTTCCTAAAACACTGTTATATTTGATAAGGAGCTCAATTTAGAAATATTTGTTCAGGCAAATGTACAATTTCAAGGTTACGTACAAGCCTGCGCATGCGCATTAAATACAAAGACGCTTACGACTACTGCACCAAACCGCAGTGTTGCCAACTTAGCGATTTTGTCGCTATATTTAGCTACTTTTCAGACCCCTTTGGCGCCTTTTTTTCAAAACAGCGACAAGCGACAAATCTAGCTTATTTTTCAGCTGCTATTGGTGACTTTTGGCGACTTTTTGAGGTGAAAGCACTAGCCTTGACCAGAGTGACGATGACTCACTGGTTCTGTGAGCTAGGACAGTCTGTCTGTGTCTGGATGGTATTGTTGTATATTGTATATTGTGTGGCGGCAGTAGCTCAGGTGGTAGAGCGGGTTGGCTGGTAACCTGAAGGTTGTTGGTTCGATCCTCGGCAAACCTTCACCAAGCAGAGTATCGAGGTGTCTTTGACACTGCTGATGCTGGAACAGAGATTTTCAACTCTCCAGCAGAAGCGCCCCAAGGCCATGAAGCGGCGAGCGCCGAGCGGGAAAAAATGATGATGATGATGTATACAAAAAAATGTTCATGTTTAAATGAGAAACAATTGTTTGATTAAATTGTAATCTTTTTGATTGGATAAAACAAATTATTTCTGATAGATATTTCTTAAATGAGAAACAATTGTTGGAGTGAATCAATATTTTTTTGTTTAGGATTTAACATACGATTTAAATGTATTAACTTCATTCAAAGAATAGAATTATACTTGGTGCCAAGTTGTATTATTTTGTTTTTATGAACATAGGAAATATTGTTTGAGGCAAGCTATATATTTGTCATTGGCTCAAGTTATGTAATATAGATGTGAACCATTACCCTTGTTTTTTTTAATTGGTTCAACAGAAGGCTTTTTCCAGTGTAGTGTGGGCTATACCATGTGGGGCCTGGCTTATACTTCATGCCCTTTGACGTATTACACTGCACCAAGTTGCCCACAAGTCAGGATTTCCTCCTTCTCTCTCTCTCTCTCTCTCTCTCTCTCTCTCTCTCTCTCTCTCTCTCTCTCTCTCTCTCTCTCTCTCTCTCTCTCTCTCTCTCTCTCTCTCTCTCTCTCTCTCAATTCAATTCAATTCAAAAAAGCTTTATTGGCATGAGAAATAAACATTTGCATTGCCAAAGCAGGTGAACAAAACGGTATACATTAAAATAATAGTAAGTAAGAACCTTTAAATACAATATATCTATGCATGTCAAATGTTCAACTATAAAAGTAATTTAAAAAGTAAACTGCAATATTTTTCAGTCTTACTTTAAAAAGTAAAATGTGCGATATTGTAAAAATTACAAAAATAACTGTATCTCATATAAACAGATAAGTTAAAGATACACTCTAAATACACAGTATATACATTACGGAGGATTAGTGCAATTTTTGTGTGCAGAGTGCGTCCAGGGGGATGAGTCTATGGGGAGTTTGAGGTCATTCTCTCATCACAACAATTGATGAATCCTCTCTCTCTCTCTCTCTCTCTCTCTCTCTCTCTCTCTCTCTCTCTCTCTCTCTCTCTCTCTCTCTCTCTCTCTCTCTCTCTCTCTCTCCCTCTCTGTCTCTCTGACTCTTGAAAAATCTAGGGGTCTTAATCCGACTATGAGAAACCAGATTTGGTCAAATTTTAGTCCAACTGAGGTATGTACATGGATCTTAAAAATCCAATCATAGCTTACTGTTGTGAATAATAATAATAATAATAAAAAAAAAAAATCTATATACACGTGCAGCCATGACCTCATTTATTGTAATTTATTGTATGCTGTGTACTTTTAGGGTTATGATAAGAGCTATCTTTTAGCGTTCATCACGACCACGTTCACCACGTTCAACACGACTCTGAAAAGCTGCGCTGTCATTTAAATATTTTTTAACCATTTAGCGAACAAAAGGCAACAGGCTGATTAAAATTGAGGGCGCCACTCAATGACATGCAAATGCAGACTGAAGCGTCATCAACGTGTCCACTCAAATGGTGTGAGAAATTGAGGAGCGACTTTCTACTCCTCATTCACATACAACTTCATTTACATCTCCTATGGAGAAATACTACCTCAGTGATAGTATTTTTTCAGGAGAATATCAGGATACAGATGTCAGAATATGTTGTTCAAATAGCAGCTTATCCCTCTCTCTCTCTCTCTCTTGAAAAATCTAGGGGTCTTAATCCGACTGTGAGAAACCAGATTTGGTCAGATTTTAGTCCAACTAAAGTGTATACATGGATCTTAAAAATCCAATCATAGTCGGATATACCCAATAATTCGGTTTTCTCGAATGTCATGTAAACGCACTTGACAGAGAGAAGAAAAGTGTGGTAATGTTGATCATCTTTTGGACAAGCAGAGAAGTAACATTTATTCATTAACATTTAGTCCCCCCCCCCCCCCCCACACGTTTTCATTTTAGGATTCATGAGTACCCCAGATACGCAAACAATGACGTCATCTCCCCACCCACCTGGTTGGCAAAATTCGTTTGCCGTCTAATTTGTTTTTGATTGATTTGTATTTTTGTAGCATCCTCAGAGGTGAAACTTTCTTGGTATATATAATAACTAACTGTATATTAAAAATAAATTTTCTGCTCAATATACAAGGTTTAACTACTTTTTTTTTGTTGTTCTTCGGTTTCGGTTCTTGGTTTCTTCTTCTTCGACGGTATGCTTGCGCATGTTCCGCTTCCTCTTCTTTTTTTTTGTGGAGTTCTGTAGCAGAAACAGCCCCACATATAGGGCTGGAATATGTTCTACAGCGTTTCTACAACTAGATGCGTTTTTGCAATGAGTCCATCATTACTGAGAAATCCCTGCCTTCCTGCCTGGGGAATGAATGTTTTCGTAGGTATGAACAGGGCCTAAGAAAGAGCAATCCATTGCGTACTGTATGACATATCAAACTGAACACATAACTTTTCCAATGCTTTCAGAGGTATAAGCATTAATTCATTGATTCTGCTCTTCTTGCAGGATATGAGTGAAGCTGATTTGGTCAAAATTAGTATAAAACAAAGAAAGAGATGAGGCCAACCCAGTTTGAACTTCAGCTGCACTAATAAGGCCCTGAAGATTAAAAATATCATCATCATACAATTGCCCATGGCAAAAAGCATCCCAATGTGAAGCCACAAAATCCAAGGGCCCACTGATCTAACGGATCGCCACGACAATGC
>NC_079423.1:2271283-2278783 GCF_026213295.1 Gadus chalcogrammus | reverse complement strand
GTGCCGCATATGTTTAGCTCATTCATTTAGGTGATATATTTCAGCTGTCAACAGTATGTCTTGTTGCTAGTGCTCTAATACAAGTGGTACTAAACTGGATTAGAGCAAGTATGTTTTTTATAATGAAAGTTCCATCATAAATACCTTCAAAAAGAGATTTTGTCAAGCTTTCTCAACCCTGTGTAATTGGTTGTTCTTTATTTCAGCTATATCCCTATGCAGTCATGTTACTAGCGCTTTAATGCAACACATTAGCAAAAGAGAATTCTGTTGGTGAGACACAGAGAGCCAAACCACAGTGTTCATGCTACGCTAGGCTAGGCTAGCCTGGTCTCAGTGGTACACACGGTTCCCTGAATTAACCATGAGATGAAAGCGGATAATGAGTAAATTGTTTCCATGAGACAATGAAAGTCAAGTTCAGCAGAGTATTGGTAAGCAGCACACAGGCTGTGGCCATTAAAAGTCCATCAGTGAGCTGCTGCGCAAACAAATCCCTGATTATTCCACCCCGTCATCCTCAGACGACACTAAAACATCCTGCAATTAGGGAACGCTGCAGCACACACTCAAGACCCAAACAAAGCTTTCTCCTTCTTTGTTCACTGCATCTCTGCTCTACCATTTTCCCTTTCTCCCTGTTTGTTACGGTTATCTTTCCATATATCTCTCTCTCGCCATATCTCCATCCCTCTCTCTCTCTCTCTCTCTCTCTCTCTCTCTCTCTCTCTCTCTCTCTCTCTCTCTCTCTCTCTCTCTCTCTCTCTCTCTCTCTCTCTCTCTCTCTCTCTCTCTCTCTCTCTCTCTCTCTCTCTCTCTCTCTCTCTCTCTCTCCCTGCCTCTCCCTCACTCTGATTGTTAGTGTCATGGGCCCAGGATGGTCAAGGCACATTCGGACCATTGTTGGAAGGTTGGTTTAATGGTAGCAAAATGGCCACCTTCAGGATATTGTGATGCAATTAGGGAACGCTGCAGCACACACTCAAGACCCAAACAAAGTTTTCTCCTTCTTTGTTCTCTGCATCTCTGCTCTACCATTTTCCCTTTCTCCCTGTTTGTTACGGTTATCTTTCCATATATCTCTCTCTCGCCATATCTCCATCCCATTTGATTAAAAAAAAAAGGACATTGGAAGATCCAGTTGATAAAGATTGTTTTAGATGCTCCATCATCAAAAGGAATTGAGATGAAAGAGGAAGAACATTGGTAAATTTAGTTTGGAGGAACAAAAGAGGTGATGCTGTTAGTCATAATGTTTGACCCAGGTTGCGTAATTACTAATTATATACTTGCCTTTGAGCATGTCAGAATTTATGTTTTCAAGAAAATGTTTTGACAAATATGATTATGAATATGATTAAGATATAAGTTTTCTAACGTTGGCATTTTAAGCTAGAAATAGAAACTTAAGTAAATTCCTATATCATATGATTTTGATCTACTTTTTATTTGAAAGTCAAAATACCTGAAATCTGTTGTTGCTTTTCCTCAACCCATAAAATATTTGGGTAACACTTTATAATAAGTTGCCATAATAAATAGCAAACTAGTCATTACCTAACCCTTTTGTTAATATTTGCTAATTGTTACAAAAGTATCTATTTGCTGCACGTTAAGTGTCGCTGGTTAGGGTTAGGGTTAGGATCGTGTGTTAGGGTTAGGGCCGTGTGTTAGGGTTAGGGTTAGGGTTCGGGTCGTGTGTTATGGTTGGGTTAGGGTTATGCAAACAACTAATATTTCATTAATGAGGAAAAAACTATTGACATATGCCAAATATATATTTTAGTAACAATTAACAAATATTGACAAAGAGTTAGGTAATGACTAGTTTGCTATTTATTATGGCACCTTATTATAAAGTGTTACCAATTTTAGTAAGCATTCAGTAAATATAGCGTAATTTAGTCCTGTATTAATCTGCCATGTCAAGGTTGTTTTTAAGCTACAGTTTCTCATTCAACCTCCCAGTACACACAGAGCCTCAAAGCTCCCCTTTGTGGTGGTATCTCGGCCTGGATGCTGCCAGCCAACCTCTTAACGTTTTAAACTTTTGATGTGATTAGCAGAAGCATCCTTTCGGGCTCCATCTGCGACAACAAAGGCATCTTGTCTGGTCTTTGATTCAACTAGCAACTAGCGTTCGAACACATTGAAATGTATTTAGCTAACCTACTTGTTGAAGGCAACACTTCAAAAGATGGCTGCGTACCCCTTGGATATATGTTCGTTTGTCTGGTTTAGTTGAGGAGCCACCTTTTACATACATTAATTTGTATTTGCGAGGGTCTTATTTATTCTTCTTTCACATTTTCGCCTCCTCTACTAAATTACATTTTTTAGATACTGTATGTATCTGCAATACTTAGTGACCTGGATTTTTTGATTGGATTCTATTTAATAATGAGATGTTTCATTTATACCATTCAAATATGAATTTTCTCAGTGAAAAGTGAAAAAGCAATAACAACTGCTCTCACATAACAACTGCTTTTCTTAATCAAGGGCTGACCTGTCCTTATTTCCTTCCCCCGACAGAAGTCATTTTAACTGGATGTTACATTCAATTAAACTCAAACCGATATGCAATTCATTGGATTTTCTCATCAAATTATAGTGTTTGTTACAATAATCAAGTGAAACCAATCCATCCTGTGCTTTGAAGAGCGCGTGTGACGCCATCTTAAATGAGGAAGACACCCCCGGTGTTCATTACACTTCAATGTGTAATACACCTCCGTCTGTCCTTGAAGGCGGCCCAGCGTGCGGATGGTGTCTCTTGTTTGATCGCAGGGATACTGGTGCTGCCCCTCGCCATTCTTAATACAACTCAATTCAGCAGTTCGACGAAGGAAATGGGACATGTTTGTTTCGATGATCCTGGTTCTCATTTTATAGAACAAATAGAGAAAATTTCTCTCTGGGAAATAATCCAATGATATTAGAATTCCGTTATACTGGAAATGTGCGATTTCAATCCTAGTGCTTGTTGCTTGTTTTTCTGTTAATATCTGTGACTATATTTCTCTCTTTCTTTTTTATTTTAACCAATGTTTTGCATCTTCCTGAATGAAGGTGTGGACATGTGACACACCATCCGTGTGCAGTTATAGAATTTACAATATTCATAAATGCATATAATAGAAAGTCACATGTCCATGCAATTCATTCAAAATTAATGCAAAACAACTGGGGGCATTCAATCTACCTATTATGTGTAAAACTGATTGCATCCACATGCTTTCGTTCTCATTTTCCAATTAGGTGCATTTTAAGTTTTACACCAGACAATTTCAAATCTGTGTGAAAGGCGATGGATATGTAAGATGGTAATTGACCAACACACAGCAGTAACAATCTGTTGAAAAGTAACCCTCT
Organism: Gadus chalcogrammus; assembly: GCF_026213295.1. Taxonomy (NCBI): domain Eukaryota; kingdom Metazoa; phylum Chordata; class Actinopteri; order Gadiformes; family Gadidae; genus Gadus; species Gadus chalcogrammus. The sequence goes on along the minus strand of NC_079423.1, from coordinate 2,275,408 downwards.
TCAAACTAACACCATTTTGACTGGCCTTAAATACACCTATTAATATCCCCTGCATATTGGATACTGCACTGCAACAAAACAGTAAACCTGGGCTTAGTTATGGTTGGACATAGACGCAACGCAAGGGGGTTTACGGACCCATTAAGGCCCAGTTATGGTTCCACATCAACGCAACGCAAGGGGGTTTACGGACCCTCCTTGCGTCAACCGCAAAGGCCTGACGTACGCCTCCCAAAAATTGTAACGTTAAGGCGACGCAGCAGTAAGGGCTATGATTGGTCTGCTCACTAAAACCAGACTCAGAACCAAAACAGGTTCACAACTGCGTCAAACCGTCTGCATGGTCATTACATTGCGTCGACGTGGTACCAAGCCTCCCAAAGTGTTGAACCTTAACGCTACGGCCACACTGCACGCGTTACTCGGGTTAAAAAACGTGCATAACACGCCTAACTTGACGCTTGATCATTGTGTGTCACAAAAATGGTTCAACGCGCCTAATGCTACGGCCACACTGCACGCGTTACTCGGGTTAAAAAACGTGCATAACGTGCCTAACTTGACGCTTGATCATTGTGTGTCACAAAAATGGTTCAACGCGCCTAATGCTACGGCCACACTGCACGCGTTACTCAGGTTAAAAAACGTGCATAACGCGCCTAACTTGACGCTTGATCATTGTGTGACAAAAAAAGTTCAACGCGCCTAACGCGCCTGTGCCTGCGCTGGATTTAGGAGTCTGAGGTAGGAAACCGTGTTTGGGTGCATGATAGAGTTTATATTGGGTTAGATTAAATAATCTCGGATATAAATAACAATAATCGGGTTAAATAACTTCACATGGTGTGTCTGGTGTGTTTCCAGCATTCGGAGTGTTGATCAGCAGAGAAATAGTCCGCCAAAGACGTTGAGGTTGCTTAGCAACCAAAGACGCTGTCCATGCAAGTCAATGGAGCGTTCCCTCTTCGTCATAACTATCAAACCAAACATCCTTCACATTCACAGAGCGAACATTATGAAAGTAAAATGCACATTTCTCGCTAAAAATGTTTACATAAACGCTTTTAATGGCATAACTATGTTACTATTTCCACCCAGACTAAAGAAAGATGTCCGCCATATGCTTCTGTGCAAGCGTCACACTCTCTGCCAGTGACGTAGGGTCAAGCTCCACGCTGGTTGGCTATCGCGGCTAAGCATCACGGGTAGGCGCGTCAAAAGTTAAATTTTTTGAACTTTGCGCGTTGGTGGGTTGGGCGCGTTGGTGCGTTTACATGCGTCATTACGTGCGTATGCCGCGTCTAAGGAAACTAACGCGCCGCTTTAACGCGTGTAACGCGTCTACGTGCCTACCCCAATGGTTCCCTATGCAAAATGACGATTTTCAACGCCAACGTGCGTGCAGTGTGGCAGTACCTTAAGTCGAGGCGACGCAGCAGCAAGGGCTGTGATTGGTCACTTAACTATATCATTTCTGGCAATCCGCTTTTCCAGTACTCACTTCCATAAACACCTCAATTTTTTAAATTGTTTGAGTAGGTTGAGTCGCATCAACATGTGCAATAGCAATATTCTTTGTTTGGTTTCGATCACATCCAACTCCAACAACAGTCTCTCTCTCGGTTGCCATCGTTCACTGTGTCTAGAGCAAAGCAGGCAAACAAATTGGCTACAACGAGTCTATCGACGATAGTGGTCACATGAGTCTTGGTCGGTTGGTCCGTCTTTACAAAAAACATAGTGCCCCTACTGTTTCGGCGATGAATTGCATAGCGTAAATCCGACACAGAACCAAAACAGGTTCATGACTCTGTTAAAAGCGGCTGCATGGTCATTGCTCCTTGCTGACCCAGGGATCCGGCCCTGGCTCTGTGCCGTTGCTCGCCAGAAGCTTTGCCATAACATAGGAGGACTGTTGGTAGCCAGATAAGGTTGAATATATGAGAGATATACAGGATAGGGGTGATCTGCAAGGATCACACTATAGACCACAGTTGCAGAAACAGGAGTCCCTTGCAGCTCACAAATGGACATTAAGGAGAACATCTGGCACCACTAGTGTTGTTTTTAGCACCACCAATACTGCAGCATTGTGAAAAAATACAACATTGTGAACATAATGGCAACAGGAATACATGGTAATAATTTGATTTAACCCTGCAGGAGCCCAGGGCACATCTTATAGGAGGGTGGTTCCCAGGGTCGGCCCCTTGTTCCCGATGGCCTCACCCTGAGAACTACAACCTAGTGTCAATGAGTTATTCATCCCCCCTCTAACACCACAACCGGACAATATGTGTTCCTAATGTTTAAACTGCCCTTGAGCACCCCGAGGGCACACACACACACACACACACACACACACACACACACACACACACACACACACACACACACACACACACACACACACACACACACACTCACACACACACACACACACACACACACACACACACACACACACATACACACATCGACACCAAAAGGCACACAAAAACACACACACAGGCAAGTGCACATGCACTTTATTTAGGAAACTGCCGGTCTATGCATTTCATCTTAGGTAAAGCTTTGAAAAGCATGAGGTGATAAAATGCGATGAACGTAAGTAAATAGTCATCTACACACACTCACAAACCTACACACACACGCACACACACACACACTTATTCTCATGAGATTAAAGTGCAACTCTGATCCCCTCTCATGTCTTTGTAATCATCATGTTTGCCCAGTGGCCACCGCCAGCGGCTTAACGCCACTGCACCAAGTCTGTGTGTATGTATGTGTAGGTTTGTGTGCGCGCGTATGTTTGCATGTACGTGTGTACGTGCATGTGTAAATGTTTAAGTATACATGTATGTGCATGTGCCCGGCATGCATTAGCGTTTGCCCGTGTGTACTCTCAGCCCAGACCTTAATTGGAATGTGTGGAGGATTAACATCACTTATTTTAACTTTTTTTTATTTTTTCGGTGGACCGATCACGATGGTGCGTGGAGAGCTCTACACTTTCAATTTGCAGAGCAGGGCCCCGGAGCCGGCAGAGGTTTGACAGAGTAACTAAACATTTCACACCAGATGAGAGGTGTCAAATGTATTGTGACAGCCAGGAGTCTGTTTGGGTTCCTGGAAACACACAATACACGGGAGGTACGCCGTAGATCACACACACACGTTTACTGTCAACATGAAGGAAACACACACGCACACACACACACACACACACTCACACACACACACATGCACAAACACACACACACACGCACACATTCACACATGCACACACATGTAACAACCGACTTGCGTATTTGTTTGCCTCGTCTGTAGGGATATAACAAAGAAGACAATCGAAAATGTTGTGAGTTCCGAGGAATATTAGATGAAGCTAATGAAATTAGAGGCCCTATTGTAACAGAATGTCATCTCACATATCAGAGAGAAGCAACAGCAGCAGAAGCAGCCACAGCGTTTGTCTCAGCTTCATTTATTTTCTATTATTTCGTTTTGTTATTTAGACTTACACATTTTAAAACAAGTATTCATCGATCAGATTCAGCCAAGGCGACATAGAGTTACTGTACAAATCCAATACATCACAAGACAGGAAGCAAAACACAACACCGGTTAACCCAACAGAATCATCTGCCATGCTATGTTATGTTTCTGTCCAACCCAAACAACAGTTTAATTCTATACAGAGCAAACCCATCCTCGTTTAGACGCCGATCAAAGCAGCAGACATATTGTTTGCGAGGGATGTGCACAAGTTCATCAGGCTTCATGGGTCAGCTTTTGGCGCGGCCATGTATGGTTTGTTTATCAGGATGCTTCAGTGCAACTGGAACAACTTCCACCCAGCAGAGGGCAAGAGGCTCATTTTGATTGTTAGGATGGATACTCCCTGTCTATTAGCGCCAGGATAGTGACCTTGGCTGACTAGGAGACATCACAGTCCCATCCTCAGCTTATGCTCTCCTTGTAAGAAGCAAACAGCCTTCCTATTAGCAGACAGCAACCATATTCCATATTTCCCGTCAAGGCGTGTTTTGTGCTTCCTGTGCACTGGGAGCTAAGGTGTCTCCTAGGCAGAACTAATGTATAATGACACCCCCTAATCAC
>NC_079423.1:2241283-2261283 GCF_026213295.1 Gadus chalcogrammus | reverse complement strand
CCCGGGTTCTCCTTCAGGGGTCTTTAACGGCTTCATGGAGACAGGGGTCAGACATGATCAGGGGCACTGACAGCAAGGGGGGGGCTGTTCCGGTTTAGCTGCAGGTGATCGGTATACAAGGTCCCCAGGCAGGATTTCCTGGGGGGACAAAATAATTCTGTCAATGCAGAGATAGTCAGTACACACAGAAACTGACACACACACAACACACACACAGAAGGTAGTGTAGATGGATATAATCTCATGCGGTGAGAAGGGATTAATATGCCTTCCATGTATGGTGGGTGAATTAAAGTAAGATGCCACTGTCTCCAATGTCTGGGTGCCTGGATGGCACCCACCCAGGCTACGTCCGACTCTGAGAAAACCCCACACAGCCCTCAATGGGAACCTGTAAACCTTTAACCTCACCCAGGAAACAGCTCCCATTATCAGAAGGGATTCTCCATTCATACCCAGCTACTCTGGGTCATGGAACACAGCGACTTCATCCCACCACTTAATATCTTAATTGACTGTTGAATCAAGGACTTCCGAAGTCTGGTGGCATTATGGAGATACTTATTTGGAAAGCATAATTTAATCTTTAACCCGACATGGGCAGAAGAATGTGTGTCTTTGTTTTCGACCCCCACTACCCAGACCCCCCCCATCACTTCTCCCCTGAGGACAGGTTAGTCTCTCTGTCTGGCTGTAAGACTACCCAGCATGCTCCTTGAGGAGGGTCCCACTGGGAGACACCTCAGGCATTGGAGAGAGAGGTACAGACAGAGGGAGAGATAGAGAGAGGGAGGGAGGGGGAGAGAGAGAGAGAGAGAGAGAGAGAGAGAGAGAGAGAGAGAGAGAGAGAGAGAGAGAGAGAGAGAGAGAGAGAGAGAGAGAGAGAGAGAGAGAGAGAGAATGATAGGGAGTACGATAGTTTCCCTAGAAGATGTTTTACAGAAGATGCTATACAAAAACAGACACACACACACACACACACATAAACTGCTCTATAATTTAATAAGAGTAGTAGTAGAGTAGTATCCTAATGTACACATTTACAAATGGCTTAAAACACTTTCAGTATTGGTAAAAAAAAAAATCTTGGTCCTGGACGAGAGCAGGAGACCTGGGACCATGTCTGGTTCTCTCTCTGGTTGGCCTAGGGCAAAAGTAGGAGACCTGGGGTGAGCTGAGATGAGGCTGTCACACTTCCTACAGATCACTCATTATCGCTAATCCAGTCCCCGCACTGGGAACAGCACCAGGCCCATTCATCTAGAACCGTCATTAAGGAGCTAAATGAGAACTGCCTCCGCTAACGAGCTAATGAGAATGTGTGAGTGTGTGTGTGTGTGTGTGTGTGTGTGTGTGTGTGTGTGTGTGTGTGTGTGTGTGTGTGTGTGTGTGTGTGTGTGTGTGTGTGTGTGTGTGTGTGTGTGTGTGTGTGTGTGTGTGTGTGTGTGTGTGTGTGTGTGTGTGTGTGTTTGACAGTCTGTGTTCACGTCTGTCTGCTTGAGAGAAATTGAGAATGAAGGAAGAGAGAGAGAGAGAGAGAGAGAGAGAGAGAGAGAGAGAGAGAGAGAGAGAGAGAGAGAGAGAGAGAGAGAGGGTAGAGGAGAGAGAGAGAGAGAGAGAGAGAGAGAGAGAGAGAGAGAGAGAGAGAGAGAGAGAGAGAGAGAGAGAGAGAGAGAGAGAGAGAGAGGGTAGAGGAGAGAGAGATAGAGGGAAGAGACAAGAAGACACTCAAAAAGAACAGACACAATCATAGCGATAGACAGGCAGGTAGGTAGACAGGTAAGTAGACAGACATGTAGAAAGGTAGTTAAGTGACAGAAAGATAGACAGTAGGTCAACCGGCAGGTAGGAAGGAAAATATACAGTTAGACAGGTAGGCGGACAGACAGGTAGACAGACAGACAGGAAGACAGATGAACATATGGAGATCAGTCATCTGGTGAAATCATCTGAGTTTTGGGAGGAGTCAGGTGTGTGTGTGTGTGTGTGAGGGCTGTCCCTCTGGGACACGCAATGTTGTCCTATTTGTGTGTCTGTATAAAAACACAGTTTGTGTATCACACACACACGGTTGTGTTAACTGCTCTTCCCTAAGCGCTGGTAAACAAAAGCCAGAGCGCTGTTTCTCGTTGGGCAAAATGCTCTTAAATTCGAGACAGGCCCTTCCCAAGTGGCAAAGACACAAACACACAAAGCCCAGTGTTTCTCTCTCTTCCTCTCTCTCTCTCTCTCTCTCTCTCTCTCTCTCTCTCTCTCTCTCTCACTCTGTCTCTCTCCCGTTGTACGCTAATTGCGAAAATAACCGCCAGGGTAAACATTATCTCCGTTCTCTGCATATATCAGTCGCTCTGCGTCGTGCTGAGTGAACGTATGATGCAGCGGTTTTGTTGTGTGACATAAATCAATTATTTATGGCCATGAAGCTTTCAAAATATTTACCTTGCCCCGTGGTATGTGAGGCAGGGTCCTCGGCGAACGCAAATAAAAGATTGTATGAAAGGAGAGGAGATGTAAACAGCGGAATGGAAAGACAATGTGCAGCCGCCCCGGGGGAAGGCGATGACAGGGGCTGCTGAGTGGAGTTCCTTTTATCTGATTGGCTGTAACACATCAAAAAGACATAGGAGCTCCTCTCAGCCCTGATGTCTTGCAGACCGCTGCAGTTCTCGGGAGACGGCAGCAGACGCTAAACAGACAGAAGAGAACAGGAAAAGGGAAAGAGCAGCAGTGACGGCCCTGCTGAACGACTGTAGTGGCGCTCCAAGAGAGGAGAATAAAAGTCGTACGATACTCATCATAGTACATCTCCGTCGCCGCCTTCTTCCAGCATTGGGTCTTAGTGACTTGCCCTTAGGGACAATAAGGACAACACCTAACACTGCTGCTACTTCACCAATCATCTCACCAACATGTCAGGTCATGGGTTCAAGTGAAGGGGTGCATGTTCTCCCTCAGGTGCCCTGGGTTCCTCCCATCTCCAAAAGTGATGCTTGTTGAGGGTATTTATCAAGGTGCATATAAAACACATGTGTGTACACACACACACACACACACACACACACACAGACACACACACACACACACACATACACACACAACAGACACACACACACAGATACACTAAAACACTCAAGTCCTCTCAGGTGTCCAGGGACTTGACTGCGTGGTGTTGCAGTGGACAGGAGCTCGGGACACAGAGCCGACTCGAGCGACAGCTACTTGAGGTCTACTGGGAACGTCGTCATGATGAGCTTCCCTCGCTGTGTGGTTTATCCAGGGATTACAGTCACCTGGGTTGGTTCCTATGGTATTGTACCATCCCTACATCTCCTTATGTTTATTTATATCTATCTATCTATTTATCTATATGTTTATGTATATCTTTATATTTATAATTATAATATCTATCTATTTATCTATCTATTTATTCTATCTATCTATCAATCTATCTATCCATCTAAATAATATCCGTCAATCAATCTATCTACCAATCTATCTATCTTGCCAATCAATCCATCTATATTAACCAAAGAGCTTTATTGACGGGAAATAAACATTGATATTGTCAAAGCAGTTGAAAATTAAATCAAAGGAAGTTACAATGTAATACAGAAGTAAATATCAGGAGAAATTAGAATGAGTGACCTGAATGAGTCTGAAATCTATCGCTATCTGTTTCTATTAATTCATCCATCCATCTATTTATTTATTATCATCCAACCACCCATGATTGATCTATTTTTTAAAACCTATACCAACACACACATAGTTTGATACGGATGATAGGCATCACATTCGAATGAATGCAATGAATGCATTATCTGGGCTGGGACAATGCAAAGCAACAGAGAAGGCTGTACACAACCCACACTCCTTTTTACCATGAAATCTCTGTATATTATCGTGTGTGTAGGAACAGGCTTAACGCAGAGTCAAAATCAGTGTTGATACAATCACAGACAACAACCTTGTTCTTACACACACACATGCACATGTGTGTGTGTATGCTCCCCAGCCTGTCCACATGGCTCACACATAATGCTAACCGAAGGGGAACCTGACCTAGCGCCTCATCTCACTCCTAAGTGTTTATAAATTGTTTTTGTCCCTCAACCCCCTCCTCCCTCCCCCACTTACCGCACCTCTGGCAGCCTTTGAGGTTGCCGTGTTTGTGTGTTTGCGTATCTTTGTGTGTGTGTGTGTGTGTGTGTGTGTGTGTGTGTGTGTGTGTGTGTGTGTGTGTGTGTGTGCGTGTGTGTGTGTGTGTGTGTGTGTGTGTGTGTGTGTGTGTGTGTGTGTGTGTGTGTGTGTGTGTGTGTGTGTGTGTGTGTGTGTGTGTGTGTGTGTGTGTGTGTGTGTGTGTGTGTGTGTGTGAGATAGGATGGAGGGGAGGGGAGAAGGCGGTACAAGCCGGCAAAGGTCTGGACAGCCGCATAAAGGGCCGTTGATCCCCGCGTGACACGTGGATCCGCACAGTGGTTGCACATGGTCGGCCATTAATAAACAAATGAAGGGCTCGCCCCGGAGGTCAGGGGAGCTCAGCTGGCCCATTTGTGGCAATCCCCCTCGCCTAGCGGTTATCCAACATGGCCGCTGCCGCCGCCACCGCTGCGTCAGCCCGTCAGACGAGGGCTAACCTTGTCTTTGGGGGTTGGCTTTGTGTGTGTGTGTGTTAAGGGTGTGTTTGTGTGTGCGTGTGTTTGAGTCTGTAAAGTTCTTGAGTATTTGTGTGCGTGTGTGTGTGTGTGTGTGTGTGTGTGTGTGTGTGTGTGTGTGTGTGTGTGTGTGTGTGTGTGTGTGTGTGTGTGTGTGCGTGCGTGCGTGCGTGCGTGCGTGCGTGCGTGCGTGCGTGCGTGCGTGCGTGCGTGCGTGCGTGCGTGCGTGCGTGCGTGCGTGCGTGTGTGTGTGTGTGTGTGTGATTGTGTTTGTATATGTGTGTTTCTGTGTCTATGGGGGGGTTGTATAGTTGGTGTGTGTGTATGTGTGTGTTGGGTGGGTGTATAATTGGTGTGTGTGTGTGTGTGTGTGTGTGTGTGTGTGTGTGTGTGTGTGTGTGTGTGTGTGTGTGTGTGTGTGTGTGTGTGTGTGTGTGTGTGTGTGTGTGTGTGTGTGTGTGTGTGTGTGTGTGTGCGGGGGAGGTAGGGTACACTGACACAAGAGAGAGGGTCTAGGGGGCTGATTAGTGTGAGTGACAAAGTAGAGCGCAGAGTCCACTCGGGCCCTCATAATAAATCTATCAGGCAGTAATAGAATTCCATCAATCCTCCATCTCCCTCCCTCCCCACCCCCTTCCCCCCAGCCCCATCTTCTTTGGGGGTCACCATGTCAGAAGGCACATGTGCCTGTTCGTGCGCGTGCGTGCGTGTGTGTGTGTCTGTCTGTCTGTGTATGTGTGTGCACGTGCTTAAAGAGAAGCACGGTTGTGAAGGGGGGATGCGGGAGAGGGGGGGATCCTCTGGGATTGTACAACTGTTATTATTCAATTACTCTCCCTTTTCTTCCCAGTTAAAAGAGCATGATATCATTATCACTTAATGAATATGTATAATTGGATCTAGGCTGCCGAACGGCCCTCTCTTTGCTCTGATGAATAGCGCTCACTATTCAGGCCTCCACTTATCCTGTTCCTCCACCTCCTCCCCCTTCATCATCCTCCTCCTCTTCCCTCTTCTCCCTCCACCACCTACTCCTTCTTCTCCACTTCCGCCTCCTCCTCTTCCTCCTCTCCCTCCCCCACCTCCTTCTCCCCCTCCTCCTCCCCCTATTCCTCTCCTCCCACCTCCTCTTCCTCCTCTCCCTCCCCCACCTCCTCCTCCCCCTCCTCCCCCCCCTATTCCTCTCCTCCCACCTCCTCTTCCTCCTCTCCCTCCCCCACCTCCTCCTCCCCCTTCTCCTCCTCCTATTCCTCTCCTCCCACCTCCTCTTCTTCCTCTCCCAAGCATTGATTGCAGTGGGCCCCCTTGTACTTGGGACCTTGTGCATGATATGAAAATGAGGATGAGGATAAAGATGATGAGGAGGACGATGATGAGGAAGAGGATGATAAGGAAGATGATGAGGATGAGGATGATGACACTGGATTTTAGGATTAGCTAGATGTCCTTGTTTGAACACAAATAAAAATATAAAAAGCTATTGGTGAATGGGATATTGGGTTTACTACATCGTTAAAGATGGGAACTCAGCCGGTCTGCAGACACACTGACAACAAGACACAGGAACCAAAGAAACATGTACTGTCTGAGTGACCTGGGCTGAAGGACAGACTATCAGAGCACCATTACACCTGCTTTGGGGGCCACGAGAGGTATCTATTTAAATCCCATAATAATCCCCCTGGTTAGTATGGGTCCAGGCCGACTCCCCAGGGGGAGAGGAGGAGAGGGAGGGGGAGGAACTCCATAGCCACAGTCAAAGCCCTCAATAGCCTCTGAGAGGCGCGCCACGGGAGGATAAAAGGCGTTGATGAGCACCACTAAAAACATTGATTTAGCATTTGTCCACTCCATTTGAAGTGAGACCAGTGCGGGGGAGGATGGGAGAGAGAGGGAGTGAAGAGTGAGGTGGGTGCAGGGGGAAGTCTATTGTCATGGTGTTTTTCGACACCTCCCACTCAGATGTTGCCATCTTGTAGGGAAAAGCCAAAATAACCTGGTCCCTCCCCTTCTGCTTTTGTCTGGGCTACACATGGCGTAACAGTTTGTATGTGACGCGAGGCTGTGTATTTGTGTGTGTGTGTGTGTGTGTGTGTGTGTGTGTGTGTGTGTGTGTGTGTGTGTGTGTGTGTGTGTGTGTGTGTGTGTGTGTGTGTGTGTGTCTGTGTGTCTGTGTGTGTGTGTGTGTGTGTGTGTGTGTGTGTATGTGTGTGTGTGTGTGTGTGTGTGTGTGTGTGTGTGTGTGTGTGTGTGTGTGTGTGTGCGTGTTCACATGCCCGTATATGTTTTGCTTGTCGCGAGGGGCTTGTCGGGAGGGAGTAGGGGTACGGGGGGCCTCGTCATTAATCCTGCTTAAGGAGACAGCGCTGCTGGCACGGGTGGCAGCAGGGACCCCCCCCCCCCCCCCCACCCAATAGAGTCCAGTCCAGCTTGCACCTTCCCATCTCTCTCTCTCTCTCTCTCTCTCTCTCTCTCTCTCTCTCTCTCTCTTTCCCACCCTCTCTCTCTCTCTCTCTCTCTCTCTCTCTCTCTCTCTCTTTCCCACCCTCTCTCTCTCTCTCTCTCTCTCTCTCTCTCTCTCTCTCTCTCTCTCTTTCCCACCCTCTCTCTCTCTCTCTCTCTCTCTCTCTCTCTCTCTCTCTCTCTCTCTCTCTCTCTCTCTCTCTCTCTCTCTCTCTCTCTCTCTCTTTCCCACCCTCTCTCTCTCTCTCTCTCTCTCTCTCTCTCTCTCTCTCTCTCTCACTCTCTCTCTTTCTGTCTATCTCTTGCTCTGTGTCTCTCAATCTCTTTAGCTGTGCTGACAGCGGCGCCCCCCATACCCTGATCAACCACCTAACTCAAAACCCAGAGACCCCCTCCCACCACCTGCACCTCTACCCTTCTTGCTCTCTCACCCGTCCCATGCCATACATCACTCCAAATTAAATTTAGATTAGGCCCTCTTCTATCACAGACCCAGAAGAGATGGAGAGAGAGAGAGAGAGAGAGAGAGAGAGAGAGAGAGAGAGAGAGAGAGAGAGAGAGAGAGAGAGAGAGAGAGAGAGAGAGAGAGAGAGAGAGAGAGAGAGAGAGAGAGAGAGAGAGAGAGAGAGAGAGTAAAAGAGTGGGAGAGATAGAAAGGGAGGCAGGGTGAGAGAATTAAGGAGAGAAAGAGAGGGGGGGTGCTGACATCATTACCCAGCAGTGGTGCACATGACCATCATCTATTAAACTCTTTTCATACACATGTCTCTGGATCTTAGCAAAGTTCATGCATACCTAAGTGTTTGTGTTAAAAATTAAAATGTTCTTTTAGGAGGACAAAGGAGTTTCTGAACTGTTGACTTTTGAGAGGGGCTTCATTAACCTCTGTGTCTGCCCCCCCCCCCCCCCCCACACACCTTGACTCTCATCACCTAGTTCCAAGTTCAAAAACGGTTAACATAGTAGCAGGCTCATGAAGATAGATAGATACTGTCTTTTTCTTCTTCATATGAACATAATTGCATTTCTTATGATTATTTTCATGCCGTTTGCATTCAGTTCTACTGTTGTTTGGTTTCGTGTTGTGCTGTTTATGGTTTATTTGTTTGTGTGTGTGTATGAACGTTTGAATGTGTGTGTGTGTGTGTGTGTGTGTGTGTGTGTGTGTGTGTGTGTGTGTGTGTGTGTGTGTGTGTGTGTGTGTGTGTGTGTGTGTGTGCGTGCGCGTGCGCGTTCATGTGTGTGCGTGTGCGTGCGCACTTGCCTGCTTCTCCCCTTAATTATGTTGCATAATTGTTATGTTGTCTTCCGTTGTGTTGCGTTGCACCCGTGCACGTTGGCCTTCTGTCGGGCTGAGCGCTGTCTGCTCCTCTTTGTGTCTCACCCAACTCTCTGTCTGTCTGAGTGATATGACGCAGAAAGCCACCACTGGGGATATATTTGCGTTGGAGCGTCTGAAAGCAGCTGGAATGAACCAGCTCAGTAAGGGCACCTGAGTGCTGAACGCTTACTCTTTAATTGCTTCATTATCGCCGCCGCTAATCCCTCTCCAATTTCGACACTCTCATTTTCCACACTAATTTGTCCCAGTCCCTCGCCGGCATTTTCTCTCTCCCTCTCTCGTTGTCCACAGCGCTATGGCTCCTATTTGCTTTCCAAGGCAATGATAACAATTACTGCAACAGTGTGCGCCGCTCGCACCACATACCGCGTTATGCGCGCCAAACAAGGGATCGCCGGTAAACACTCTGATGTTCCTCCAGAGTGGAGGAACATCATAGCACCATTTGTCTCTCTAATTATGCTTTAATTACAACAGTGTATGCTAATACGCCAAAATAATTTGCATAGAACATTTGCAGAACTTTCCTGGGTTTCTTCCGCCTGAAATGAAAAGAGGGTCCAACACACTTGCAGCGCATAGCCAACAACGCTCTTGTTTTACATGGGGGAATTGTTTGGAAGTTTATACAATGCTGCCATGTTTTCTAACAAAAAATATATTCATTTTAAATTGTTAGGGAACGGTAACAAGAAAGCGAAGTCAACCACACCAGAAAACATTAGTTGGTGAATATATTATTCCTATACTGAATTAGATTTGTTGGAAATAAGGCCATTATTATATTATAGTCTAATACGCGTATACAGACTCAAATGTTTCCCAGCATTTTGCGACTCACTAAAGTTAACTACATGCGATCCAGTCATTAACATACCAATGACCCACACTTATTCTTTGATTGGGACCCTCAAATGCCACCAAATGTTAAGGAGCCACCATTCACTGAAGAGAAACGCGATGAGCACTGATAAGAAACTCTTTCTGTGCCATTCTGGTTAAAAACCATGGTGTTTAACTGCCTATTATAAGACAGTCCTCCCCTTTCGCTATAGGTTGGTTGTAGAGGGGTGGTCTTGATGGGAAATACCACACACCAACGTACACACATCCACATCCACGCACACGCACATACACTCACATAACACACGCACACATACAGACACTCACCCACAAACACACACGCTCACTCATAAACATACACATGCCCATCCATACGCAAACTCACGAACACACACACACTCACACACACACACACACACACACACACACACACACACACACACACACACACACACACACACACACACACACACACACACACACAAACAGAGGGGTAGTGGTGTGGTGGTGTTAGTGGTTGTAGCAGATTCTGACACATAGCCCACTGGTGTGTTGTGTAATAAGAAGGGTCTGTTCTGGTCTCTGAAGGATGATATCATTACGGCCGTGACTCGCAACCCCCAAGACACCGTCACATGAGCTACCCCGCTGCCGCACGTTGACAGATTTCTGGGAAGAAAAGCGGTGATCATATAGATGACTATGTTCGTCGTGTGTTGCTTTCTAGCATTACAATGGGTTTGCTGTACGTATGTGATGTGTTGGACTTTATTCAATCCTTTCGTTCATTTTTTACCGTTAACCTTTGTTCAAACAACAAATGAACCCACTGATTCTTCATTTATTTTAAACCGATTTTCGATATAATTTATAACTTTTTCAGAATCACAGTTTAACAGTTTGACTTCATACCCACTTCATATATTTTCAGATGCTCTCATGGACTTAGGTTGAGGCTAGAACGTGAGGTCGTCCTAGATTATGCTCTAGCCCAAGGTGGCTATCACATTGCAGACGTCGCAGAGCCTAACCTGGAAACACCATGTCAAGCCAAAACGGTTACGTTTTTTCTTGTTACACTGCCACTTAAATGACTAATCGATTGGAAACATGATTGTTATATATCGGCCGTTTGACTGTGGGGACCCCCGTTAATATGGCTAGAGGCTAAGTGCTTGCTACATTTGCGGTTGTCTCCTGCAGAGCTAAATGCACAAAGCTCAAACGATATTTTTCATGTCATGCTATCTACACAAACGATATGCCATATGAAAGCATGGAAACAGTATAAGCTTCATCATTTTGTGTGCTTATTTCGATGAACTAGATGTGAAGGAAAAAGGTCAATAACATACTTTTCAACAAGTGACTACCGCACGCACACACATACCCACACACACACACACACACACACACACACAAACACACACATTCATTCTATATTTGTCTATATTTGTACGTATTCAAATTTGATCATATTAGCTATTTGTTTATGTTACGTATTTTAGGAACACAAGCTGTATTTCCCTCACTTAACCAATAGGGGGTAAGACCAAACATACAAGCCGTAAATACTACACATAGCCACAAGGGAAAGCAGGACATTACTGAAGGCTGCAATATATACTTTAGCCACAGAGGGCAGCACCACAGACCAGGCGAGGAAAACCGAGGATTACGTCACACCGGTTCCTCTCCAAGTCTTCCGGTCCTCGCTGAGTCCATAATGCCGCATTTCCACTGCAGGGTGCGGAACGGATCGGATCGCAAAGGTGCGGGAGGGAGGGGGCGGTAAAGCCCAGCTCAGTTCCGAGGTCGCGTTTCCACTGCCGACAGTACACTTGGTGGTAGGCCGGATGTCGATCGCCGCGGCACCTACGTAAACATCGTAAACAATGTCTTCCTCCCCAAGAATGCAGACGAACGTCTCCACCTCCTTGTTCGCCCAAGCAAGCTTTTTACGCGACATGTTAATTGTAAAGAATAATACCTCGAGGCTACTGTTTGTTTGTTTTTATCCCCGCGTCACCCGGAAGTGACGATTCTGTTGACCAATCAACGGAGGGGGGGTGTACCTAGAATTTCACGGGACCCTTTCAGGCGTCTGGTCTCGTTTTGGGTACCGCAACGGAGGAGTCTCGAGAATGGGGCCGGAACGGGTACGGCAAAGTCCGGGTCAGGCCCACTTTTGGCGGTGGAAACGCGATCCGACCCGCACCTTTGCGATCCGATCCGTTCCGCACCCTGCAGTGGAAACGCGCCATAAGAAGCCTCCAGCTCGTGGAGGCTGGTTAGAATTCTTCCGTCAGCGATTAGACATAGGTGGGTTTATGGCTATGATCAGCTAGGAGAACGCTCGCACGTGCTTAGAACACATCTTCAATCTCTCTTTACTTCAGAGCATCACCTTACCATACCGAAAATACTTTATACAAATAAAGTCTCTTTAAAGCTATTCCTTTGGATTCAACCCCTCTTTCCCTGAAGAACTCTGCATTTAACTCTTCACTTGATTGGGTTCCAAACATTTTATATTTCTTAAATGGCATGTTAACATTGTTAACTTCATTTAGACTCTGTTCAAATCTCTTCACTGGATTTAAGACATTTAACATTTCTTTATGTTTTGATGAGTGCTGTTGCACTACAGCACTCAACATATCTTTTGAAGGAAATGTTAAAAGCTCAGTTTGGAATATCTGTCGTAAAATTATAGGAAATATATAGCACATATTTTATTATAGGCAATATGGTAAGTGAAATTAACATAAATGATCAGAAACACATATTACAGCTGAATGACTACCAGATGACTGGATGGTTTGATTGAACAGACGAGTATCGTTGCAACATCCGTTCCAATGCATAGCAATAAATAGACAAAATGCTATTCTATAACAGTCAATAAGGCCATTATCCTCTGAAATATTACCCATATCTGGGTTTTTGCCCATCTCCGTAAACATCTCTCACTCTCTCTTACCCCTTCTCAATATCTCTTGCCATCTCTCTCCCTCTCATTATTGTTGTCATTATAATCTCTAAATTTGTGTTATAATTGTTTCTTCATTGGCGAGTTGGCACTGGTGAGTATGTCACTACAGCATCATATCCAGCCAGTGACCCAACACTTTGTTCATCCAAGCAGATAATGAACAAGCGATGAAGTATTTCATCAGAGCAAGTCTATGCCCTTTGACCTCCAGGGTATCTTAAACCCATTCCTTCCTCTGGGTAGGGGGAGCCCACAGCCGTAAACACAAAGTTGTTGCACACTTGTCACAATGTTGGCAGCACATTGACGCCTATACCTCACTCACCCTCTTCCCTATCCTCTCACCTTCGTCCTCTCTCCCTCCCTCCCTCTCTTCTGACTCCTGCTGATGCAGTAACACGTTTGATGAAAAAGTATTTTGTGGAGAGCAATGTATGACTCAACCACATAGTAAATTGAGTCACCTGTTCTCCTAAGATCCCAATGATAAAATCACAAGGGTTGCATCTAGAAGTCATCTGCGGTATATGTAAACTGTAAAAACAATGTTTCCCACCTCTCACACCTCATCCATCCGATTCCGGGGAGGGGGTGGGGAGAATGAGGGTAGGGGTGTTGCAGTGTGTGTGTGTGTGTGTGTGTGTGTGTGTGTGTGTGTGTGTGTGTGTGTGTGTGTGTGTGTGTGTGTGTGTGTTTGCGTGTGTGTGTGTGTGTGTGTGTGTGTGTGTGTGTGTGTGTGTGTGTGTGTGTGTGTGTGTGTGTGTGTGTGTGTGTGTGTGTGTGTGTGTGTGTGTGTGTGCGTGCGTGCGTGCGTGCGTGTGTGTGTGTGTGTGTGTTTGTGTGTGTGTGTGTGTGTGTGTGTGTGTGTGTGTGTGTGTGTGTGTGTGTGTGTGTGTGTGTGTGTGTGTGTGTGTGTGTGTGTGTGAGGTGCGGGTCGTACAGCCGGAGAAATCGCCACATGCTGCCAATCCATCATTGGGCTCAGCAAGTATCCATCGGGCTCTGCAGCTCTTCATTGGGAAGCTGCCAGGCACACAGGAAAACAGAGACCTTCAAGCCACCGGGAACAAATGATCCAGTGGGAGAGGGCAAACAACTCACTGAAACACTGTTCCCAGTCCACAACAATCAGTAACTGACCACTCTGTACACAGGGCGTACTGTGTGCCATTCCTGGTGTATGTACTCCTTTAGTGGGGATCCTGATATCCTTGGAGTGGCCATCTTTGTTGTAAACGCTGACCCAGCGAGCATTTAGAACCAAGATGGCTTCAAGGGAAATAAGGGCTGAAATAAGGATCATAGTTGATTGATATACAGGAAAAATACTTTAAACAGCGAAAATAGACTTGCATATCAATATATTGGTTGGTCGCATATAGATTATATTCACACATATTTTGAGTATTTCAGCAATAAAGATACTTTACACTGTATTTGAATTAGTGTATGTTTGGCTCATGTTGCTATTAGATTTGCAAAACCTTCGGCAACAACGCATTATCTTTTTTTCTTTAACTGTTTTCACCAAGTAAAGCAAATACCCTAGCTGTAATTTCACCATGAATGACTACTTGATAACACTTTGAAATTTGAATTGTGCTATTACAGTGTACACCATCTCTTGATTTGTATATATGGCAGACTTTATTGACATAGCCAGCTAACAACCAGCCAGCTAACAATAACTGTGATTTGCTTGTGTTGGCTTTGAAAAATACAGCATCACAATTATCATTACAGTTAGATTTAACACCCAAAGCAAGACACATACAATATCATGATATGTATAAACATAATTAAATTGTTTTGCTAAAACGCAAAAAGTTTGGCAGCTCACACAGTCCCACACAGTCCCACACAGTCCCACACACACACACACACACACACACACACACACACACACACACACACACACACACACACACACACACACACACACAAACACACACACACACACACACACACACACACACACACACACACACACACACACACACACACACACACACACACACACACATCATTCTTACAGAAAGGCCATGTTGCCATGTGTATGAATACCAAGGCTGCAAATTAATTAAACTAAATCGTTTGGCTGCACACACACACACACACACTCCCTGGTGCACACAAAGTGTCACATCAACCGACTCAAACTTGAGCATGTGGACACACACACAGACACACACACCGCGACACACCCCCCGGTGTACGTTTTCATTGGGTGCAGTGTTGTGGCGTTGTGGGGGCGTCGTGGCGAGGACTGACATTTAACACTCCTCCAATGTCATCCTAAATTTACAGTGAAACCAGAAGCCACATGTCATCCTCATGTGAGGGCTGAGTAATATGCCTAGAATACACTGACGGGGCTCTGGTGCAAACCCACATTAATTTACACACACACACACACACACATATGGACACACATACACACACACA
Source organism: Gadus chalcogrammus (assembly GCF_026213295.1). Lineage (NCBI taxonomy): Eukaryota > Metazoa > Chordata > Actinopteri > Gadiformes > Gadidae > Gadus > Gadus chalcogrammus. The sequence goes on along the minus strand of NC_079423.1, from coordinate 2,246,540 downwards.
AATAGAAACACACACACACACAATTTCAAAAAAGCACATTCGTAGGTGCATATGGCCAGAGGGGAACGTACACACAGTTCTACACACTGCTATGAGGACACAGAAACACACACAAACTCACATACATACACACTAATACATAAGATCGCCCTACACACACACATACACACACACACACACACACACACACACACACACACACACACACACACACACACACACACACACATAATATAAGCATCAACAAACTCAAGCCCCCCACACACACACACACAACCACACACATGAGCACTTACACGCACACAATATATACAAACGTACACACACACACGCACACAGACGAAGGGAGGGTGCGCAGACAAGTTTCTTCGGATGAGCAGGGTGGGGATCACGCGACGCAACATACGGAGGCGAAAGCAGAGTGGACTGTGTCCGTGCGAGGGGCCTAGGAGACAGATGCAAACTGAATGGGCCGTGTCAGCGGAGCGCTGATAGAGGACATATCGGTATGGGTCCCCGGTGGACGCTGCCGCCACTTGAAGCTCTTTAAATGGAGCCAGGCAGCCACTTGATTCATGAGCGCCGAGCAGCCATCACAGGAACATGATACGTGTCCACCCGGTAGGCCTACGAGCTGTGAGGATACCGCAGGGGGACCGAGACACTTCCGTTTGGGAAAAGTAAAATCCTTGAAATGAATCACGTCAGTAAAACAAGCCGAATTAGAAAGGTTTTTTTTTGTTTGCTTTTTATTTATTAAAGGTCCCATGGCATGCTACTTTATGGATGCTTATACCACGGTCTGGGGGAATACTCGATTCTGATTGGCTGAAGGGTGTGCATTAACTCCTGATATACGGACACCTGCTAATAGTTCCAGTCAAATTGTCTGTTCAGCCTTCAAAACGAGAGCTGGTTAATTGTTAAAAATGCATTATCTGTAATCAGAAAATGCGGTTATATGCTATAAACCCTATAGTATCTGTGGTATAAAGGCTGGGAAGAATTTCTAATTAAAAATATGTACAATGCATAACGTTAGCTCTCTGGCGCAAACCCACATTAATTTACACACACACACACACACACATATGGACACACATACACACACACAAATAGAAACACACACACACAGGTCTGGACTTCAGGTAGTCAAAGCCAAAGTTCCTTTCCCCCCAATTCCTACTCAAGCATGGCCGTGATAACCCCCACTACGAGTCTCGTTGTGGAAGTACCAGAGACATCAGAGAACCCAACGCAGTCTAGTCTTTTCACCAAATGGGAGCTTTACGCAAACCTTACCTTATGTTGCGTGTTATGGGCCATAACAATAACAGCAGGACGGTTATCCAAATAACAAAAAGGTGTACAACACTTACTTTACTGTGTGTATTCACACACCCACACATGTGGCGCTCGAACAGTCGTCTCATTGGCGGGCAAAATTCTCTGGGTGGGCAAAGCAGAGAAAGGGGAGGTAACATGGCCCCTTATGACGACATATGGGGCCAGATTCCTAATCGGAGCATCTGAGCCTTTATTTTTTCAAAGGCGGAGCAGGATACCTAGTGCTCGTTTTACACCTAACGCCATTTCTAGCTACTGGGGGACTATATGCAGGCTAGGGGAACTCATATTAATGTTAGAAAACCTCATCAAGTGATTTTAATGCCATGGGACCTTTAATAATAATATTTTGTTTGTTGTGCTTTGTTTAGTACAGGCTAAACTATTTTGATTGGTCAGGTAGGTAAGTTCTACAGAGCTGTCAGCACCACAGCTCTGTAGAACATGAACTAAGCTGACAAAACGTAATCAAATGAAGACAAACATTTTAGAAACCATAAAAAAATGTATTGTGCATTTGTAATAATTCATTGTCTAATATGTTAAGTTAGTGTTTCCTAGGTAGAGTGTGTTTGTGGCTAAAATATATACAACTTAAAATTGTAATAAATATAATTAATAATAAACATTTAATGATGTTCCTCTCATCATGATTTGCAGGTGGAGCCTCATCACAATTGGGGAAGGCTAGCATGTTCACACAACCGGGCTGTTGTGACGAAGTGAGCCTGATGAGACGAGCTGAACGTTAATCCTGGCAAAAGTAACCCTGTGACAGCTGACTGCTTTGTGCTAACCGCAATTTAAGATGACCTGAGGCCTCTTTTGAAATTAATGAAATGTTTACAGAGTCCCAAATGTGCTAAATGGTGTAAGAGCTCCTGGAAACAATAAGCACGGGTCCGACTGTACACACGGCCCGGGACACTGGGAACCCTGTGAACCGAGCGGTCGTCGCATCAGGGAGGTTAATAACTACGAATAACAGTTAATTTCTCTCTACTTCAACTGATTATATTCAGGCTGTATGTAGAAAATGTGCCTGGTGCAGATCTATACAAAAAGGTTGAGAGTGAGTGATAAGGGTTACCTGTTATTCTTAGATGACAGTAGACTGATGCCGGTTAAATGCCATATAATAAGGCATACATCCTCAATGTTTTAATTTATTGACTCTTACCTGCTAATTCAACCTACAATTCAAACTATATTTTCAATATTTATCGCACCGATTATTATTTGATTTGATGACCCAGCAGGTTGTGTTTGACATATTGTGCGTGAAAAGCTGAATGGAGGGGATAACTGTATGGCAAGTGGCACATCATAAAATCAGCAATATGATCATAGAGAGATGACTAAAGCCACCCTGACATGATGAATGTGGGACCAAAAAGTGAGCCTCCTTTACTATTTTAATATAGAAATGATGAATTGCCCACAGAACTGCTGCATGGCTTGAATCACAGATTTCCTTTTCTTTATTATTCATTGTTAATTGTTAGCCTTGGAGAGAGGGCTCTCTTAGTTTCTTCCTCCCCTCCGAGTTGACATTCCTGATGGGGGGAAAATCCAGAATTCATAATGAAGTGCAAAACATTACAAATGCAGGGAGACATTTTCGAATCGCTCCTAGCTACGGTCTGCCGCTATGAAGAAGCACCAGATGAGGGGATCTGCACCGGCAACTCCATTACCCCCGCGAAAGAGCACATAAAACCCGGAATGACATGCAGCAGTGCAAAACTTAGAATGTGTGTAACTTCCTCAATATTATCCTTCACTGGCAGGCTTTGTTTCACATGTGTGCCCAGACCATGTACACAGACAGCCGACCCAGCGTAGGAATGCACGTTGCAGCTCAATAGATTGGCTTATGCGGGGCAAATTTAATATGAGGTTTGGCCCGGACAATAGAGGGGTTTCAGTGGTCCTGCCGTGCCCCAGGGCAGGCTGAGGAAGAAGAGCAACACACAGGAGAATGGGGTCTTTGTTAGAACCTTGCCAGAAAGTTTGGAGGCCACTCGCGGGACTCAGTTAAATCCAGACCCTAGGAAACAAGCGCCTCTCAAAACCCCATGTTAGTAGCCTGTAAGCCGCAGTAAGTAGCCTGTAAACTGGAGCAAGTAGCCCTTTAAGCTAAGTGTAGTCGTTTTGATCAGATGCAGAGGCTAATATTTATATTCAAAATCTTCGGAACCAAACCAGACCGAGATATGGTGACAAATACGGTGACAATGGCTTCACCTCCTAGCCGACACCCAGAGAGGTTGCATAGTATGAGGTGGAGCAGATATAAAGACTAAAGGTGTAAAATCCACATGTTAATCTATATCATCATTACTATTTCATGTCCATGGCATTATCATTTATACCCCTGCAGATGAGAGCAGGCCATTTGTCAAACCTAGACTGGGAAGAGGAATAGAGGGTGCAGGGGCTGAAGCTGCTGCTGCATACAGACTCTGTCGCTCTACACCCCATATGACCGCCTTATCTTACCACAATACAATAACACGTACGCCAGAGGAAGCTTGGTTTGGAAAACACCAACAAACACACACACGCACACACACATACACACACACACGCACGCACACACACACACACACACACACACACACACACACACACACACACACACACACACACACACACACACAGTCACACACACTCACAAACACACACACACACACACACACACACACATACACACACTTCACACACACACACACACACACACACACACACACACACACACACACACACACACACACACACACAGTCACACACACTCACAAACACACACACACAAACACACAGACACACAAACACACAAAATGTAATTATTTGTTATTCCCTTGCAGGGGCAGCAGTGAAATGTGCAGTGTAGTATTTCTCCATGCTATCCAGTTGATCATCAACTGTAAACCAAATCCAAATCACATCTTATAGTATGATATTGGGGATGTTATTGTTTCATTTGATGTTGGAACTGCCAATACAAATAGCATTTAAACACAGATGTTTTTTTGTAATGGCATTTCATCTAGTGCATATTAAGTTACACAGATCCCTAATCTGTTAACAGAGACTCATGCAGCTTAAGGTCTTTAGCATCGATGTGCTGTATGTTCCCATGAGAGCCCTATGGAGCAAACGGTTAGTCTTTTGCATCTATGTGTTATACTCCCATTAGAGGTTAGTTAGAGGCTTGATCCACTCCAAGCTCCAACATATCCCTCAGTATTTCAGCATCAACGGAGTACCCCAGATTGCACTAACTCCACACACCAGCCGCCCGCCAGAGAATGCTTGGGTGCGGATGCCGACACAGAGCGACCAATGAATTTCATGCATTTGAGCACATTAAGCTCTTTGTAAACATTTGATAAGACTCAAAGAAGGCGTACTGTTGTTCTAAATGGGATTTAGTCCCTGCTAACGCAAGTCATTTGACAGGAATTCCTCTAACTTGTAGAATAGATTGTTTTCATGAAGAATTCTAACATGATAATTGAATTTGCTGTTCTGTGCTCCTCTCTCTCAAGTTTACGTCACATGTTCACCAGGCCATTAGTTGGCCCTTTGGTTCAATGGCTTGAGATGCAATATTACAAGCCCAGGGAATGACTAATAAATAATAATTTACCACCACAATTTGTTAATTTGTATTTTTGGAGGAATAATTCAAATGGCCCTTGAAACTTCAGAAGTCGCGCAGGCTCAACAGAGACCACTGGCTAGACAAAAAGCCACAGGTTTATTTTTGTCATTCACAGAGTCTTAAAGATAATGTTATTTGGTGTTCAATACGAGTGGCTTTGAACAAACACATGAATGGTTTGGATACAATAATGCAATATGTAAGAGATAAAGGAGGGATTATATGATTTACCATAACCGGAAA
>NC_079423.1:2226283-2236283 GCF_026213295.1 Gadus chalcogrammus | reverse complement strand
TCACTCATTGTGTCATATCTTTTCTTTATTTTACATTAGGCCTATATCTGTCTAGCCTTTTTTTTCTAAAATTCATTCTGCATTTAATTCGAACACCTTATTTGAATCAGGCCTTTATAATCCACTTAACCTCGTGGTAATTGACAGTTAAAAGGTCCATTCCTTAATTTGAAGAGACATCACCAGAGACAGAACAACTACCGCGTTCCAGCCTTTTTCTCCAGTCTCTGCGCTCCTGCTAAGGAATATACCGTTTCTCAAGGATTGCATTTTCTGAAAAATGTCCTTCTAATGCAAAAGAAAACGGTGACAAAAATTTAATTAATGTGATATAGGCCTATATATATATATATATATATATATATATATATATATATATATATATATATATATATATATAGGCCTACAGCCTATATTTCAAAAAAATCTTCCCAAGATGAAAGACAATTCCCTTACAACAGTAGGCAAATCCAAATACTTTGGATTACCAAAAGATAAAACGGGTTGGACGAGAGAGTGTCTCTTCAGAGAAGCTGACAGATCGCGGGCAGGGGGTGCTCGGAAGCGCCGGGATATGGTAGGCCGTTTGCGCTGATGCTACAGATATGTGCATCGATAGGTAGGCATTGAGTTCAGAGGTGACTGCAGGTGCGACGCTACGTCATATTTGATTACAAGACGATCTTATAGGGACGTGAAGACACCAAGGCGTGGGAAGGCGATATTTATAATATAATAATAATTGATTTAATTTATATAGTAGCGCTTTTCTAGACACTCAAAGACGCTTTACAGTGAAGGGGGGGTCTCACTCACCACCACCATTGTGTAGGACCCCCTTGGGTGCTACACACTTAGATATTTGGTCCAAATTATTAGGTTGAATCTAAATAGTAAATTCGATTTCTTATTCTTATGTAAGGTTTTGCATATTCATTTTTTATTGTCAATCTTGTTTCTTCATCTGTGTTTTATTTCAAAATAGGCTCATCTTTTAATGTTTCTTTATAAGTGCAATATAGTTCTTTTTCAATAGCGTCCTTTCCTTGTGCTAATGTACAACTTTCAGGCCTCATCTAAATGACAATCAAATATAAACGGAGTAACGTAACACATACTTAACAAGACTCAATGGCATGGTAATCCGGCACCATTTAGGTGCAGGTGTCACTTTCCCACCCTACCTCCGTCCACCCGGACAGCAGGGCAGAGGGGAGGAGGCCAGCCTGCGGACAGACGCTTGTCTTTTTATGTCATGTATAAAAGGCTCCGGTTCCTTTAGTAAGTGAGCTAGCTGATTTGGGAAACATTGTGTGTCTAGGGTCGAGGCATGCCCAATACATCAAATATTTATCCAAAATACCGGCTCGGTCATCGAGGTAGATTGCCTATTTCATTTTAGAAAGATTGTCCATGCAAATCAATTAACGAGCAATATAACGAAACTTGAGCGAGACGTGATTCTGTATTTGTTGAATTTGTGAATTTATTATCAGAACAACAGCAGGAAGAAGTTGGATCGTTGAATTTGTCATTTTTTTCAGCCGAAGGCTATGACTCAGAGGAAGGAAAATAGCAACTTTTATTGTTTCAACTAAAGATAGACAATTATAATAGATAATGGACACACAATTATGTTTTCATTAAAGTGGATCTTCATGGATCGTGATTATTATAATTGTTTTTTATCTTAACTAAATATTGACCAGTACATAGACTGTATTAGTTGGCCCAATAACACACACACACGCACACACACACACACACACACACACACACACACACACACACACACACACACACACACACACACACACACACACACACACACACACACACACACACACACACACACACACACCACACACACACACACACACACACACACACACACACACACACACACACACACACACATACACATACACACACATGCTGACAACGTGTCCGCACGCGCGAGAGATCACTCGTAACCTACGCAGACGCACGACGCGCGGCTGTCTCGTATTTTGTCCCCTTGCATTGTTGTGGCGGGACGGGGAGAACTGGCTCCTGTAAGGAGACAACAGAAGTCAGTTAAAACGAGCTGCATCATACTGTTTAACAGGATCTGAGGCTCAGAAAGTAGATTCTACAAGCCGACTGAATATGGCAATTTCCAAAAATAAGAGAAAAAATAGAGATGTTCACTATATCTGCCCTGCGGTCAAACGCACAACACAATCAATAAGGAACATTTGGAGTCAAATAAAAATCTCCAATTAAAGAACATCTTTCAATGAAGTCGTTAAACTTGATTTGGGCAGAGTTTCCCCAATTTCAGTATTCAAATGGACGAACATTATCCAGAGAATGTCTCATTTTTATTAAATCTGACACCCTGATGATCATTTGGCTGCGGATGTAAAATAATGATCATAATAGCCGTAATTAAAAGCAGGCAAACAGTGCCATTCATTTGTCCCACCGCTGCTGGCTGCCCCCGAATGCCGTCACCCCGTTCATTCAATTATGACTTTAGAAAATCAGTCAAGAAAAATAATAAAAACGATATAGCCTATTCATATAGGCCTATGCCTAAACGAAACAACATACATAGGGCCTACACCAATAGGCTACATAGCCTGGTCCTATTTCCAAATATTACATCGTCCGTTAATTGTATGATATATTATAGGCCTACATATATAGGGTACTGTTATAATGTAACATTGCTAAATTGGATTGCTATTATTTTTTGAATTACATTTTTATTTAGGCTACATATATTTTAATACGAAACAGGGTTTTATTTAGGTATAAGAGATTTTGGAGGAGTTCCTTTCTTCAATATAGTTGTTAGGCCTACGTGTGTGTTTAATAGTGAATAAATGTCTAACAATAGGCTATAGGCTAGTATGTCTATAAGCCCGCTAACCCGGGCAGTGGCCAGTGGAGATCTCGCGGTGTTTCTGTATATTTAAAGGTGTGAAGCAACAGCAGCACCCGGCGCAGCAACAGCCTCCGCACTATTTATGAGCGCCGGCTCGGAGGACGCGCCCAAAGTCTTCCACGGTTACAACGGCCGTCGTAGCCTCCTCGCTAGATGCCTCTAAAACACTGGCTTGGCCTACCCGTGCTTTTAATATTATTATCACTATAGTTTAATTTGAAATTGAGTAGGCTACGCGTCATTTCAGTCTACATTATAATTGCTCGTTACAGGCTATCCCAGGTTAGACAGGTTATTTGTTTCCTTCAATTTGCACTAGCCCCTTTCTATACAGTCCATTGTTGCTACAGTCTATAATCCGGCTGCTTGGATTAGAAGGCGATATTTGGTTTAGGTGATGCTGGTTTCATGACCTTTCTCCTGGATCGCGTACGCTGTGTGTGTTGTGTTTGCGATGCAGCGTGTCCCCCTAACGGCTTCTTGTCGTACTGAGACACTTAATTATGCTGAAAGGATTTGTGGGCCTCAATCCGGATACATGTGTGCTCAAACGTCAATCTCATTAACAAACCGCGGAGGTATAACAGGGGATTTATGAGGCTTCAAAAGATCCCAGGACGCACTGCAGGTTTGGGGTTCGGTGTAAGCCTACTTGTATCAGCCGTTCTTGCCACGCTGCAACTCTGAGATATTTGAAGGCATTTGGACACTGCTGCACCTGTCTTCATAGCGCCTTCTCCCGCGAGATATGTGCACCGAAAGGGCTTAAAATAGAGTGGAACCGTTTGTTATAAATGTCATCAGAAAACATAGGCTATGTTCACGTTATGAAATAAACCTGGGAACCTGAGCGCGCTTTTTTCGAGGGACGGACGATGGCCACATATCTTTGTTTTAGATGAGTTGGCATGCCCGTGCGTTTAATAAACACAGACAAGTTGTGTTTGGATTTCAGCAGGTGATATTAATAGGGTTAGGGTTTAATTGTAGGTCTTCACTGTCTGAGGAACGTGACTCTTGTCCCACGGGAGAAATATCCTCACTAAGGGGTTGTCAGAGGATCAGGAGAGAGGTGGGACGCGTGGCCACGTTGGTTTTCCATGCAGTTTAAATAGCCTATCGAAAACAGAACGACAGTCAACTAGTTATCAAGGGATTAACGATCAAAATGCATGCCGATTTTGGTAAATAGAACAATATCGTAGCTGATTACCCTTTAGCCCTCTGAACAACTGCAGCAAAATCCCTCAATAATTAAATAAAAATCAATTAAAAAACTAGGATAACTATTATTGCAATCAATAATGAACACAAGAATAGCATAGCATTATTATAATTATTATATCATAACAAAAAATGTGGGGATATTGTGCTGGGGAAATTGTGCTGGGGATACACCAATTAGGATAATTCAAATTATATCATAAAATAATATTTTTTATAAAAATAATAATAATTATTATCATTACATGAAGAATTAGTATATTTGTTATTATTATCAATATTGCGATTATTGTTATTAAATAATAGCATAATGTTCATACATAAATGCCAAACAAATGACGCTTCATTTAATAAGCTTACTCGACAATAACAATAGGTATAACTATAAGTAGTATAATATGTTGTTAAAAAAGACAGGACAGAAGAAGTGTCAAAGGAAAGACATTCATTTGAAAATGATTTAACGAAATTAACTATCAAATACTGTATATTACCTTGCATGGGCTAAATTAGTAACATACTTCATAATATACACATAGCCTGCGTTCCATTATTATACTTGACAAGGGGTTATTTATCCTGGAATGTATAGGTTATATTTCTAATATTGATGTAAAACGAAATACATAGGGCCTTATTACAACCGTGTCAAATTGTGGGGAAGCAACATTTTCTCCCACGACACAGGAAACGTTTACATAGTATTAAATCCCATTCGACGTCCCTTTCAGGCCCCATGCACGGCTCACCTTCATGGTTGTGAATGAATGGTCTGTTAACATTGACTCGATGCCGCATTTCCTACTTTTTCAAATGCTAAAACATGCAATGATCGCGGTCGTTAACACCTCTTGCAAATTCCTTCAGAAACTCTTTATTCCTTCCATTGTTGCAGCTCAAATATTCTTCTCAGCATTGGCTAATCCTGCAGGAACAAATAGCCTCGATTCATTCTGCACTTAAAGATTTCAATTCCGTGTCTTCCAAAATAAAATAAAGCCATTGAACTGTTTAAGTAGACGAACAAAAACGTGCACTCGCCTCAAAGAAACATTTCGATTTGATCATTTATGCGAAATGTTAGCAAGTGAAAACGAAATAAACATAATCTACACCTGACATGCAAACCAAATATAAATATTTATATGCATACATAAAAGAGCATAAACCAACTAAGAAACGAGATTGAATTGAACTTATCTGTCGTCGTTTTCATTCAGTCGCTTTGGAACACGTAGGCCTATACAAGCAAAGTTAAGATTTGGGTTTTTAATGCGCATTAGATCTTTCAATCATACAAGGCAATTTTCTCTGCCCCCCCCCCCCCCCCTCTCTCTCCTCCTCCTCCTCCGTTAAATGGTCTATGACGGACGAACCCTGGCAGGGATCAGCGTGCAGCATTGCTGTTGTCCTATTGTTGACAAATCCGTGAAACAACTTCAGTTTGCATGCTTTAACGGGAGGGGGGGGGCTTTCTGACGTCAGCCAATCACGTGGCCAGGACCGATAGTATATCTTATAGTGGGGAAAAGTAATCTATCAGACAGTCCTTTAAAAGCTTTAAAAGCGCGTGTCATCTCGACTCCGCCGTCCAAAACGCAACTCCTCGGGAAATATAGCCTACAGACTGAGAGGAACATCGGGAGCGGAGAGTCACGACCGAGTGGAGGAAGAACACGAGAAGAAAAAAAAAGACAAGACCACTTGAAGCGTGTACTGAACTGGGTGGAGATATTTTCAGAAGTTGAAGTTTCTAGTGACTGGCTTTGGCTTGGCACCACCGCTCTGACCTGCATTTAGATTTGGTGCGACATCCGATCTCTTGACGGGGCGTCCCATAATCTTCCACCAGAGCCTTGTGCGCACCCCGTCCACCACTCAGCCACCATCTCCCCGAGCAGGTCGGTCACTTTTTTGGGGGGAGCTTCGGTTTAAAACATCAGTGAGCCGTGAGATGACACTGTCTGGCGGCAGCGACAGAGCCAGCGACATGTCCGGCCGGACAGTGCTCTGTGCCGAGGACGTTGACATCGACGTGGTGGGAGAAGGGGACGACGAGGGCGCGGAGCGCATGGACAGTGACTGCGACAGCTCGGGTGACGGGATCACGCACGACCTCCGAGGTGGAGGTGGAGACGACGAGGAGATCGACGAGGAGATCGAGGTTGAGAAGGAGGCGGAGGAGGAGGAGGATGAGATGATGCGCTCCGGCGGGGGGAGTCCGTGCTGCGAGAGCTCCGGAGAGGGAGAGACGGCCACCGTGAAGGGAGAGGGCGCCGAGCAGAACGGAGGAGCCTCGGGAGGCACCGCACAGAAGCCCAAGAACAGCCTGGTGAAACCTCCGTACTCCTACATCGCTCTCATCACCATGGCCATCCTGCAGAGTCCTCAGAAGAAACTCACCCTCAGCGGGATCTGTGAGTTCATCAGCAACCGCTTCCCTTACTACCGAGAGAAGTTCCCCGCCTGGCAGAACTCCATCCGTCACAACTTATCACTCAACGACTGTTTTGTCAAGATCCCCCGTGAGCCCGGGAACCCCGGGAAGGGCAATTACTGGACCCTGGACCCACAGTCGGAAGACATGTTTGATAACGGCAGTTTCCTCCGGAGAAGGAAAAGGTTCAAGAGGCATCAGCCAGACATACTTAGGGACCAGACGGCGCTCATGATGCAAAGTTTTGGGGCGTACAGCATCGGCAACCCGTACGGTCGGCACTACGGAATCCACCCCGCATATTCACACCACGCCGCCCTCCAATACCCCTACATGCCCCCAGTCGGCCCAATGCTGCCCCCGACCGTCCCGCTGCTGTCCTCAGCGGAGCTCAACAGGAAGGCGTTTAACTCGCAACTCAGCCCGAGTCTCCAAATGCAGCTCAACAGCCTGAGCACAGCGTCCATGATTAAGTCCGAGCCGACGAGTAGACCGTCCTTCAGCATAGAGAACATCATCGGCGTGTCCAGCACTTCGTCGTCGAGCGTGGCACAGACTTTTCTTCGACCCCCTGTCACCGTTCAGTCGGCTCTGCTGAGCGCCCAGTCGCTCTCCCTCACGCGGTCAGGTATGGGGCCCATCCTCAGCGTGCCGTCCAACCTACTCTCGGGACAGTTTTTACCCTCAGCCGCAGCGGTGTCCAAGTGGCCCTCTCAGTGACTTTAGATGACACTCTTTATTTTTTATACAAAGACTACAGAATTGTTTTGGGACGAAACATGAGTGAAAAAGACAGCACTGGACTTTAAAGCCACGTAAATACAAAGGAAAAGGAAATATTTATGTACAGGTAATAATTGTAAATATTTGTAAAACAAAAAAAAAGGATTTTACAAGTGGGTATTTTATCTGTTTCTTTTCGAAATGCTCCATCTGGGCGTTTAGTGATATCATTGTTTCGTTTTTTTTTGTATGGGGGACAAATTATAATTGGACTAAATAATCAAGTTGTGCTTCCTTTAAGAAAACAAACGAGCTGAAAAGCAGAATGTTTTTAAATACAAATGTAGGGTAATTCTATGTAGCTATACTGTGTTGTAAATTTGATTCATTTGTAAATAAATAAGAGAATTGACATCTATTTTCTCTACTGACGTATTCAAATCCTTGCAGTAACATATTTATTTTAATTAAGCAAGTTTCACAACAACATACTTTCATAGCATATTATACGTCTATGTGTTTTTATTATATTGTTGATTAGCCTATATTAAGTGTCATAAACTGGTTTAACAAAAAACAATTCATTAATTTGATATTATAATTTATATTCATGATGGTATCCATCCAGTCCTTTACCAACGCATTCAATTGGATTATAGGATTTTATTATATTATAAACAGTAATTATTTTCTGTGACAACTTTAAAACAAACTAAAAATATTATATTGTTTTATTTTTAATAATAATAATATTATTATTATTTTAGAATTGAAGGGCTACATAGGCCTATATTTCTTAAGTCTCTTTATTTTTTAGGCTAAGACGATTATGCGTTCTAGTTTTCAATCAAAACAATGAGGCCTAAGTCAACAAAATGTAGGCTACCTAGAACTATTCCAGACGTTCCTCTGATGGCCAAAATGAATAACAAACAAACCAACAAACCAACAAATACCCAACTCGTCTATTTTAAGACTTGCGTCTCCCAACTATTATGAAAGTAACAGTTCGTTACGCAGTCGTGTCTGCCTAATCACTTTTACACAAACAGCCAATGGTGATCAGGGGCGAACGCTATATTTATCTGATACCCATGGGAACAGAACAGGGCGCGCGCGCTCTCGCTCTCTCTCTCTCTCTCTCTCTCTCTCTCTCTCTCTCTCTCTCTCTCTCTCTCTCTCTCTCTCTCTCTCTCTCTCTCTCTCTCTCGCTCTCTCTCTCTCTCTCTCTCTCTCTCTCTCTCTCTCCCTCTCTCTCTCCCTCTCTCTCGTTTCTTCAGAAAAGGGCTATCTCTCTCTCTCTCCTCTTCATTCCAGAAACCCAAGTAGCTGCTGATGCAGCGAGAGCTTCCTAATGTCCCCGTAGAGAGCGGGAGGCCATTCCATCACTGACTCCATATTATTATTAGTATGAGTATTATTCTCCAGACATTATTAGAAATAGTGCCTGTGTTCTGGGCGCACGATTGTACAGCCACGGGCCACGGGTGTCTTGGCTCTAGTGCACGGAGAGCTTAATCGTTTTACGGTTGCTGTTGTTGAGGTTTATTTTACATTGCCAGATATACGTTTCCAATTCATTTAGTTTAATCGAACTCCCACTTAGGGGGACATGTGCATGCCTAGGTGTAGAATTACTAATATTTATGGGTTTATTAAGGCTTGATTTTGTTCTTCCAACCTATACCTTCAATAATGTTGCATTTCTGGGAAGACGGAGATCATTTCAAAGACCTGTTTTAAGGATAGCGTTTCATAATTAATATGTAGGCCTATTATCTATAAAATGTGAAGGCATTATACGCTACAGCAAAGCCCGTACATCACATAATTAATTATCAAACCTAAGTATTAATATCCACCAGCTCGTTTGCATGTCTTGCTCATCAGTGACTTTGGGTCCAAAAGACAGAAAAGGAAATCTCGACATGGCAAAGATTGAAACCGCTAGGGGGCGTCTACTGAGACCCATGGTTGTTCAAGGCCTAACAAGACTTCATACAGCAAAAAAAACATAGGCCTACGGTAACAGTATATTGTGCGGAACTGAAACAATGTAGGCCTGCACGCCACAAAGGACTACTGCTTTGATTATAATTGATTACTGGAGTGGATCAAGGGCTACGTTCTTTATAGAAAGAAACTTGCCGCTATTTTGGCAGCGGTTTCTGGGCTGTCCAGTGCAAGGTTGACCCTTTTGACCCTTCGAATCCAGATTGACCAACACACTCAAGCAGATTTTCGTTATTTTCGATTCCTAATTATTAATTAAGAGAGCATATTATTTTTCCTGACATCCTATCCTAATTTCTTAAAAATGGCGCATAATTGATTGGTTTTCAGGTTGTAGGCTACTCCCGGGGAAAGTCCACAGAGTTAAAAGAATAAAATAAGTAATTTGCGTTATCATATTACAAGCGACTGGCGACCACTACGCAAACACTCATGCGGCTATGACAGCCAATGGGAGCTGTCTACCGTGGCTACTTTTGATGTTGTTGAAATGTTCCTGTAAAATTTGACCCTAAAAAATAAATTTATAGCACGATAAACGGCAGTTTTATTGTTAGGCTAGCTATAACATCTTCGTTATGATTATTTTGCTAATTAAAATGTAGGCTATAGTTACGATTTGCTAATTTTTGCATCATTAAGCCTATAGGCCTATGTGTTTCAGGAGAAGA
>NC_079423.1:2038783-2223783 GCF_026213295.1 Gadus chalcogrammus | reverse complement strand
TAGTAGCATTAGCAGAATTAGAAGTGTTGATGTTATGTGGTTGTAAACATTAGCGTACTTATTGCTATAAAACCACTCTCATGTAGAAGCAGGAAAACAAAATGCATTACTCCAACACACAATACATCCCTGCATGGGTGCAAGCTCACACAGGAACCGAAGAAGATTTCTGCCCCAGTTGACTTGAACGCCTCTAAAGGCACAACGGTGACGTCATCCCCATCCGTCGAATCAAAGGGCTGTACGCATCCTTTATCGGTGACGTTTCAGGAAACGTGCACTTTCTGAAACAATGTTATATCCGAATAAATCTATTTAACCGTTATAGTACAGACAAACGCTATAGTCAATCAATCTGCAATGGAAACGTGTACTCTTGTATCGATGTCCATTCTGCTTGGTGTCCTTGTGAGATGGGGAGTTTCATTCAATTCATATTCAGGTAGGATTTGGTCAACATAGTGATGGCATATGGCATCCTTCAGATTAAACAGCTGCAGTATTGATTGTTTTCCACATACGTAATACAATAATTGAACATACAGAGAGTCACCGGAGGATACTGTTATTAAAATCTATCAACCAACCTGCATGTTTGCAAGGTCTGCTTTCATTGCTGGAGAAGTTGGAGTATTCAACATTAAGTTGTTATCTATCTACAATGCAAAGATGCCTAAGATATGCGTGTTTTTTCCAGGTGCAGGTAAACCACCTATGTTTGGAGACTATGAGGCACAAAGGCATTGGCAAGAAGTGACGTACAACCTGCCCATACAGGAATGGTCTGTATAGGTCTGCCTCTTCAGTAGCTCATAAGAGATTTTTGTAATGAGTGTGTACACAATAGTATGTCTATAACATTTTTTCGATACCAATATAGCGTTAAGCTATCTTCCCTGAAGTAGAGGTCACCTGTCCTGAAAACAATCTTCTACATTTTGTTACGAATGTCCTGGGTGATGTCCTTTACTTTCCAACACAGGTATTTCAACTCGACTGATAATGACCTGAACTACTGGGGTCTTGACTACCCCCCTTTGACTGCCTTCCATAGCCTGCTATGTGCTCATGTGTAAGTTTGCTCGTACATGCTTACTGTTTGTAAGCATGTATTTTCATAGACAATATACCAAATAGATAAATATATAAAGACACTTTATGATAATCAGAAGGTAGGCAGTACAAGTATTTATCTAGTAGTAGATTTTGTAAGGAGTTACAAGAATGTAAAGTACTTCCTTATATGTATTTGTATTCAAATGATCCAACTATATATTTAATGTGTCTGTATGCATGTATGTATACGTGTATAAATGTGTAAATATATATATGTGTGTCCGTGCTCCTAATATTTTGGCGGCCATCGTGATGTGATGTCTTAATGTAAAAGCCCTATATAGTGCAAAACAATCGTGTTTGAGCATTACAACATACACCTGCTATAAAAGACTTAAGATGAACCAACTTGCTAGCATCGCAGAAAGCACAAAGATCTGCTTCATAACTCAATTAGTAAACGAAAGTGTCCAAAACCTGCTTTTTTTCTTGTGTTATTTTCTCAGAGCTAAGCTGATCAACCCTGAATGGGTGAAGCTGCTGGGATCCAGAGGGTACGAAAGCCCAGCACACAAGCTGTTCATGAGGGCCACAGGTATGGGCCTGCATGGCCAAAAGACATGGGGAGGGGCAATGGAATGACCCATCCAAACATAAATGCCTAATTAATTTGTGTATTGATTTCGTAAACCCAGGGAACTCTGTGACATGCCTATTAATGCGTTTGATGGGCTTATATGTATAACAGTTTGATTAATCCATTAAGCATGAGGTTGTGGTAAGTGTTGGGTATCTATGGATTGGATGCAACTGTGAAGCTTATCAAAAGGGTGTTAAAATTGAATTAATGTATTCAACATTATCATTTTACTAATGAAGGGATATTTCAGAGATTTCGTACACTGTATTGCAGGCACTGTATTTCATACTGTATTCCCTGGATTTAATATTGTATTGCATACAATATACACACTGTATTTCATGCACTAGATTTCATTCACAGTTTCTTTCACTGGATTTCATCAATTCGCTTCCTTTCTGTTTCTCAGTTCTTGCTACAGATCTGCTGGTCTACATCCCTGCCGTGGTTTTATACTGTTGTTACCTTACCAATGGCTCCACCAATAAGAAGGTAAGACATGTTTTGGTTGTATTTGAGTTTTAATTTGTATTCATCTTTTTGAAACTGAATATATTCCATGTTGTTATGTATCGTATCACTTGTGGAGGGAGATCCATAATAACACAAGCTATTTTGATTGCAAAGTTGTGAATTTAAAGGTGACTTTGTTATATCATTAGAGGAAAATATAAATGTAAATTTAAAACAAAAAACATAAATGGAACTGATATGAATGTTTTGTGCTTTTATAAGTTTAATGTCAGGTATGTCTACATACATTTACTTACAGTTGGACTCAGATTTCTTGGATTTCATATTTAAATAATTGTTTGCAATATAAATCGATTTTATCATACTTTTTTAGATTTCATTTTAGTTGATTTAAGTTGAATTAAATGTAATTCCATTAGTTAACCATCCAGATACTAAAATCATTCCACCCAGGTCGGCACCTTGCTCTGCATATTGCTCTACCCAGGACTCATACTCATCGACTATGGCCATTTCCAGTATCCTTTGTGTACTAAATACATTTTCCCAAGTCTGAAACCAGTCATATGCTTTCATTTTGTGTTGTGTCGGTATTCCCAAATACTATAGACAAGAGAAGAAGGCCATCAATAATATTGGTTGCTTAATTATCCTGAGGTATAGCTGTCATACTATAGTATAGAAAGGTTATCTGACCAACCGTTTTTTGTATTTATTGTAAGAAAAAAGGTAGTACTGTAGAATTTGATGTTCCTGAAAAGATAAATGAACAGAAATGGAGCTTCCAAAGCACAATTTCCTACACCTTCTGGCATTTGAACAGAAACATATATTTAGTTTACATTTCTATATGGATGTTCGATCAATAGCGATATAGCTAAGATCAGCCCGACAACTCCTATCCTCAGAACTTGAAATGAATGAATAACAAAGTAATGGTCCTTGATGGTGGTCAGGTACAATGGGTTGAGCCTGGGCCTGACCCTGTGGGGGGTGCTGGGACTGGGTCTGGGCTGGGATGCCCTCGGTTCCCTGGCCTTCTCTCTGGCACTCAACTACAAACAGATGGAACTCTACCACGCCCTGCCCTTCTTCTGCTACCTACTGGGGAAGTGTGCCCGACAGGGCTTAACAGGAAGAGGGTGAGCGTCTGCTATATTTATACTTTTACCTCCATGCTGACTTTAACTCCTTCTTCAATTCCATAGCCACACCACAACCAAATGTAATCCGCACTCTATTGCCCCTTACTTAAGGGGAACATTTTATAGGCTTTCCTTAATGAACTTCCCTCCCTTTTGCCTACTATAATTGATATATTCGATAAGCCAATCAATCTTTGGCCACCAACAATCGTGTGTGTGTGTGTGTGTGTGTGTGTGTGTGTGTGTGTGTGTGTGTGTGTGTGTGTGTGTGTGTGTGTGTGTGTGTGTGTGTGTGTGTGTGTGTGTGTGTGTGTGTGTGTGTGTTTATCTTGTAACAATGTACCAAGGGCATTTAGTAGCAAAAGGAGAGGTGGATTACAGGGGGCTAGGGCAAAGATATGACCAGTTGACACTCTCACCATTCCCAGGCTCCTCAGCTATTCCTGTGTGTGTGTGTCCAGCTGACCACATACCCTGACCTGTTTGCAAGACTTTCAGCTGATGAATGGCCTTCTCGCCATTCCTTGACCGAAAGTAAAACACCCAATTTACGAGGCATGTGACAGTAGAATTGTTGCTTTAATAAAAAAAAGTAAAGTGTACTTAGTTAATTGGGACTTATTGTTTTTTTTATTGTATTTGTTGTATTCAATTGAATAACCATGTTAATGTGTATGCGTGGCATTTTGTGTGTGTGTTGGCGTGCATGCGTGTGGTTCCCACCCCTCCCCCCCTGTCTGTCCACCCTAAAGGCTGTTCTCGCTTGTGAAGATCGCAGTGACAGTGTTGGTGACCTTTGCCCTCTGCTGGCTGCCCTTCCTGTCTGACCCCGAGCAGGCCTTGCAGGTACTCCGGAGGATCTTCCCTGTAGCAAGAGGTCTCTTTGAGGTACGGCCAATATGTTGTTTTAAAACAAACACCCCTGCTTTGATATTCCCTCAGGACATAATATACCACCACACAAAGGTGGGCATTTACTGAAGTCAAAAACATGGTGGGTCAAACTTTTAATGTTTGCATTATTGTGGATACCTATTTAGAGTTAAAGTAATTCCAAATGTCAGTGATTCAAGTTCACAAACTTTAGAAGAATATCTTTGTATCTAACATAAAGTAAATCTATATTCAGAGAAGGACACTGGAGGTGTCAGTATTCGGCCACAAACTAAGTATCGAAATGGGAATATATATTTTTCTCAAATTTATTCAACCAGGAAGGCCGCCATTGAACCTGTAATGCGGCTCAGAAGTAAATATATTTTGGTAACAAGACATGACAGGTGCCGGGGAAGAGGACCCATGAAAATGGAGTGTATTTATTATTTTCCTTTTTCCGAGAAGGACTCCTCAAGATGTCAAAGGGCCAACATGAAACAGCTGTTAATTAACTGACGTCTTCCTCAGTGCTGTTTGTTATCGTGCTGCCGGGTGCCAGCCTGGCCATCGATACGGGCTGGCAGCGCAGCGTGGGCCGCGTCTCTGAAGAGCAAACATATACTTTTACGCTGGCCGGTTCCACCCATGCACATGACCGGGGGGCGGGGGAAGGGAGATTGGAAGCCGTTTGAAAAGTGATCGGCAATGAATCGTGTGTGTGTGTGTGTGTCTGTGTGTGTGTGTGTGTGTGTGTGTGTGTGTGTGTTTGTGTTGTAATGTAATAAACTAATTGGGGAAACTGCATGTAGGCAGAGTCTGTCAGTGAGCTGGGAAAGGGCTGTCTTGGAAGTACAAGGCTGGCGACTGGTGGCGAGTTGTGGGTTTGGTCTAAGAGCAGGGGGGGGGGGGGGGGGGGGGCTGAGTGGGTAGTTGTAAGTTTACCCACCGGCCGGCGTTCTTCGTGTCTAAGGTTGCTTCCTGCTATGGCCAGAAGAAAAAAAATGGCAGCAAATGCTTGCGCCTGTGAAATTCCGCATCGGCATCGGCTACTGAGCAGCTCCTTCACCTATAAGCCAACACTGCAGACCACCACCAGCCCCCCCGCCTCAACCTCCTCAGAATCCATTCATGTGTTGCCCTCCCGGCAGCATTCCGCTTCAAGTTATTTGGAGCGGAGCGGCTGGGAGAAGAGAGTGAGAGTTGGGAGGGCAGCCCAGGAACAGGGGTGGGTGGCGGGGGTCTTCTAGTGCTGACTAGGCACACACACACACACACACACACACACACACACACACACACACACACACACACACACACACACACACACACACACACACACACACACACACACACACACACACACACACACACACACACACACTCTCCCAACGTCCCCCACCTAAGATCTGCACACAGCTGAGCCCAGAGCAGCTGTGTGTCAGAGAAGGAGACGCAAGACGCCAGAAACGCAGTCTCCAGGATGGGATCGCACACCGTCAGGAGCCCTACGAATTCTGTCTAGTCGGACCCACCCCAACCCCTTGCTCCTGTGCAAATGCATTGTGGAATGCCCTTGGGGAATCTTCACTGCATTCTCAGGATTGAGAATGACGACTCGGGTCAATGCCACCCATCTGTTTCATGTTTTACTGTTTTCATTTAATGCCCTGCCCGACTCTGAGGTCTTTACATTTTAGATGCTTGTGGTGGATTCAAAGCACAAATAGAGCATCAGCCATCAAACCACCCCATCTCACCAGTGAGGCTTTAACGTGTGTGTGTGTGTGTGTGTGTGTGTGTGTGTGTGTGTGTGTGTGTGTGTGTGTGTGTGTGTGTGTGTGTGTGTGTGTGTGTGTGTGTGTGTGTGTGTGTGTGTGTGTGTGTGTGTGTGTGTGTGTGTAGGATAAGGTGGCAAACGCATGGTGCAGCCTAAACGTCCTGATAAAGATCCGCTCCATCTTGTCCTCGGACTCTCAGTTCTACCTAAGGTAATCTCCACATGAACTGTCTTTCATGTCTCCCTTTATCTGTCATGTTTCTGCCCTTCAATTTCCTGCACCGGTAAAGACACTCCACACTGACTATTTATTATTTATTATTTATTCCAAGGGTGAAAATCAAGATTATCACCAAAAGCTTCTGGATCCAGTGGTGGCAGCTGCTCTATGAATCTGATGCAATAATAATCCGAACTTTGAGCTTTATGAAAAGTTTTTTACTGTGCGTGGCTTTGTGACTGCAACATTTCTGGAACACCGGTATAAAATGGGAACATAATTCTCTTTCCTTTCACAAAGTTATTGGAGTCCATCAGAAAATGTAGGGACACCAAAAACCACAAACATGGAGGGATACACTTAAAACCCTGGTGGATAAATTCTTGGACCATGTATGTTCGCAAATCGGATATCATTTCTATTTTGTTTTTGTTTTTGTGCATACCGCACACATTCAATTAATTAGGGATTACTTTTGAAACTTTTGACCTCAGTGCAGTACTGAGGCTCTGTGTATTTGTAGAGAATCAGCTGTGGAAAGTGATACTTGTCCCTCCACGCCAAAAACCTGGACACACACACACACACACACACACACACACACACACACACACACACACACACACACACACACACACACACACACACGCACACACCCCTAATGGATCTACATGACATTGCTGCCCTGAAGATTATCTCACACCCATTTCCCCAAACACTTTGTCTTCCTATCACAACCACCACCGCCAACACTAAACATGGGGTGCAGAGGAGCTGAGCTATTCCACTTTCCCACTGGGCCGGGTGGTACATGGACTAGAGCCAAAGAAAAAAAAAAAAAAAACTTTGAAAAAGCCTTCAAGCAGGTGGTACACCTGGGCTCTGTGGTAGAACGGCAGGGGCTAGCTAGCTAGCTAGCTAGACTGGGATCAGCCTGGTTAGGCTTATTGGCCGTGCATCTTCTACACAGTCACATTCCAAAACACTTGAGCTGGATCCGTGGCAGCCCTCATCCATGTCAGGGGTTAAACAAATGTTTTCAACTTGGCTGGCTTTTTCCTAATCATTATGTATAAATGTCATAATCATAAGCAAATTGTAATGATCATATTAGGAATGGCCGTATCTTTGTCTTTCAGTTTCGCCGTGACTCTTCTAGCCATCACACCCTCCTCACTGAAGCTTCTGAAGACGCCCACGTTCTGGCAGTTTAAACTGGCTCTGGTAACAAAGCATCGAAACTTTCAACATCAGTCAATCTTTAATGGTTAACAGTTAACAAAACGGTTGAAAACAGTCAATGATTCAATCATTTCAATGTCACTTCACTTCTAGGTCAATTCCTCTTTGGCCTTTTTCCTCTTCTCCTATCAAGTCCACGAGAAGTCCATCCTCTTAGCTGCCCTGTGAGTACATGCATGTACATTAACATTTATTCACTTTTATCCATAGCGACTTACAATAAGTACACGTGTCAGAAGAAGGTGAAACTATAAATCGGTACAGTAAGCATGTTCATAGAACCAAGTGCAAAGCACCTACAATCAGTACCAATTGATTGTACCAATTCCCCCGTATACATCAAAGATAGCTAGGGTTAGATGCTACATAACTAAGTATGACATACAATAAGTGTGTACATAAAGTGCCAGGACGTATAACATACAATAATTAGGGTTGGTAGGGGGTGGCTAGGCAGAGTCTAGGTGGACTCTGAACAGGTGAGTTTTGAGTCTTTTGCGGAAGCTGGTGAGCGGCTCTTTGGTCCTGACATCTGCAGGGAGCTCGTTCCACCACTGTGTTGCCAAAGCAGAAGACTTTTGACTTTGATGATCGACTTTTGCTTGCTCTTAGCGATAGTGGTACCAGACGTCCAGCTGAAGTAGTTGAGCAGAGCGCTCAAGCTGGGGTGTTTGGTTTGATCAAAGCTTGGAGATAGGCAGAGGCAGAGGCAGTTCAATTGACTACCTAAGGGAGCCGGTCACATTGGAGAATTTAGGTAGGTTGAACACAAGGCGCGCTGCAGCTTTCTGGCTACGCTGCAACTCACTGGTTTATTCGCGGAGGCGGGGAGTCCAGCCAGGAGCGAGTTGCAGTCGTCAAGCTGGGTGATGAGGAGCGCTTGGACCAGGAGCTGAGCTGCTTCCCTCATGAGGAAGGGCCGGATCCTGCGGATGTTGTAGAGGGCAAATCTGCAGAATCGGGCCACCTCCGTGATGTTCATGGTGCAGCATAAATGATTGTCTAGTATGACACTGAGGTTTCTGGCGGTTGGTGATGGAGATATAGCGATATCCTCAACAGTGACCTGTAAGTCCATTTGAGGGCAATCTTTCCCTGGCAAATGAAGGAGCTCAGTCTTTTTGAAGTTAAGCTTCAGCTGATGGGCAGTCGTCCAAGTGCTGATGTCTGCCAGACATTCTGAGATACGTGTTGCAATCAAGGTGTTGTCAGAGTAGGGGAAATAGAGGAATAGTTGAGTGTCGTCAGCGTAACAGTGATAGGAAAAACTGTGTGATGTGATCACAGAGCCCAAGGATCTGGTATATAGAGGGATCTAAAGGGGTCCATGTAGTCCATCCTCCATCCTCCTAGCTGCCCTGAGAGTACATTAATGTAGTACATGCTCCTACCTGCCCTGTGAGTAAATACATGTAGTCCATCCCTCTAGCTGCCCTGTGAGTACATACATGTAGTCCATCCTCCTAGCTGCCATGTGAGTACATACATGTAGTCCATCCTACTACCTACCTGTACATGCTGGAAGGCCTTCCGACTTCCTGTGAGTACATACATCCTCCTACTTGCCCTATGCGTACATTTGGACCATCCAGCATTGAATTCTCCATTTGAGTTTAAAATGGGTTCATTCTCTATCCTAGAATTTAAAGTGGGTTTAATCCCTATCCTGTAGAGTTAAAAGTTGTTAAAATCGATGTTATTGTTGTTCTTCTTTTTCTCTTTTCCTTGTTGTTTCAGCATATTTGACTCATAAAATATAGAAATTAAATGTACTGTTATTATAAGATCTCTATCCTAGAGTTTAAAGCTGGTTTCATCTCTATCCTATATAATTTATAGTTGGTTCAATCTTTGTCCCAGAGTTGAAGGTTGGTTAAACCTCTATCCCATAGAGATTTAAAGTGACTGTCTCCATGGAGGGAATTGACACGGTGCTGTGGTTGACCCCTGGTCTCCTAGAGCTGCTGTTAAGAGCTGCTAAATGGAAGGGTTATGCCCCTCTTGTCATCACACACACACACACACACACACACACACACACACACACACACACACACACACACACACACACACAGTTTGAGAGAATCCTGAATGTTTGTTTTTTAACAAAGTAGCATTTGCATAACATGCATATGTGTCTTGTGAAATTAACTTTCAATGCTTGAGTTACTATAGCGTGGTGGACATCCTATCAGACTATGTAGGGAGTATATCTAAGTCTTATATCAAATTCTTATTATGGGAGTTTATCCAAGTCTAATCAGACTATGGTTGGGGTATATCCAAGTCTTATGGTGGGAATATAGCTAAGTCTTTTCAGACTATGGTGAGAGTATAACTAAGTGTTATGAAACTATCTCAACAGGCCGGTCTGCCTCCTGCTCAACGATCTGCCCTTGGTGGCCATTTACTTCCTCCAGGTCTCCACGTTCAGGTAAGAACGCTGTGGTTTGAACAAAAGTTCACAGTTAACATTTTGACGATTCTTTTTTTTTTTTTTTTTTTTTTTTCTTAATGTAACATTAAATGTTTTCACATTTAATCTTCCGTTTCCCCCAAACACAAAATATTGAAAATAGTTTTTGATGACCTGAGTTTTTACTTTCCATACATTAGCCGGCCAGAAGAATAAATATATATTTATATACTTGCCCTATTTCAAATGGCGGTCTTTCCCCCCTATTTACCAAATTAACCAGTAAGAGATATACTTTTATGCCTATGCTGGAGAGTTCTTATCAGTGGCCCGCCCGGACTCATGTGTTTGAGTCGGGAGCGGAGCAGACACCTAAGATAATAGGATGCGGGTGAACAGTCCAAGCACAGATCCATGAGCACCGCCCCTGCCGTTGGCCACCGCTCAGCATCTCTAAATTTCCCCAGCTGTTAGTCAACTCTGCTGGCAGCACTAATTGTTGTGCTCGTGGTTTAGCATAAGTCTATCTGTGAAATTGAACACGGCATAGTTTGCGTGCCTTCGGTCAGGGGACGGCTCTGTCTGTGTTCAGTCTCTACAGTTCAGCATGGACTCGCGCATCGGCAACGTCCGCCACACGCGCCCCAAGTTATAACAACACAACAAACACTGTCTTCTGTTGGGCCAAGACGGCCCCCCAAATGCAAGAGCATAAGCACAATTACGCCTGGCCGAGTAAATGCTCCCCATCTATTAAATGGGAAAAGTATGTATTTCTACAATTTCCAAAATGTGTTTTTCTGAATAGGGCCAGTGTTGTTGGACCGGACAGAGGAGAATAAGGGGTTTGTTGTGAGAGGTTACGACTTAATCGCTAATGGGCTGGGGAAATATGTGATTTACTAAGAATCAACTGTGGTTCTTGCTCATGTCCCTTCACTAAACAGAGCTTAACTACAAGCCCAGACTATCCCAAGGGCACTGACCCCCCCCCCCCCCCAACACACACACACATACACACACAACCTGTGGAGGTCAGAGCTATCTCTCTTGCCTTTCTAAAATAATGAATTAATAGTTTTTTCTCTTACAATCATAAACATGCATACAGTTCGTACATTGTTTTGCCGTGTATGTAACTTCCATTTCCCATGTGATTTGTCACATACACGCACACGCGTGCACGAGCAGTCTGTATCCATGAGTTAATAATAATAATGCCTGCAAGTTATTTTACCCCTCCCCTCTCTCTCTTTTCCAGCATGTTGCCGTTGCTACTAAAGGACGGCTTGCTGATGCCCTATGCAGTGACCTCGCTGGCCTTCCTCGTCCTCAGCACCCACCTGCTGTCTGCGCTGGAGCGCTGCACCGAGGCCCAGCTCCGGCTGGAGGGCTACCGCAGGCTGGCCGCGTGGCTGCCTGCATGGCTGCCACGTCTGGACCTGGCCCGCATCATCCGCCGGAAGGTAAGGCCTGGGACAAACTCAAGGCTCCTGGTGGTTGTGGAACTCTTCTTTACCTTGGTCTTTCTGTTAAGAAAATGTGGTTGACTCAAAAATTGGCTAAGGCTATCAAGAGAATGTGAAGACATACCAGTTGTGACGTTACGTCAAAGGTGTCTTATGTATTTTCTTGCAGAGATGTTTATTTTTGTTAGCACCTAGCGGCGGCCTGTACTGTCTCGTGACACTAATTTGTACCTCAAGAAGCTATTGCTGACACTGCATTGTCCAGTCTGCCTATAAGACTGACACCGCTTACTATTTTGACATGGAGCACCAAAAAATACTGAAACATCTCCTTTTTTAGGAAACTTTAGGTCACAGAATAAAACAAGTGTAATCCTCTATGGTGGGCTCGGTCCATGCAGAGCTACAGCTGGGGCTCTGCACGAATGCGGTAGCTGATCATAACATTAACGAGGGGGGGTGGAAGAAGCACAGCCGACCGGATAAATAAAGAACCCTGTGCCACCCTAAGCTGTGTGAGCTCTCTGTGGGATCCGCGCCAGCGCCGGTCAGAGGAATACCGATATACTCATACTTATACTTATACTTATCACATATTCCTCTTCCCCCAACCTCTGAAGTAGCTATGGCCCCTCGGGTCTTTTTATCTTGTCCCCCCCGTCCCCCGACAGGGTGTCAACAGAGACCCGCCCAAGGTGTCTCTTTATAGAACGTGTCATTAACACAGGTTCGCCTGCGTATATTTATTTACACAAGCAGCATAAATAACGAGAGCCTGTGGAGGCGGTTAGGTTTCACCCCGTGGGGCGTGGTGGGGGTGGGAGGGGGGCTGTAAACGGTGTTCCATCGCCCCCCTAATTTAGCTAGTGTAGATCCCTAAAAAACATACATGGATACTGATACTCCTCGCGCTGTGAGGGTGTGATCCCCACACCACATACACACACTGGGGAAAGGCCCAGAAATAGGCTTTTACATGGTCAGATGTAAACTGGCTGCTCTTTTATAAACAAACTTGCATTGCCATTTGTTGCCACATAGTAATTAATGGCCACCCTAATGTGAGACTTTGAAGTCTTTTGAAATCAATATCTTTGTTTCACTTGTTGTTGTTCTTTGCCGCCAAGTTTTTGTTTAGAAGCATTTCATGGTAATGCCGAGCGACAGACGGATAACTTCTAAATAATTGTGTCACACTTTCACTGCAAACCTCCTGATACAGAGGTGGTTTCCACCCTCAACTCTTCAAATGCCCGTTCCAGGGACATTCCCAAACATCAGACCATGTCAACTGGCAGTGAAACACAGAGGACAATGATGCAATTGAGCACTTAAATGATAGGATGTGATCTTGTGAAGGTCAGCTGTCCAATGCTTTACCAAAGTAACGCTTTAAATAGATAAACATTTGAAAACCAACTGTATACCACATAATCTTACAAGTAAAAATTTAAATAAATGATATATACTAGAATAATAAATATAGTTACACTTCCCTCGATGTGTGCTCTGAATGCAGGCAGTAATTATCTAGTAATATATGCCAACACTAGCTTTCTCTCTCAGTTTTACAGTAGTTTGGTGTTGATGGTGGGTCTGAGCGTGGCTAGTGTGGCGCTGCCCCCTCCAGCAGGGCTGCCTGACCTGTTTCCTGTGCTGGTGTCTACCTTCTCCTTTCTCCACTTCCTGGGAACATTCATCTACTTCAACATCGTCCAGCTCAGCACGCCGCAGGGCAAACAGAAGACCTTGTGAGACTGGTGAAAGTTAGGCGACCCGTATGGCACGATCATGCTTCATGAAAAAGAGTTGACGTTGGGGACTGGAAGGGCTTGAGACATTGTTTTAACTTGTGTGGGTCGACCACAAGCATCATGGGACTTGTAGTGCTCGCAGTTCACCAATCGAGTGGCAATCTATACTTCATTGCATCCTTTTTGAATTTTTGTGTTTTCTATTTTTTACCAACTATTAAAAATGTGTCTTTAGAACGTCATTGTTTACAGAATTTGTATGCACATATTTAGCATCGTTTCTTTTGCGGTGGCACAAAAGCACTCCCAAATGTGTCCAAAAGACATGCTGATTAATGATTCTTAGAAACTAAAATTAGACAAACTATATTGTGGAAGGCTTTTACTGAACATGAACCATCCATCACAACACCACGACAGCTCTTGGGGTCCTGTACTAAATTAAGTGCACATTTTAAACCAAAAAAAACAGCGACACGTCTTAAAGAGGGATGATGGAAAGTGGCATATCTGAGCATGATGTCATAAAGTTGAAATACCACAGGAGAAAAAAAAAGGCAATCTCTTTACCTTCGTTTCCTGCGTGTTAATGACAGGCATTAAAAAATCCCATTACAACAATAAATGTTATCAGGCCAGCGAGGGGCGGAGTGTGTTTCCTTGGCAGCAGGACCTGGTTGTGCAGCCAATATAAGACTAGGAGTTAAGGCAGAAGAGGGACCGTTACGGTTACCACCCTTACGTGTGTGTGTGTGTGTGTGTGTGTGTGTGTGTGTGTGTGTGTGTGTGTGTGTGTGTGTGTGTGTGTGTGTGTGTGTGTGTGTGTGTGTGTGTGTGTGTGTGTGTGTGTGTGTGGTCGTTTTATTCCTAGGGGGGAAATTGTAGTTGCCCGTATGTCTTTGCAATCTCAGACATTAAAGCCCTCAAGCCTCTTTTTTAGAAATAGGCGGGTAAGACAGAAAAACAGTAACAAAATGTCCAACAGCTCCCGTCATAACCCATACAACTCATCTTAATAAATGCACAATCAATTTCAAGACTAACCACCAATACCCACAAAAAACACATAAAATAATAATAGATGAATATAAACATTTTGGCTAATAACTAACAAATTAAGGCTCGGCCAAAGAGCAAAAATACATTTACTTTTTAGTACCACATTATTTAGCATGCAGTAAAAGGTTCAGAACTAAGCCATCTTTAATGTGAGGTCGCCGGCGTTTCACAGCCCATGTGAATTATTGATAGGAGAGTCTCTTCCATACATGAGATTTATGACCTTCTATTTCAAGAGGAATCGCATGCCTTTAATTACAAACAAAGTTGTTCCCGTGCAGGGCTGGAGCCAGTAGCAGCAGAGGGGAAATAGGCCGCTGTCATCGCCCAGTGGCGGGCTGATTATCCAGACACTTGGACTTCAGCTCTCGGCTCGGCTGACCACTGGTCTGCCTCACAAGTCGACTCGTAAAAAAAAATGACCGGTGGTGTGGAGCGATGGCGTGTGAGCGCTAAAGAGTGGAAACCTACTGTTGGTGCTGGCTTCTGCTCCTACCCCACCATCACCCCGCTCTACTCTCGGCGTTGGCAACAACTGTGATGACTGTGTGTGTGCGTGTTTTGAATTGGAAGTGGCGGACGTGCCTCAGCGGACGGTTCGCTGGGGTGCGCTGCGTACAATCCAAGTATCCCTGCCTACAGCACGTCTCATGGTGTGGCGGAACAAAAAGGGGGCCTGTATGAAAATGTTAGTTTTGTTTATGGCCGCGGCTGAGCTTTGTCCTTCACGCGGCCTCTAAGGGTGATAAAGTGAGAGCTACACGATCCACCTTGGGCAGAAATAGGAAATGTCGCCGTGAACGCCAGCTGCTGCGTAGGTCAGTTGACTCGCTCGCTGCAGCCGAACAGCCCGGGCCTTCCCAGGCTCTGCCAAAGTGTGTGTGTTGTGTGTGTGTGTGTGTGTGTGTGGGTGTGTGTTATATAAACAAATGTGTGTAGTTACCCCAGTAGTTGCCCTACACTGCCTAAAGGGACAAGAAAACAACTTTATTGATGCAGTTGAGTGTCAACATTTGTCTGTCCTGAGGAGTTAGCGGAGCAGGGTAGACTCAGTCCAACACGATGGCTTCCAGGGTTTCACTCTCCACCACTGGTTCTGCCAAATCCTGCACCTCAACCGTAGTCCAGTGACGCCTTTTCAAGACACCTCTGCCTCGAAACCGACAGCTCCGATTCCATTTGTCTCCCTTCTTGTCTCCCGGGCAACGGGCGGTAACACAAGACGCCAGAGCGATTCCAATACCTGCCGACAGCCATGACACCTTGTTTGCAAAGACCTGGAAGGGGGGAGGTTCAACATGAGTTTAAGGCCCAATCTCGTTTCTTTGCTCTACAAAAATCTCCACCTTAACTCTACCCCTACCACTTAACCCTACCCCTCAACCCTACCCCTACGAATTGGGATGACAACCCTTCAAGACCCGACAGTACGTCATTAGGAGTCGTTGACAGGTTTTTGATCTTTATTTTAATTTGATTTTTTTTAATCTTTTGATACAATATCTGTCTCTGGAATTTTACTGTATAGTTTGAATGTCGTAGGATTGCAACCTTACCCACATGGAAAAACAGGGTATGATTCGATAAGTATATTATTCATGCTCACAATCTGTTAGAAACTGCAATATTGCACTTTATTTTGGATCAAACATTATACAAGATCAACATAATATATAAAACCAGAATAATATTTTCCATTTTCTCGCAAGGCATTGCAGGAGCAAGTCATAACTGTAGCGTTCTCAGTTTCTTTGAGGGTGCCCATTGAAAATCTCAAATTTGAGGGGATGATAGCCCTCCCCCTTACCCCTAACTCTACCTTAAAATGGCTTTCAGGACACGGAACACGGCTCCACTGCGCGTGAATGCGCAACAGCGAGGGTTAGGGCTGAGATTTTGCTTGGAGCAAAGAAACGGGATTCACCCCTCTGCCACTACCCGTGTCGATTCAACTTTAGGGAGAAATGTCTTAATAGCCCTTTGTTAACATATAGCTGTCCTACTTATGTGTTAGACCGTCATACCTTACCCCAAAATGGACTTCAGGAAGTCATAAGAGCTACCTGCCATGGCACCATCTACGGAGAGAGAAAATGGGAGCTTTGATTAGAGCCAGAAACACTGATAACGGACATTTAAATATAAAAATCACCATCATTGAAATGGTCGGTTGCACAATAATAGCCAGTGATGCTGAACCGAGGGCAGATCAAAGGATTCTTCTGTCTTCAATTAATTTATCTCATTGACGTGATCGTCAATTGAATGCCTTGTTATTTTTTTCCCCAGCAAATCATCATGCCTGAGAACACTGCATGCCCTCTGGTGTCAATGTCGACTGGCTTCACTTCAACAAAGAGCAAATATACAGCTCACACATACGGTGTGTTTAATCCAAAACGCATTAAAGTCTATGAGTGGGCAGCAGGCTGCGGCTTGTCCGTGAGGATTGATGTAACGCAGAGTCGTGGAGTTGCCGCGGCAATGTGGGACATGGGGACCCCATCACTTTTATGACATCTTAAGGGATCTTCAGTTTTAATACAGCCCATTACGGCTGACGTACAAATCTTGGCCGACATGGTCCTAGCCTATCTGTGGCCTGATCAATTTTTATATTGCTGAGCAGAGCCCTTTACCCTCATTTTGTCATCACAAAATTCTTATCGTGCAGGACTCTCTTATGGAAAAAGAAATTGCAATAAAAATGCGTTGCAGACCCAGAGCTGTGCCCGAGTCAGTGCTTAGCCCTGACTTAAAAAAAAGGCTTTGTCGAGAATAAATTTGTTTCTGCAGTAAGCAGAAATGTTTCAATGTTATTTATTTTTATGCTCCTAAGAAAATATATTGTGACGGGCTACATTGATTTATAACGTAACAGTGTATCGGCGTTGGGATGCAGGGCCAGAATTTATGAATCCTTTGCACAACTCCTTTAATTGAATTTTCCAAATCTCTCACCACACACAAATAATCAATACCTGCGCCTGGGGAAAACTTGCCTCAGAATTATTATGGCCTTTCTTTTTCAATTCTGTGCTCATCAGCACATAGGGCCGCCGTGGGTCTCTGGAACGCCTGCTCTACACCCTGGAGGATTTATGCCGGGTCGAAGCTGATTGCGCTCCAAAAGTGACTTCTCAAGAATGCTTAGCGAAACTTTTGTTAACCTTTC
Organism: Gadus chalcogrammus; assembly: GCF_026213295.1. NCBI lineage: Eukaryota > Metazoa > Chordata > Actinopteri > Gadiformes > Gadidae > Gadus > Gadus chalcogrammus. The sequence continues at coordinate 2,206,480 of NC_079423.1, read as the reverse complement.
GGGGAGGCCGTAAGCGCTATAATCTTTGCTCTCTCGCTTTGACAAAAGCAGGCCAGTCCAAACGCAGGAGAAAAGGCCGAAAGGGAGCACCATAGTGGCGGTGAAGGAGACAAGCAGCCGAGGAAAAGGAGGTGATGATGGGGAATGAGGGAGGAGACGTGCTGGAGGTTAAAATGTTCCTCATGGGATCTGTAATTCTCCAACACATTCTTCAACAAGACTTGCTGGACCTCTAGCTCCCACTTTCTGATGCGTACACCAGTTAACGAGTTAAGAGTTGCAGTTGCAGCCCCTGGGCCCTGACCAATAGGCAGAGGACAATGAGGCCTAACAAACTTAAAAAAATAAGAAGATTGATTTCAACTACAGTAATACCATGATCAGGTGAAAAGCCTTGCGTCTTATTCGTACAACATGGCAGTTATTCCCCTATATACAGCCAAAGTGTTACAAAGTGTAACGCTACGTTGCATATGTTTAATGACTACCTTGGGTACATCACTATGACATTTACCCATATAGTTATTTAATGGAGATCGGACGTCGTTACATCAGGGATGGGATACAGGGTTGACAACCTAAACAGTTGTAAGGGGGGTCTGGGGGCATCCCCCCCCCCCCCCCCCCCCCCCCCCCCCCCCCCCCTCAGACAATTTTGCTATTTTAACATGTAAATTACGTATTCTGGTGTACTCCCAGAAGAAAATAAAGGGAAAAGACAACATTTTCTTATTTCTTCGGATCTACATGATTCACTATTTTGAGTTAAAAACTGTGAATTTCGCCGAAAGGTGACTAGTTTGCAGGTATGTGTAAGGCTGCACAATTAATTGTATATTTTAAATCACGATTTTGACCTGTTCAATTTGCTCATCTTGAAAGGTTGCCATAAATAGAAAAAAAAATAATAATAATAATTTAAAAAACATGAATAAATCTAATTTTGCACACACGCAACATTAAAATCGAATTACAAACCAATACAACACAGAAATTGCTTTATTGTTTTAGTTTAGGCGTCACAGAATATGAATTAAATTGATATCTGTCAATCACAATCACAAGATCGGGACAAAATCGCCTGACCCTAGACAGTTGACACGTCTTTGTTGAGCAATACGTAGAAACGTATAGTTCAGTAGTATGGTGTTCTTCTGTTGTGTGGCTCATTATAAGGCTCAGTTAAACCTCAGTCTGTCATCTATCCATCTCTATATAGGGTAGTCTGCTCTGTACTGGTGCATCGGCAGGCTGGCCGATGTGGAGGCTTGGCAAACACATCATGAACATAAAGCCACAGATCCAATTAACCCACCAGATGGCTGTCTGAGTTCTTTCTAAAATGTTATAGGATTAGTAACCTCAGTGCATCAAAAAATCTAAAACCATGGCACTGATTTCAATATCATTATTCAAGTTATACTCTTCCTCACTCAAGTGTATTGGCTCTATATCAACATGCAGCAATTTTGAGGAATGTGCCTTCAGCTATTGAGCCTCTGGGGTTATTAAGGATGGCCAGTTCCAGCCACCTCACCCTGAGTCATGTGAGCTGTTCGATTGTCCTGAGCAGGTGGTCAATTAACAGTCCCCAGAGGAAGAAGAAGAAGAAGAGCAGAAGAAGAACCACCGTAAGGAGAAGAATTACGGAGGGTTTTCCTTGCGAAGAGTTTGACAAAGCAATATCCGAAACATATAATGGAAACAAGGAACACCAGCGGCTGGAAATAAGCCAAATCGGCTAAAGCTGCTCCTTCTCAAAGGGGACTGTCCACAAAACTATAAACAAATAAACTAAACTAAACTAAACTAAACTACTAACCAAAGACATTGGTAGACTACATCAGGCCAGGCTTGCCTTTGAAAATTAGCATGAGTCTTACTTTAATTTAAAAAAATGTACCTTCCAATAGTCTTCAACCTAAAATGACAAATTAATTCAACAAAATAAGAAAGGAGGGAGGTTCAAACTTGAATTTGCTTCTCCTACTTACCCAGAGAGTGAATGATTGGGTAAATCAATCAAACAATCAGTTATCCTGTTACTATATGTAATCGACTTCGCTTAGCAAGTTGCCAAGCCTTTATGCATTTACATTTACAAATAGTGGAGTGTGGGTCTGGCAATTCCGTGAATTGCAATGGATTGTGTTGTCTGTTAGAATTAGCGACATGACCCATCGATTTAATGGGAGCCACTAATAACTGCTGCGTAAAAAACTGTGGCTGAAATAATCCCTACAATGCCACAACATAATAAAACAATGGCACATCAGAAATAACGGAAAAAAAGTTATGTAACTACTGGCTCAAAGGCTCATTACTCACATTACTCAATATTTGTACATTCAGGCCTATTCTGCACTGCGCACACACACGGTAATTGTCAAGAATGTCAACAAACAAAAAAACACAGAAAAATAATCTGTTCCACGTAAGATAGTGTTCCATAACAGCATGATTCGTCTGCTTCTTCATCCTCCCCACAAATGTCTGTTCTGTTCAAATACACCCTGGCACACGAAGGGCCTGGTGTTTGGAGCTCTGTTGTTGTAAGGAGGTTTACACACCACTGATACATTTCATGGCAGCACCATGTGATAAAAAATGTGACATTCCTGCGGTTGGGGATCCACAATGCAACACGTATGTCGGCAAGTCTCACTAGAACTAATTAAAACAATTTCTAACAACCTCATCCGAAAACAAGCCTGACTGCAGACAATGTCCTCCATTCAGTGTCACACAAGTCCCCATTATGTGATTGGATCACAAGAATGGCTTTGCTGGAGGCATTATGTGACTAAAATAATCAAATTAATTCTATCCCTGGGAAATCTGCTCATTGACTCGTTTGTGTAACCGTAAGAAAAATGTTGTGTTTCTCGGAGCCAACGATTATCTAAAGCGGTAAACAAGTCTCCATTGAAGTGATATCGCTGAGAGGCCTAGAAGAAATAGAGGGCGCGCAAATTAAATTACGATGGCTCTATCTGGATGTCTGCCAGGCCTTATGATCACAGTGTCTTCTGGCGCAAAGATGCATTCTGTCAACACAACAACCGATGGTGCAATAAATGTTATATTATATCTATTCATTCTTAAGAGTCCCCATTCACAACAATAATAAGGGGAGCAATACGTTTTTTTGTGGGTCACATGTCGAAGGAGGTTATCGATAAACCATTGTCTTACTTTGAGCGACTTTAGTTGGGACTGTAGCATACTTTGTTGAGCAGCTTCAGCAGAACTTTTCATTATTTAAAGCTAATGGATGAAATGATGTATAACAGAGCCCCTCCAGGCTACGAATGTCCACATAACTGCATCCTACAAAAAGGGATGCATTCTACACAAGTTCTCGAAAGAAAAGGAAATTAATTTCTATACTTGTGAAAACCTTATCTCTGATCTGAAAGAGGTTCTTTAATGTCCTTCAAGCCTGGCAAATTGCAATATGTGCATTTTATTTTGTTTAGTGATGACTATGGATAGATAAGGCTAGGCAGAACCTTACCTTTATATAAGCTTTGGTGGGAACCGCTTTCTTTCGTCTGCAACTCTGTCCTGGAAGCTGGAAGTACGGAACGCCATTATACATTATATATTACAATATTAACTAACCTGCTGCTGAGGGAAAAAAAAAAAAAAACTAAACTGTGTTTAGAAATGATAGATACATCATGACTTGTTGATCTTGTATACTATGGCAACATTCAATTCAGCTCACTAAATAATATATAATATATAAATAAAGATATTGTTGATATCCAATATGTATGAAATAACTTTGACTTGTCATTGCCAATGCTGACCAAATTGCAGTCACTCTGTACTGTATACTTACTTAACTGTCTGTTTCTTTCCAGTTCAGTTTTCCAATCAACAGAGCCTGCGGTAAGGAAGCTCTGCAGCTCTGTGTTGCCCTCTGTTGCCTGTTAAAACACAGGACAATATTAGGCCCCAGCCAAAGGATTAGGTCAAATTATTGAGGAATTTCGGAAGGTAAAAGTGAGGTTAAAAAAGGAGCAATAAAATCAGATCACTCTCAGTATCCATTTTAGGTCTGCCATTTGCTCACAAATTAAAATACTGGCGTCCAGAGTTAACATCATACTAAGATAACGATAAAGACTCAATATCTTATATTTCTCTGAAGTTAAATCCACTCAACAGAAAGAATGTTACTCACTACTATTTCCTCCAGATGTTTCATTGCTTTGATGAACGCCACACCTTCTCGATTATTCGAGTTGTGATGTCAGGGTGTGCAGTCTGGTTCAACAAAAAGAGCCAATGGAAACTACAGAACGTTAGCGCACATTTGATCAATATAATCTAGAACATTGATATAGACATAATCACTAATCAGTTAACCAAACCCCAAAGAAAGGAAAATATCTATTCAATTCTAAGCCATAACAATTTAACATAAAAGGGGAAAATATTAAAGCACAGATTTAAATATATTCTATAGTAGCTTGTACTGTGAACTCATACATGTATTCTTTTCATGAAACACAAATGTATTTCTCTTCTTGGATAGCGCTACAGGGTTCCTGGTCAAACAAGTACTGCAGTATGTATCATAGACCACAGTTCATGTGAACTGTTGAGGAAAGAACTAGAATATAGAATGTAATGGATTTGATGGATAGAGCAGACACCAAATGTCTGTCTTGGCTAAGGAAATGGCTCTTGTGTTAAAGTGCTCTTATACAACTATTTTTAGTGCTATGTTAATCACTGATCATTTAGCCAGTTAAGAATGGCCCTCGTTCTGTGTCTCCTGCCATTAAATTCTGATAAGTCATTATGACCGTCAGTAGAGTGTGGCAATTGAAATATAACAACTACTAAAGCGGGCTGACTCTTGTTAACCCCTTGTGTTCCGACACACATTTATTTACGTCACCCGGCCAATCACAATAACAGCATGTATAACAAAAGGCAGCCTAATGTTTGTCTTGCTTACTTTTCAACATCTCTGTGTAAGATTGTTGGCTCATGAGCGCTTTGGCCTGCGGATGGAGAACAAGTAAAAAATAATAAGACATTGTATATAAAAATAGACCTAATGCTCGATACATTTGTTTTTCTGGTTTCCTAGAAGATTCCTAGAAATTGTATGAAATATGTATACATGGCTTTTAGCCAAACACCAAGACAACACAGCTTGTGTTCAAATCTGGTGTTTCTTCAGTTTGACCCTTAAGTTTAACACTTTCATAATTAACAGAGACTGGGAAAAACAATCACAATAAGTTGAATTGTAAGATGTTGTTGATTATAGAAATTGTTCCGTAATATCGGAAACGTAATGAAACCATTGTGTAGCAAACAAATGAATTGCAGAGGGGCATCTCCTACTCTCTCAGACGGTTTCCTTTGCTTTGTGTGTCTCTTCTGTTTGTTTTTCTGTTTAATTACTTGAGACACCTGTCGTGTGTCTTTTCTCACTTAAAGCCACAAAACCAACAAGCATCTGAAATGATACTGTGAGAAGCGAGTACAAGGTGATTTGATTATATATGGTGGACATCTTCAAAGTCATCCGTAATGAAAGGCTCTCCCAACCTGCCAGAAGACTTCCCGGGCCGGGGATGTCGCGCCTGTCTTCATTTGCTGCAGCTGATTTGAGAGGTTCACGCTGAAAGACCGAACTAATGCGTCAGTTTTAAATGTCGTGTCACATAATAATGTTTTCCATTTTTCAGTCAGTTCCAAAAACATTTAGTTGCATTAATGGCTTTAGTTTGTATTTGTTGCGGATTAGTATCATTTAAACAAACAATAACATTTCAAGTATTAACCACTATAAAATGAAACTAAAAATATAGCTGCGAGCAGCAATGTGGGGGTCAAGCAGAATAGGACTCTATAAACTAATTTTGCTGGACATAATCGGTTAGGTGGCTAAATGATGACCGTCTCAGTGATTTCAGCTACAATGAAAGCTATTGGCAAATGGTTATCACAATGAAAATACATTGAAGTTGCTTTCTAAGGGTTGGAATAGATTTGCTGCTAACAAAGCCCCCATAGAAGTTGATGATGCCCAATTATCAATTACTATATCAACAGGATAGGGTCATAAAACTATGAGACAAGATTGGTTTGGATACATGAAGGCCTCGCAGAGATATGAGCTCACTTCCTGTTAGACGTCCCCCTGAGGTCAAAGGTCACCAAATTGTTTGGGTGTCCCCAGAATGATGTCATGAGTCTATGTACCAAGTTTGGCTATGATATGATAAAGAGTTGCTGAGAACCTCTTTGCCGTCAAGTTTGATTGGCTGTCACGGCCAAACAATTTTGAATTTGAAGAAGCTGTTTAATAGATTTGTTCAGCTTGGTCCGAAGATCATATGGCAAGTTTCATGAGGATTGGAAACAATTTGTGGCCTGTGGATCTGTACTATTGATTTTGACAACTTTCAACATGGCGGCCAAATTCTGATGTTGCCATGAGAAATAATTTATTAGCTATATGAAGAGGTCTGAGAGTATCACCAGACATTGAAAATAAGTTTGAAATATACTCATGTGAAGAGAGAGGAGTTAAAACACATCTTTATTAATTATAGCGTCCCCTAGAGGTCAATGGTCACCAAATTCATTGAGTGTCCCCATGATGATGTCATGGGTCTATGTACCAAGTTTGGTTATGCCAAAGGGCTGCTGAGAAATTGGCTTACTTCCTATTTGGCTTTGCCGTCAAATTTGATTGGATGTAGCGGCCAAATGGTTTTGAATTTTAAAAATCTGTTCAATGTTTTTTGTCAAGCATGGCCTGAAGATCATGTGTGCCAAGTTTCGAAATTATTGAATAAAATTTGGGATAGGAGATACATTTGAAGGTTTTTGACATAAACCAAGATGGCGGAAGATCCATCATGGCGCAAAATGACGTCATAGGGTGCGTTGAACTCGGCTTGGCCCAAGGATTCCAATGATACCTTGTTTGTGAATATTGGATAAATGGATCAGAAGTTATTTGCATGAATGCATATCCAACTTTGACCTGTTGGTGGCGCTAGAGCTGATAGGCTAACGACCTCAAATTAGCTCCATGGGATAATGGAACTGTCCTGAATCAGTGAGCCAAATTTCACAACTTTTGACCACGGCGTTCTATTGGCTGCCATAGACTCCCATGACAGAATAATAAAAGAAAGGTGCAAAAACAATAGGTTGTCTTGCTTCTCTGCTTTACCCCAAAATATTATCGTAATGACATTCATACTTACAAATACTTTTTTAACTAACTCAAAGCGAAGTGCTCTTTTAGCCCTATTCAAAAACAAAGGCCACAGTGAGTTTGGTAGGGAAATCAGAGTACTTTTAGCAATATGCAACAACAGAATCCTAAAGTAAAGGAGTAAGGTTCAATCACACCCTATGCCAGCGTTTCCATAAATAGGGGTCAAGGGAGATTGTTGACCTATAAGCTATATAAATTGAATAGTGCATGATTTGTAGCCAAAAACGAAACTACCTTTGGCACAATATGCAGATAGCAAATGTCATTCAAGGTATTTACAATCTATAATTATGAATTATAACAGGACAAAAGGGAAATAAAGTACATAGCCTATTCGTAGTGTCAAACTGTATAATAAAATGTAGCCTAATACATTTGGAGAATAACGTTAAAAAAATAAAAAAATAACGTCCATGTTTCTGTCTTGGCCGGGGCTTGTTATTATATTTGTCAAGAATAACTATCTTAAACAAATTACTTACGGCATATTTAGAAAATAAGATTAATTGCGAGTTATGTGCTGCGTTCACACCAAAAGATGCATTTGCTGCCCGAACGCGTTGACGCCTGAGTTTTGCGGGGCGTCAAATCAAGTTTTGCGGCGCGTCAAAGGTTTGCGGCGCGTCAAAAGTTGAAATATTTCAACTCGAGCAGCATTTGACGCGCCGCAAAATACGTGAACGCGCCCTTCGCCCGTGCCCGGCAGCGGGCACGGGCATGCCGCGCCGCAAATCAGATTTTGACGCGCCGCAAATCAAGTTTTGCTGCCCGTTTTCTCGGCAGCAAATGCTGCGGCAGCAAAGCAGCAACGCGTCTCTACATTCACTTTGAATGGGATCACGACGCGCGTCAACTTTTTGCATCTTTTGGTGTGAACGCAGGGTAACGAGACCAAGGATCAATCGAACGAAGTATACATTTGGTTTATTTTGACATTTTAGCCGCCTCTGGAGAAGGGACTCTCTAAATCGACGCCACTTCGACCTGGGCGGGACTTTACGTCCTACGTCACTCGCTATGGGTGTGCATGTGTGCGCATAGCCGTCACTCGCGATGGGTGTGCATGTGAGAAAGGTTTTGGCTTTAGTGTCTATGGGTTGGTAATAACGGTTCTGATGATTTTTCTGATGGAAAAGTGGTCTTTTATTTCCATAATCTTTGTTCAGTGAACGCATAAACCCATTTGTTAGTTAGCAGTTAAACAAAATGCGATCTCTTTGTTTACAGTTACCAACGACCAACTGATGATTGGGGGTTCGATTCCCTAGTGATGCAAGGTTTTTTCTTTCATTTTGGACTGCACACACATCGCGAGTGACGGATGCTCGCACAATGTACACACATCACGGTCTTTACAATTTCTAGGCAACCGAAGTTTAAAGATTGTCAAGTGGTTAACTCTTGAATCGCATGTACTAAGTAAGACCTGATGGGTTAGTGGTCAGAGAACAACTCATTAACGCGGGGATAAGGGGTTCGATTCCTTAATGAAGCTAGCTTTTTTCTTTCATATTGGACTGGATGTTTGTATGCCATTTTGCGTAACTTGTAGTTTATGATGAAGAAATGTTACTGGGGTTAAGGTTAGGGTGTACGGCCACACCAACCGCGTTGCTCGCGTTGGGGGCGTTGAAAATCGGCATTTTTGCATAGGGAACCATTGGTCTAGGCGCGGTACACGCGTTGAAGCGTTGAAGCGTTGCGTTGGGGGCGTTGGGCGCGGCAGTTGCACGTAATTACGCACGTAAACGCAGTAACGCGCCCAACGCACCAGCGCCCGGAGTTCAGAAAATTGAACTTTCAACGCTCCAACGCGTGACGATTAGCCGCGGTAGCCAATCAGCGTGGAGCTTGACCCGACGTCACTGGCAGAGAGTAGTGAGCTTGCACAGAAGCATACGGCCGACATCTTTCTTTTTTCTTCTGGGTGGAAATAGTAACATAGTTACGCCATTAAATGCGTTTATGGAAACATTTCTAGCGAGAAATGTGCATTTTACTTTCATAATGTTCGCTCAGTGAATGTGAAGGATGTTTGGTTTGATAGTTATGACGAAGAGGGAACGCTCCGTTCACTTTCATGGACAATGGACTCATCTAGCTGCGTTGGCGCGTTGACGCGTTGGAGCGTTGAACCACCACACACTGGTCAAGCGTCGGGTTAGGCGCGGTACTCGCGTTGTCGAACGCGAGTAACGCGGTTGGTGTGGCCGCACCATAAGGGTAAGACACAAAGTGTTTTTGCAACACAATATTTCTTACAATAACAAAGTCCAAAGTTTTGATGACTCCAGTAGGAAACGTAAGATACCTAGAGAAATGCGTGAGTGCTCACAAAACATCAACAAGTCAGCAGTGTGGTACAGGGTGATCATTTCTGATATACAGTACAAAAGCTGAAACTATGAGCCAGGAGTGGGAAAGATGCAGACGCAGACGTGGGAAGCAATAAGACGCACCAACACACAGTTGCCTGTTGCAAAATGGTTCAGAGTTTAATATAAATAGTTAGGGTTAGCTGGTATGGCGTTATCTGGTATGGCTATAGTCTAATGTTAGCTTAGTTCGTGTTGTTTCGTCATGTTAATCGCTAGTAATAGTAAGTCATTTGTAGAAATATAGCCTATCATCACAGACTGTAGGAATGTCACCCACCCTCCATCGCGTATGACACTGACGCTCGTAATCTGTAGTGCAAGGGAGTTCGTGCACAGATCCCTGAGACAAACGGCTACGCAGTACGCACACACAAGCAAACCCATAGCGAGTGACGTAGGACGTAAACCCACCCAGGTCGAAGTGGCGTCGATTTTTTAGAGTCCCGCGGAGATATTTGCGCGTGTGCATAGCTCCGGCAATCCGTCCAAAACATGACGTGAGGCTCGTTCCTTCCCTGTTATCTGTTGTTGATCCCGGTCATTTTGGAGTTTGCGGGGGGGAAACACCATGCTACATACGATTATTTTCTGTTATGTTACTTATGGAATGTGTTTAACCACAATATAAGAGAGAAATACACATACAACAGTAACGGTGAAGTGGTGGAACCTTGTTTTAATGTGTCCCCTTCGGTGTAGTTTGTGCGGTGCACCGTTTGATTACCTAGCAACCGGAACAGTGGTAAACGTTGTAAGACATGTTAACGTGTTTGTTTTGACAAAGGTAATTCACGTCGCCCTTTAGTGTTTATTTCTGTTTCTTGATGTCGAGTCATCTTACCACTGCAGGAAATAACTAAAGAGATATAACGTCATGCCATTGCTTGAAAACCGAATAGTGTCTTTATAACGTACTTGTATTTGTTCGTCCTAGGATGTTTTCTCCAGCCTCATCTCAGCCTCTTGATGAAGAGACCTTCTACCTGAAGTGTAGAGCTGTCTACATCTCTGTATTTAGATCCAGTTTGACGAGTATCACTTCAAAACAACAGTTATGCCGTGGTAAATTACATTAATGTTTGGTCCTCGTTTCTCAGCCTACACATATCCTCGCTTATCATGTTTCTACGATCACTAATATAATAATGTTTTGTTATTTTAATCATTTAATTAAACTCCAACTCTAGCCATCCATGACTTTAAAATTACGTGAGCATCAACTTAATTCATACAACCAGTAGGTTGTTGATCACCATGTATATTGTTAAAGCAGCATGTTGGCTCCGGACATAATATTATCAAGTGCAAATCCTCTTTACTTATGCACCTTTGTTACATCCCGCTTTTTGTGGGTTTTAATTCTCAGTTTGAAAACGTTGTGCTTCGGCTTTTGTCAACTAACTCAACTGTATGTTTCTGTGTTTCTCCCCCATTCTATAGTTCTCCAATTGGCTGGAAGGAATCCCTCACTTAAAACTCTCAGCAAGTACTGGACGCCAGCCACTTCCAATCTCAATTTTGATGATTTCTGTGAGATACTCAAGTTGGAAAAGCAGACGGATGAAAATGAGCTTTTGAGAATTTTCAAAGGAATGGATGCAAACGGAGATGGCTTTATATCGCACAGTAAACTGGAAAAAGCCCTAACAGCAGTAAGTAGCCTTGATCATTTGCAGAAATGCCGACGTGTGTCATGATAATGACACTGATACTACATTTTGATTTGGGAATTTCCTTTATTGAACACAAAAAGTCCCTAACTGTTGTCATATTTTGTGGTGAAAGAGATTATAAAATAGGTTGTTATCCATTTTAAGAGTAGAACGGGTATATTAAACCGTTTGAACACTTGGTGGTCATTAGTAAAAAGAAGCAAAACATGATTACAATCAGGGGTTTTCTACGTTCTTATCCAAGCAACTTATTTTGTATTCACCAATTAAACGCTTGTATCTTACAAACTTCCAGAGTGGTGAGAAGATGACAGCTGAGGAGATCAGCGCCATTTTCTCAATAGCTGATGCCAACAAAGAAAGCAAATTAGATTATGCAGAGGTAAGCCTGTATATGTGTGATATTTCCTGTATCAGCATACAGTCATACATAACTATTGTTGTTCTCCTTAATCTTCCAAATAAACTTTTAAATCATCCAAGAGTTGTTTTAAGGCCATCTCAGATTATATCTTTCACGTTGAAGATCAGTCAGGTTTTATCAACCTATTTTTTCATTATGGTAAAAATAATAATATGATAAGGCTGCACAATTGGTTGCATATTAATCCATACTGCAATTTCCACCTAATCGTGACAGGCCGCCATTAATGCATAAGAAGAATAGACATCTGATTTCGTAGGCCCCCAACAAACAATGTTATCAACTCGGCAGTAACCGATCAAAGGACCCAAAGGACTTAACATAAAGGGGGCTAGAGTCCTGCAATGTCACGTGGGTGCTATGTTGACAAATTGAATGTATAATCGATAATCACAATGACAATATTGGGCAAAATACAAGCCCTACAAGGTCATTGCAGCAAACTAATGAGTGTACTCCTGGTGGAACCTTAGTTCTGCCGAATGCTGGCTACAACGGCAGAGCGGTGCCAGTCCGAGGCTCTCGAGAGGCTGGAGGCCGATGCCAAGATGAGAAGGCAGAACTTTGGCAGCCAGATAGATGGCAATCCAAAGAGTGCCACGTACTCGTCTGCATCCCCCTCAGCAGCAGTACCCACAGCGACAACAGCAACCCTCCCCCAGCCTCCATCGGAATCACAGAGGCAAGATTCTGACCCGGCACTCAAAAAAGGTTAGACAACTGTATTCATCTTCTGCGCAACATTTAAGTCACTCTAGTCGGTTTCACAGCATAACTGATGCAACATCCCCAGTATCTCCACTTTTGTCTGTTGGCAAAGAAACAAAATCTGTTCAAAATGTTAGTTTGATTAGGTCTAGGTCACCAGCCAAAGGCAGTTTTTTTTGCATATGCATCTTTCTTTTTTGTTTAAGTAATTCCTCTGTGTAGGAACAGTCCATAGTCTAAGGAGGGCAGTAGATGTTTGGCTTAAGCAGGCTTACATGAGATACATATTTGTTTTTCAATTAATATTTATTCGTGTATTTCACAAATAATTGCCTTAATTTGTTTTGTCTCCTGAGCCACGATATTTCGAAGAGAGGAGAATTGTGAAACAGTGTAGTGGTCACTGATGAAGGCGATGGGAAGTGTGTGGTGGCAGATCGTATTTTTTTTCGTGTATTTCACAAAAAATTGCCTTAATTTGTTTTGTCTCCTGAGCCACGATATTTCGAAGAGAGGAGAATTGGGAAACAGTGTAGTGGTCACTAATGAAGGCGATGGGAAGTGTGTGGTGGGAGAGGGGCGTGGGGTGGGTGGGAGTATAGCTGTAGTAGGGTTGATGGAGAGAAAGTAAGAGCAAGTCTCTTTAAGAGATAATGCTATAGATATTTGGGCACTGGTACAGGAAGTCACTGCTGGATGACGAGGCAGGTCCTCTTCCAACCGCCCAATAAAATGTCGGACAGGGTTGGATGCGTGGGATTATCACATGACCGAAGCGCTCAGTTTGAATCGAACTATACATTGTTTTTAATGAGGAGTTGCCATGAAATGTCAGCATTTCGTTGCCACACTTTAGATACACATTTGGAAAGAATAGAAAATGGCACTGACCTTTGCTGATTCGATAAGCTGTTAAACAATTAGCTCCCCTGACTCGCAATATCAAAGATTGATGGTACCATTTTAACTCATCACCCAAATGGAAAAGTAGATCTGCTTACCTCATAATATGTACCATAGTCATCTGACTTGATGGATTTCAAAATGTGGTAATTCAGCATTGTGGCTTACGTGGCCCTCCACTCTCTTGTCGGTTTCCAGTAATTTCCCCCGGATACACCAGAGATTTCTGATCAACTTGTCCTTTTCCTGTTGTACAAATGTGTGTGTGTGTGTGAATGATCTAGAGAGTCGAACGCCGTCCCGCGTCTCCTCTGCACGCAGCCGCCGGTCGTCCCTATCGTCGACCGGCGTCACCATGACCGCCAGCAGCGTAAAAGCCAGTGGAAAGACACTGGAGCCCGCAGCGTTACAGGTAGCAACCGTCCCACACTCCTTCTCTACAGATAAACCTCCCCATCCCACTGAAGGGCAGATGGATGGAGATAAATACATTGCGTCTGGGAACTTGTGATGTTACAGCAGGAGGCAAGATATAGAGCGTTAAACTTAAGCATCAAAAAATGACATGAACAACACAAGGACCGTGCCTGTTTCAGCCATGCAGATCCCATACTAACCATACTCTCCTTTACATTTAAATGTAATAGAAAGTAGACATCTTAACCCTGTCTTTACATAAAAACAAACAAGCGGATTTATTGCAGCCACCTGATGCCACCATTAAAAATACTAAGAACCATCTCACCTAGAGAACAGGCCGGACATTGTGTCCACAGCACAGTATTGATTTCAACTCTTCGGTTTGTGTACTTTGCTTTTCCTTAACCTCTGCTGCTGTTCTTTACAGCAACAACAAAAGGTAAGTCCAGTGAAGGCAGCAGATAAATAAATAACTGGAACAACCCCCCTGCCGTTCTCAGAGCCAGAGGCACTGTAGCAAGATTGGAAAGGGCCAGGTGTCGTTAAGGAGAAAGTGTGTGTGTGTGTGTGTGTGTGTGTGTGTGTGTGTGTGTGTGTGTGTGTGTGTGTGTGTGTGTGTGTGTGTGTGTGTGTGTGTGTGTGTGTGTGTGTGTGTGTGTGTGTGTGTGTGTGTGTGTGTGCGCCTCTGGATATTGCCTTGTAGAGAAGTTCCCCATCACCTGTTTGTCGCCTTTATTGCCATGGCCAGGCCTGATAATTGTGTCAGTGCCTGTGCACTGCTGTAGGTGTGATGTTTCTAATTGGGATAAAACTTTATTTCATACAGGGAAAATGTTGACAAATTTTGTGTTTGAATGGAATTCCAAGAATTATATATATTTCTTTGCACTTTTGTATTGGATGAGAATTACAAATAGGCTAAGGGGGGCAAGAGTTGGAGTGTATCTGTGTTCACAGCGACCAGTAAATCAGAGGCCCAACCAGGGTTTGTGACAGCGGTCTGTATTAGTCGGCCGGGTGACCTCTCTGTAGGGGCATCATTTCTGAGGCCTTTAAAGAAGCAGACGTGTTGCCTGCGGCAATTTCCTTCTCATACTCTCATACTGTCTGGACAAACCGCCAAAGTGTTACGATTTGATCTGTTACACTTTTCTCAGCCCAAGATAAATACTCTGAGAAAATTGCTTTTTTCCAAAGCAGTGACAGGTTCCCTGTTATGATACTTTATGGTACTTAATGGTGCTTTATCGCACTTCATACTACTATGTTTCTTTATTTAACTTGTCTACCAAGAGGAAATATGGCCGGTTGTAGCCCCGTGCCAGAGCCTCAATGTCCTTCTTCTGTGTGTCCACATTAACTGTGTTTTCCTTTAATGCGTCTCTGATGGCGTGTACTAAAATTTCATTCCCTGGTTTCTATGTTCAGTCTATAAATAATGGCCTCGTTTCGACCGCGATCGAAGACAAAAGGGAACAAAGGGATTTCCAGAATGAGAAATAAATGGACGATTTCATAAATATTTCCAAAGTAGCCGCTTGATATTTTTCAAATGATCGTCGGCCAAGAGTGATAACCTGTATTCATCAAAATAAATAAATACTAAAGATTTGGAATTTTCCCTGTGAGGGACCGTGGTAGGTGATTTGGTCCCGCATTTTATTCAAATGTAACGGAACACTACTGCCCTCTTTTGGACAGACCGATGAATAGCAAAAATACCATGACCTGCCCGACGCTAGTCAAAAGGCATTTTTACACTGCCAAATACGTACGGTCGCGGCTTGGTAAGGAAAGTTCCTCTGGTACTTTCTCGTAGATCGCATCATCTTTCCCGTCTTCGTTAAATGCGGCTTTATCACCTTCTCTCCCATGATGGACAGCAGCTCGCGGATTTCACCGTCCCGCCAGTTAGAACTACTCATGTTGATATCGCTGCGTTGTCTCTGTTGTAGAGACAACGCAGCAAGACCTCTACCCAAGTCCCGCCGCTTGGACCGCAAAGGTGTCTAATGGCATTTACATGAAAATGAAACCCCCTATAGGTAGGGTCCGATAGGGTAAATTGGGGTGTGAAATCAAGCCGGTATATTACCTCGATCAGTGTAAATACGTAGACCATGCTGGGCATATTTGGCAGTGTAATAACGCTTTCCACCACACGAAGGACTTTATGGCTATCCAAAGGCGCTTCAATTTGTTTGCAGGAAAGGTTTGTTTCCTTCATAGTATAAATCGTTCCTCTGAAAAGAGTTGATTTTGGTCAAACATTTTTAATTTTTAAGTACAAGCAAGCACACCCGTTCTCATCATCACATCACCATGGTTACGGTGAGTTCTGTGCCCCCTCCCCCAGAACTGGCAGCATGTTGGTGTTAGAGGGTGCTTCTTCCTGGAGGAGGAGGAGGGCAGCATCAGCTCCCTGCAGTACCGCTTCCACCTGCCCCAGCGGTCGTCCGTCTACCTCAGCATCCAGCCCCTCAGCCTGGGCCATCACACGCCTGGTAACTATACAAGTGTGTGTGTGAGATGAAGACCAACATTAATTGATCTGTTTCTACAAATCCATTTATTGTTGGTCGCTTTGGAAGAGTGCTGACCATGTGTGTAATTCAATAGTAAAATAGACATTCTCATTGTGGACACAGATGATAGATTGGCAGTTTCATATTAAACAGGCCAAATGTAGCAGGATACAATTCTATAAATGAGAAAGAAAGTTATGGGGATTTTTGTGTATATATTTTTTTATCAGGCACTGTAAAATCCAGTCCCTTCTCCGTTTTTTTCGTATATTTTAATTGACTAATTAAGGGCGCCACCAGAGGGCGCCCCCAACGCATTTGCCGGTCGCCTAGGTCGCCTATGCCGAGCGCCGGCCCTGTTTGCAGTAGAAGTAACTTTAAACTTTAAATGAATAATTTCATTATTCATTTAAACTTTGCACAATCACCATGTTGACAGCTAGTGGTACAAACGTAAATAATCTCAAGCTATGCTCCTTCAACAGAAACTTGTGACCATTCAGGTGTAATTTCCCTTCACAATAACCCTTTTGACATGTCATTTTTCTGCTCTTCCCAGACAAGGTTTCCTCAGGGAGCTGGATGACGGTAGACACTGCTATCTTCGTAACGTCAGCAGGGCAAAGCAAAGAGGAATGTAACCTTGTGTGTTTCACAGAGGCCAGGGATGAAGAAGTAAGTGTGCGTGTGCACGATTTTTTCGAGCAGTGGTGGGGGTTAGGTCTGGCTGCACTTACAGCCAGTGCGTTAACATTAGGGATGGGTCAGTCACGAACGATTCCTTCACAACAAACAGATCCCGAAGGTGAACGACGAGAACTGATTCCCAAAACAAGAGAACTGATTCTTTGATTCTTTATTTTTTTTAACATAAATCAAAAATATGGTCACGTATATGGGGGGGGGGGGGGGCAGACCAGACACCTGTGAGATTCCCTGTAAAATTACGTAATCTGACTTAACGAACGAATCAAACGAACAAATAAAACGAACAAATCGTGATAGTGAACGGAACTGAAAGAACTGATTCCCGTAAAATAAGTGTTTTGCCCATCCCTAGTTAACATCAACCCACTAAAAAAAAAAAAAACACTTGTGTGTTACCCCATTACGACAACTGAGCAGCTCTAGTGAAACTGGGTTTCACAATATTTAACTTTCCCACAACTCAAAGGGTAACCTCAAGGTACATTCCACTAAGGCCCCGTTTACATGAGGACGCTTGCGGGTAAAAAACACCAAATATTTTATCGGAAGTGCCTTTCGTTTAGATCGTGACGGCGTTTTTAGGGCTTAAAAACGCAAAAATCTGAAACCACCCTCCAGAGTGGAAAACTTGAATACGCTCCGCCGTAGCGTTTCTGTCTACACTGCCAAGACGCAAAACTCTGCTCAGATCTGCTCACGTCGCGTACGCTTTTACGTCACATACATGCCCCAGCACAGGGAAATAAACAAACAGGTTGGATTATTTCGATGCGTCGGGCCGTCAAGCTGCTCTGGCAGCTCTAATAAATTTACAGGAGTCTTTCCACGAAATGTACAGGATATGTACAGATAGTATTACTGAACAGAGAAGGATCTGTAATTATGTTTTGGTTTTCGCGGCACAGATAAGAGAAGAAGGAAGATTCTACGCATGCGCTCAGACATGGTGGTGTTGTGTGATGGTGTATCACAGCACCACCTAGCCGCCTGACATGCATACCCAATCGAAATCCACACACTTTTGCGTCACCGTATGCACGCAGATTTCCTCCTGAAAACGCTTGTCTAAACGCAGAATAAAAAATGAAGACGCAACGCCACTTTTGCGTCTTCTGTTCAGAACGTCATCACGTAAATGTAGCCTAAAGCTTTGACTTATGCCAATTCACTGCTTTCCTTCGCCTTTCCTCCCATTGAATAAACTCAAATGAGTGACTTGAAACACTCTGGGGTGGACTTTTTGCTCATGAACAGAGGTACGTGTGGCGTGGAGAGCTTGCCGCTGGGAGCTACTTCCTGCTGCCCTTCACCAGCGGCTGCAGGCTGAGGAGGAGGAGAAGAACGGCCACGCCAACCAAACCAGAACCACTGGTGTACCGCACAGACAGTGGGGAGCTGGATCTTACCAGGGCGCTCCGGTGTGTGTGTGTGTGTGTGAGACGTGTGTGTGCGCAACATGGTCATTTCTGTACCCCATGCATGTTGTGTGTAGAGCCTTTTACTTTTTATTTACAGAAATTGGCCTTTCTCAGGGGAGATATAATGACACTATTTTATGTAAGCTAGTTCGTCAATAAAAAAAAAACCAATTGTTGTCAAAATACTGGAGATACATGAAAGGTGGTGCTGAATGAAAAGTGGTCAACAGTTGTATTCACGTGTCATTGTTCACTCCGCCACAGGGAGGCGCTGTCTGACATCTTTGACGTGATCGACCTCGATGGGAACGGCTTAATCAGCCTAGAGGAGTACAACTTGTTTGAGCTAAGGACCAGCGGGGAGAAGTGTGACGAGGAAGCCTGGGCTATCTGTAAAGGTGACCCGCCCATAATTTTCCTACAATAATGTGATCAATGATCATAATCATTTCCTCCCAATCTGAGAAAATGTATATGATACGTTCAATGCTGAGCTTTGTTTTGTTTTGGTCCAACTGCTTTTTTTTGTTAGTTTGTGAGGTTTCTTCCATGAGTGCAAATGTGACACACGCATACAAACCCCACAACCCAAGTCATTCTAACAGAGGAGTGCCTTTAGCTTAGTGATGAATAATAACCCACTAGTATCCTCACAATATCACCAACATGCTTTGCGGTGACGGAGGTCACAATCAGACCTGTGGTCTTATGATATATTTCATTCCCTTTTCTCTTTCCATATTATATTCCTGTCTCCGTTGTCCTGTCCATGCAGTCTCAAAGTGCAGCTGTTGGTGCCACATTTGGTTCTCTTCTACCATGTCTGTTTGTTTATCTCTTCGGCACGCGCCTGGCACCAGAGACCTTTGACACCAGGAGGAACCAGCTGACCCGGCAGGGCTTCATGGAGCTGCACCTCATGGAGGCCACAGAGAAGGACGGGGACCCGTCGGACCTCTGGCTCACCCTGGAGGCCATGGGCTACAACCAGGCCCTGGAACTGGTGGAGGCAAGCAGCAAAGAACCAACACGTATATTTAACCATCTCTGTAGATATTAAGTTCTGTCAAAGTGAATCGGTTCACCGTTAAAATATAATGTGTATTAATTTCTGTTTCTCTGTTTCGAAACAAATTAGACGTACTCCCACTGATTAAACTGGTTTTCAGCTTCTATATAGAACTTGAACATGTCTTAATTGGTAGTCAGTAAGCATGTGCATTTTACTCAGAAAGATTGTTGTTGTGGTAAGAAAACTAAGTGATGCTACGTGACAGGAAATAGTTGAGTCAACTAACTACAAATAGCAGCAGGCTGAGTACAGGTGGAAAGTATGACATGATGGAACAATGGCATCTTCTATTAGTACATTCTTTATCAGAAGACATGAACAAGTGGGTGGTCAGTTTCTTATTAGGACACATATTAACTCCACCCAATGACCTCACTCACTAACAAACCCACTCACTCACTCACTCACACACACTTACTCACTCACTCACTCTCACACACACTCACTCACTCTCTTTTCCTACTCTCTCACACGCCCACACGTGGATATGCAGGCGTGTCCGTTCCAGATGGACGTGCACTGTGAGGGCTGCCCTCCGTCCCTCCAGCCGCTCAGCCTGGACTGGGGCTCCCGGCTGCTGAACCAGGCCCTGCAGAAGTCCATCGTGGCCTCAGCGGGGGAGGCCCGGGCCCTCAGGGGCCACGACAACGTCCTGGTGTACACCTACCGGGGGGACCACCGGATCTCCTCCCTCGTGGCCAACAAGGTAGAGAGGGGCTGGACCATCACTGACTTCTGCCTGAATGTTACTATATTATTTGGAATGGCCTTACCCAAACCAAAAATTCAAAGGACATAGATACATCGGTGTTGTTTTGGGTTTGATCGGTAACGCATGATTTTGACTAAATGTGATCTCCCCCTTCCGAGATCTCAATCTCAATCAACCTCTTTCCAGTTTGAACTTTATATGTGGGCAATGCATTTATCAAATCATTATGGCTGTAGCTATTTTATACTGGCTATAATTAATATGTAGCCTTGGTATCCATTCACTTAGCAACGGGAGCGTGTGTGTGTGTGTGTGTGTGTGTGTGTGTGAGTGTGAACCTCGGGCAACAACTAAGTGTTGAGCCCTGTAATATAATTTAATTCTGGGTTTTTAACAAAATGTTGACCTGTTGGATGATCAATTGAAATACAAAGCACATTTTGAGACATAAATACCGTGGATAACATTCTGTCCTGTAAAGCCAAGTCACAACTTACAACTGCCTACAAGAGGACCCAAGCACATTGCTGCTCGTTTGTGTTGCAGGGCATCCAGAAAGTGACTGTGCACGTGAACAATGAGCACAGCAAGAATTGCTGCAGCAGCAGAGGCATGAGTGTGTTTGCTGTGGAGGTACCAGCCAAAACCAAGATGGTGAGCAGAAACTCCTACCTCTGTGTGTGTGTGTGTGTGTGTGTGTGTGTGTGTGTGTGTGTGTGTGTGTGTGTGTGTGTGTGTGTGTGTGTGTGTGTGTGTGTGTGTGTGTGTGTGTGTGTGTGTGTGTGTGTGTGTGTGTGTGTGTGTGAGGTATTTAGTAACACACCTGTGAAAGGAATTGTGTCATGTTTGGTTGTTGTAATAGCAGTTGTGACAAAAGACAAATTTACTCAAGACGGGAGAACATATTTTGTCATGTTTTGACCGCAAGTTCAGCCTTGCCCTTTATAGTTTGTTCGCTGTTAACCTGTAATATCACCTGTAGTGTTGGTTGTATCATGCAACTAAACCCATCTGCGATTGAGCCTGCTGTCTCTGTGTCTGTGCCTGATAAGTAAATGGTTGAACATTAAGAAGAGGCTGGATATATCAATGCATATCTGACTGTTGTAACCTACTGGCAAGCAATCACATGTTTGTATCTTAAAAAAAAAAAGGAAGTTTGATTCACCTATTGTAGACAACAGTGTAGGCTAATATGTACCACTACAAATGAGTTCACCAGTTTTGCATATCTTTAAAATAAATAATTAAATAATAATATGTTGATTACCCTTTACCGTAAATAATTTAATAGAGGCACCAAAAAATGTATCTTAACAATCTCCCCTCTTGATACTTGGCTGTTTGAATTTTTGCCGCCTCTATTATATATTTTACGGTAGCCAGTAATCGACTTATGTGGACTTTCTGGAAACATGGACCTACCGGTAAGGCACAGACTTGTAAAAAAGTATTTTTTAATAAACACCCGTTACGCTAACTAAGTTGTTGATGCTTTGTTTTATGTGTAGGGACTAGGGCCGCAACAATGAATCGATAAAAATCGAATTACTAAAAGCGTTGGCAACGAATTTGGTCATCGATTCGTTGAGTCGTGCGATACGTCCCTCGTAGGTGCGGCACTGTTTACAGCAAGCTGCCGACAGGTTGGTTCATGGTTAATTAGGGCCATATGAAATCCGTTTTATTTTTTTCCAAATTCCGTTTTATTTCTTTCCAAATTCCGTTTTTTCCGTTTTAATTTTCATTAATTCAGTTTTTACACTTAAAATCATCAGAACGAGTGTGAAATAAGTGCGAACGAATACAATTTAATCAGATAGAAGACTACATTTATTAAAACATCACAACATTGCACTGTTTTTAGTGCTTCAAGTAAAAACATGACATAAATATTAAAGTGCTTATAAACTATTTTTTTATAAACTCAAATTGTTGTTTGAAGGGGCGTGCCCTGGCTACGGCGTTCATTGTTTTTCATATGGATTTTGGACTTCAAGTGGTCATCGCGCGTATCTTTGCGTTTCCAATCGATAGTATGTTGACATATTCAACAAAACACCTGATTGATAGAAGTGTTTTGGATATTGTTCGGCTCTGAATTTGGGGTTAGAACCGAATTACGGGCGCTTCAACTTCTTCTTCGGCTTCTTGTTAGGAGCGGGACCTATTGTTTGCGTGGTGGACCGGGGATTTTTTTGTCACCTGTGTTGTTTCCCTTTTCCCTCGAAACTGAATTTCACCAAAATAATGGCGAATTCCGCTGCATATTGTAAATGTGACGTCTGATGTGCCTTGTCCCTGTTGCATGTTATATGTGCTGAAGAACAGGAACCTGCTGGAAATCAGTAATTTTACTAAGACAGGCCCGTTTTAAATTGTAACTTTGTTACTTTTAATACTTTCCTGCTTAATAAAATAATAAAAAAAAATATATATATATCAGTTGATTCCGTTTTTATTGTCCAATTCCGTCCGCGTTTTCGTTATCGCGGATTTCATAGGGCCCTAGTTAATGCACGCCCACAGCGAGCTTTAGTGTGAGCGACCACAGCTTGTATTTTGGTCATATCTTAACACTGGACTGTTGGCCTATATAAAAGTGTTGTAGCTTCACTGTCTTTGGGTTAAAAAAACTCCTTCAACTCATTATCCGTCCGTCTAGTCCAACCAAAAACTGTCAGCTGCTGCTGCTACAGACGGTGTGCAGACGGGCTTGGAGTTGGCACCGCGTGCATCAACAGTCATTAAAAGCAGCATTACTAATCACACAACCGGATGGTGTAGAAAGTCCCGTCAGTTAAAAATAGTAATCCAGTTTTTAAATCTATGTTAAAATCTGCAGGATACAGAGCTAGTTATCTCAAAAAAATGTAGCAAACAGTGTCAAATGTGATGTATTCAGGTCGTCTCAGTAATATGATTGATGTGTTCAAATGCAACACCAAAAAAAAGAAAATTGAGATTTTGGACAAAAACTTTTTTTCCCAGCAATATAAAATAGATAGTAACGATGGAATTATGACCTGTTTAACGTCCTATCTTGAGCTATGATCATCTTATCAGCAATTAAAGCAATAATACAAGTTATATTTCAACAAAATAATAGAAAAGTATCAATATAGACTTGGATCTTTAAGGAGTCTCAAATGGTATCAATATCAATAAAAATTAACGATCTGCTGTCATCTGAGAGAAATTAAGATTTTTTCATTTATTTTTAACCGTTAGTATTTACCGGTTAAAGGTCTTATTGGTTAACCATGGACATCCCTTATATATTGTATACATGTATAAATGTATATCATACATTGTATGTTTTTTTTATGTTATCCCAGTTATGATCTTTTATATTTCTATCATTTAATATTACTTTTAATAATTCTGGGACATTGGAGCAATAAACTGGTGTTTTTACACTTTAGTCTGCACTGTGAATTTGAAGTAATGTTCAGGGTTAGGGTTAGAGATGCGGCAATTACAAATATACATTTTTTTTATCTGATTTATCGATTCATCGAAAAAATAATCGACAGATTAATCGATTATTAAAATAATCGTTAGTTGCAGCCCTAGGAACCCTTGTCATGCTACTGCAGAGGTCTGGTGCTTTTTGAGCAATATTAGTGGTTAAAAAATGGAAATTTGGAAGCGTTCACACCAACCCTAGCCAATATAATGCAAGCAATTTGGGCTATTACATTGCTCCGGGAATTCGTGGGCAAGCTCTATACTCGATTATCAATGAAAAAAGCATCTGAAAAAAAAAAGAGTGACACTTTAATCATGGTTATATTGGATAGATAAAAAAAGATTGTGATGGGGCTCATTAAAGAACAATGTTTACTGCGATCTCTACTAGGTTCACCAGCATGTCCTACCCATCAACGAGAGACAGGAGTGGACCTACTGCTGTGTGGAGAGCACCCTGCCCAGCCAATGAAGTTCTACAGTGTGACTGTAATATGATCTTTAATATTTATCAAAATGTGAATCTATAATCTTTATCTATAAATTGCATTTATTGATAGCACTAATGTGATGGCTCAATGTCGATTTATAAGTTATCTTGTTTATATTTGCATATACATATTTTGAAGGTACTGTAAGCTAGTGTTATGTTTGTTTCATGTTTAATGTAAAGTTTTAAGAATGGCACGCACTCAAAACCGTCTGAAAATTATGAAGGTGTATTCGTATAGTTTATCATCCTTATGTGTGTTCACACCAAAAGCGGTGCGAATATTTGCACCACATGTTCGCGCAAGTTTGATCGCACACACTTCAATACTCTGTGCATGTCTAGGAATAGCGGCTTACCTCTTGTGAACGCCAAAGTTTCTTTCCTCCAATTAATTCTCAACCAGGGCTTAGATAACAACCTACTACGAGTCTTTTGTCGAAAAACCCAATGCAGAGGCATCCGTAGGCGCACACAGCTCTTGTGTAGCGTCGACAAAGGTACCATATGGGAGTCCTGTTTTCAATAAAGTATTAAACCACCACCCTAAACATCTCTGGTGCGGTGGCGACACCTAGGCATACAACAACTATTGCATCCCACATATTGTCACTGGAAAGGACCAAGGAGGGGGCCAGAAAGTCCAACTAATAATAGTCCGAACTCTCCCAGGATCCTTGGAAGGGTAATTTCAACTTGAGCAAAGTGTTAGAATCGTGCAAATACGCATTAACTAGGTTGTTCGCGTCATGCCAGTCATCTATTCTTGACACATTTTTCTGGCCGAAAATTTGCCTCTAAACGTGTCTTGCATTGACTTTGTATGGATTCTTGCCGCACTTTCTTTTTTGGTATGAAGGCACCATGTAAGATGATAATAGACAGATAATGTAAGCATTGATTTTCTAAGAGAATTTATATAAATTAATATCTCATGTTCCTAGTGCCTTTATGAGACCCTTTAAGTTGATATCATCTAATGCCTTCTACATTTGTTACTTGCCATGTCCAAAAGTATTTCACTGTTCAGAACAACCCTGCGTTATATAGTGTATATGACAAATAAAACACTGACTTTGATATGTCTTGTGTAAAATCTGACAATCAATTTTATTTAATTACATTTCAGTTTTTTTTATTTTTTTTATAACATCAGCTGTGTAATCACAGTAATCTACCCATGCATGTTATAGTGGAAGAAGCTTTCAAAAGTAATTTAATAAGTGTATTTCTACAGTGGCATCTCTACACTGTGTTAATTTGACACCTTTACAGATACTTTTTTTTTTTACTACTGGCCGAGTTTGTGTTCACCAAGTAGGCGCTTACAGATCCCTGCTTCATGCCACATGATTGATCGAAACAAATCTGAAGCAAAAAAGAAATGCCCCTTTCACCCACATTTGAGCTTGACCGTGGTCGCACTTTAGATAAACGTGTAGTTAGCAGAGATCCCAGGACACCCCCACAGTCTTAAAGTGCTGAGCGTGGACAGGGTGGCTGGCACTGAAGAGGCATTCCTGCAGTCTGAACTTCATTCACCCTAGACCTTTCTCAACCCAGCGCAGGCATGACCTTCTATTTATACCCTCCAAAGCCTTTATTGTGCCCTTTGACTTTCTCTGCTGAAACAGTAGAGCCACCACATGACATATGAGATGTATGCATAACCTCCTCCCCCCATGTATGGTGTTCTTTATTCAGTGCAGAAGAACAACACACCCCTTGCCTGGCAGGGCCACGGAATGGAACTGAATGGAACTTTTAATGATAGAATAATAAAAGTGTTATCATAGTGAGTGAGTGTGTGTGTGTGTGACAAGGTTTCACTAAGTCAAACCTTGTTCTAGTAAAGTATTATGTGTGTTTCAATTTCGACAAGAAAAATCACAGAAGCTGGGAAACAGCATAGTGTCGACGTCCTGAGGCGCTTCAAAGTTTGCTTGTCTTTTTTGTACAAATGTATTTTGAAAGCAGGTCAATAGAAGTAAATAGTTTTATAATAGTGTGTATGTATATATATATATATATATATATATATATATTTTTTTTTTTATAAAGAAATAGACCTGGGATTGAGGGTTTAGAGGGATTATAGTTGTATTGTTGGCTCATATGTTGCCATGATTCTATTTCTACTATGACATTGCAATGACAAAAAGGTTAAGGTGATAGTTAACGGTTTGTTTAGGCTAGCTCTGCTGAAGATGGGATTCAAATACTGGCGCAACAGACAAACAGCAGTGTACTGGACTAAACTATTTCACAACATCTACTCGGATTACTATTGTGAAGTTTGATCTCGAAACCTGTCACAGAAATGCACCTAATTTCCAAAGATTATTTGTATTTTACAATATGTTTACATTGTAATTATACAACTATACCTCTCAGGTAATGTAATCATTTCAACCAATATATTATGTTACATATAGTCTCTACTTTATGTAACATAATATGTTATGTTACATATAGTAGACACCAAACAATGTTGGTGTCTACCTTTCTTTTGTGAACCTAATCATTTAATTTGTAAAGTAAAGGAACTGAATATAGAAAAAAAAACTTTAACTAAAGCCCAATTTTGTGAATTAATTTAGTACAAATCTATATTTCATAATACATTACAAGTTCCAGTAGTCAGTACAGCAGAGTACACATTGCATTTTCAGTGGAACCAATCATGGTGTGGTGTTCATTTAGGGGGCGGGACTCTGGGCTGGGCATTTTCAGTGATACCAATCATGGTGTCTGGTGTTCATTTAGGGGGCGGGAGTCTGGGCTGTACTTGTGGCAGAGCTGAATGTAGTCGATTGAGTCCACCTAGCTAAACAGCGTATCGCACAGTCACCAGGTTTTTGGGCGAAAATGGTGAAAATAACAGTAGTGAAAACCAAGCCATACACAGACCAGAAGCCTGGCACGAGCGGTTTGAGGAAGAGGGTGACAGTCTTTCAACAGAATGAGCACTATGCGGAAAACTTCATTCAGAGTATCCTTTCTGTCGTGGAGCCGTCTGAGCGCCAGGCAGCCACTCTGGTAGTCGGGGGAGATGGACGCTTTTACATGAAAGAAGCAATTCAGTTGATCGTCCAGATTGCTGCTGCTAACGGGGTCAGTAGTAACAAATTAAACGTGACGTTCAGTCTACAACCTGGGTCGTGTGTGGCTTATAAATGACAAGACCCTGCTTCATTACTACTACCTACTCCCTATTAACGTCCATTTGCAAGCTAATGGCATTAACCTTAGTGCTCAAACAACTTTACGCCAAAGCTTGTTTTGTTGACATGGTCGCCTACTGAAAGATACGGAACCCCGACCCTAGACGGGCTCCGTAGAAAGACTTGCATTGCTACATTTCCCACAGTAAGCTGTCAATGCCACAAGGAAACTGGAACAAAATTGTTTAATGTACAGTGTTGCAATACTGACCCTCAGCTATATGTTGCAATATGGTGTGGCATAAAGCAGCCAGCAAAACAGGGCTTTACATACTGATACTTTGTGTCAACTTGGTTTAAATATTGCAATAGGCGCGAGGTGCATGACAATGTTCCCAGCAAGCCATTCCCTCATACTGGACTGTAGTGCATGTGAACGTGAACGTGTTTAGATGTTACTAGTACTAGTCAGTATCAGTGTCCCTTTGGTCAAACCCCCGCAGTGGCATTTCGGAAAGTGCAAGTAGATCATTGCATGCAAATCAGTACCCTTGGCATTTAACTAGGCGCAAAGCCCACTGGACGTAGTTGCAGATGAATTGGCGTGTTTTAAACATTCGACATTTAATTACAATTGCAATTCACTGTACCGTTGTTATCATGGGAAGTGCCACAGTGTTATTGTTATCAAATCAGCCGTGGTCGACTGCAATTGGCTCCTTCGCCTGTATGATGAAGCCTGGACTGTCAGCTGAATGGGGTCCGTAACGTACGACGAACGTGCGGACTGTCACGTTGCACCCTTCGTTTATTTCATCAGAAATGGGGTCATGCATACCAACCATGATGCTCACCGATTCACAGATGCCCTTGCCAGATTATTTCGCGAATTAATTCATTATGTGCACAAAAATACATAAAACTAATTTTGGTATCATTAGAATGAGTTACTAAGGACTCCAATTTATTGTCTTTCAAATCACAATTATTTTAAGGTACACTTAAGGGTTAGTTACATAAGGTTAAGCAAGAGTTTCAGTCAGAATTGTATATTATTATTTAATATTAAAAAGAAGCATGACTCAATGTGTTAAGTTACAAACTGTGTGTGTGTGTGTGTGTGTGTGTGTGTGTGTGTGTGTGTGTGTGTGTGCGTTCGTTCGTTCGTTCGTTCGTTCGTTCGTTCGTTCAGATTGGCCACCTGGTGATCGGCCAGGATGGCATCATGTCTACCCCAGCGGTCTCGTGTGTGATCCGCCAGACCAAGGCGGTGGGGGGCATCATCCTCACAGCCAGCCACAACCCTGGGGGGCCCAATGGAGACTTTGGCATCAAATACAACATCGCCAGTGGAGGTCAGTAGCAGTTACACAGTAGCTAATATTGGACCCAGCAGTCCTTCTATTGGATAGCAGAGCTTCTGGGGAAAGGCAGGACAGAGCTTGAGCTGGAAGCAAAAAAACACAGAAAGCGGCCGAGTTACACATTGTTTCCTGTTTTGTTAGAGATTTTCTACCGAACAGAAACGCACAAACCCTTTTGTGTGAGTGAATCAAGCTTTCAGAAGGAATTTTTTAATCTGTATTTCTACGGCAAATTTCTGTTGGCAATTTTACACTAAAATCTTTACAGATGTTTTTTGTAGAGTTTACTAGTGCAGGCGGACATTGGGTTTACGGTGACTAGCCAATTCTGCAGTTAGAAGGCAGATCCCTGCCTCCAGCAATACGATTGGCCCAAACAAATATGAAGTGAAAGAAAGTCGAACCCTGCGGTCACCAAGTTTTGAGCTTGTCTGCTCTAAGATTTTATATTCTTAAACCAAAGTCGGATTTGTGAGACTTCACAGTAGGTACACCCCACATAAAGAAAAGATGAGTGTCCAATTATGTCATAGTTTGAATGGAAAATTTAATTATCAAGCACAATTTGACTAGAAATTTAAATTTCAATATAAATTCCATCTAGGTGGTGCTGTGCCTAAGTACACCAGCGCTTTCACATGGGTGTGTTCATGTATCTATGTATTAAGTGTTCAGCAAATATGCTAGAAACTGAACTACACCCACCCTTTATGTTGTGTGTTTGTTTTAAGTTTAGGTTCATTAACCTCACCATTTGGCCACAGTTGACCAGTCGACAGAGCTTCATGTATATTCCTTCTTGCCCCCCAACCCCCCCTCCAAGGACCCGCCCCAGAGGGCATCACCAACAAGATCTACGAGGTCAGCAAAGGGCTGCAGGAGTACCCTATCTGCCCGGAAATAAAGGTGGACCTGTCTACCATTGGCAAGCAGACCTTCCAGGTGGACTCTTTCAAGCCCTTTACAGGTATCATGCGAGGGGCCAAGAAGACGGTTTCACCCATCAGCATGGTGAATCTCATGTCTTAGCAGTGTCTACTTATGTTGCAGGCAGTGTTGACCACTACGTAACATACACAATAGGTTGTATCTTCATTTTGTTGTGCTACTTAATGAGAGTATTCTGTTATTCACAATTCACCATCAGTGTGCCTTGGCCGCTTCATAGCCCGTCAGACATTATTTTTCAATAGTATAATCACATTGGGATTGGTTCAGTTTATTTCACAGTTACCAGCAATGAATAGATATTCGTTAATTTCCTCTATAACGTTTAGATATCTACTTAATTATCGGAAAGATAAAAATTCTTCTGCAGCGCTTTGAGAATATTTCTTGCACATTGTCAAGGAAACATCTTATCGATAGTTAGAAATAGTGTTATCAATATTATAATTTAGTTAAACATTTCAGTAAAATTATATAGTCTCGTGCTTTAAGTCGTTGTGTTGTCTCTGCCTCAGTTGACATCGTGGACTCTGTGGAGGCATATGGGGAAATGCTGAGGGGCATCTTCGACTTCCCTGCACTGAAGGAGCTTCTGTCGGGAGCCAAGCACATCAACGTGCGGCTGGATGCCATGCACGGAGGTGAGTTGATGGGGAAGGCCCTGCAACCTCAACGTCCTTGGATGTTTCAGAAATAAAAAAAAAAACTCAAATAAAAAAAACTCAAATCAATAAACTGCTCTGCTTGGATCTACAATAGAAAATTGAATATAATTATACTGACGATAAAAATAAGTACTTTGATGGACAAAAAATGTATTCCATGAAAATATTGATACAAATAATGTATATGTAAAGGCTGATACTGTATTTGGTAGAATTAACCCATGATCCATAGTAGCCTGGCACCGCCCACCTACCTACTTCTGCTCAATTTTCATTTCACTTCAGTACTAGGTCTGGGTCTGCTTAATGTAAATGCATTCCATTCCGTGGGTCCATGTAAACCACGATTTATGGCGGTCCAATCAACGAACAGAGGGAGTGGCTGAGAACGATGACGTCTAGGTCGTGCGCCAGTTTCAGTTGTAGTCAGAGGAAGACAGATTAGATTTTTCCAGCTGGCTCCGTTAGTGGTGAAGGAGCCGTCTCATGACATACGTCCCGACCAAACGCTATGCGATTGGTTATGGCAGATCCAGAGTGGCACTGGGCAGATCCAATCATTTTAAAACTTGTACAGACACCTGCCTCCAAGTGAGTGAACGTTTGTCAATTGAGCAGTTCCAGACCTTCTGTACAAATGAAATGAAGTACGATGGTCTGGTAGGACCAGGCTATATCCATAGGGCCCTGATGCTAAAATGCAGGCCCCTTTTTGTTCAGCCTGGAATTTAGAAGAGCAAATACTATGCCTTTTTGTGACCTGCTCAAGAATTTCTGCATTTGTTAGCCATCTAATGGAGAGGAAGTAGCTAGGAAATCCAATGCAGGGCACACTCTGAGGATAATGGAAAAACATACCAAGTTTCAGGTACCCAGGCGCCCTCTACTGTTCCAATTACTGATGCCAAAAATTAGAAGAACCTTAAGTGAATGTTTGTGTAAAAGGCAGAAAGACAGAGGGTGAAGAAAATGGAAGCCACCATTACCAATACGGTTTATAATTTCTTTCATATTTCAAACCTCACCAACTCTTCTACTATTCAGTGTTAATCCCCATTATAATGTTCCTTCACCCTATCTGCAGTTGTGGGCCCCTACGTGAAGAAGATAGTCTGTGAGGAACTGGGCTCCCCAGCCTCATCGGCCGTCTACTGTGTCCCTAAGGAGGACTTTGGGGGCCACCACCCTGACCCCAACCTGACCTACGCGGCCGACCTGGTCCAAGCCATGAAGGGGGGCGAGTACGACTTTGGGGCCGCTTTCGATGGAGACGGTGTAAGTTATCCTGTAACTTGTCGTTTTTGTCAATGTGTCACTCAGTACGTTTACACGCAACGCTTAATCCGCCATAGTTCGATTATGCTCCTCAATTGGACAACTGCAATTGTCTGAGCACATGGCAGTGAGAAAATGTAATTATTGGCCGAAGCATGTCATATCCCGGTACGAAAGGTGGTGCTTTACCCATTTCAACTAGTGGTAATAGAGTCACCGGCTGACCTCTTTACAACCCCAGCAACAACAAACTCTTGTGGCATTCAAGAAAGATGTTTTCAGTAGACAGCTGTAAGTTCCGGTCCATGTCATTTCTCCGACGCTCCATTGTTCCGACCTCTGAGGTGTTAATGTGTCAATGTGTTAATGCCTAATAAAGGGAGACATCTCAAGAAAACTAATGTCCCTTAAAACAGGGAAAGAAGGATGAGGAACAAAAAGAAGTAAAGTTCACATCTTTTCTTCTGGAACACAACTACCAACCCTTGACTCACTGTTATCTTTCTTTCTAAGGATAGTTTTAGCTATTTAACGCATAGAGGTTCTGATTAGGTTATTGGGAAAGAGTTTTCAAATAATGTGGTGCAACTTTCCAATATAATCGGTGTAATAAGAAGTCGTTTATAATGGCTGCCACCAATGAAAAGTCAGTCATAACTTCTCTACTTCTTCGGTTGGCGGAAAGAGGCATATTTTGACCACAAGCTTTTTTTTTATATAATAAAGTAAAAAAATAACACAAATCCCCATGTTCCGAGAGTCCGCCCCCACCCTGAGTGTTGCTCCTTTTATAGTGTTTTGAGTGTGTTTTGTGTGGTCCCATCCCCTTCCTAGGACCGCAACATGGTGCTCGGTAAGCACGGCTTCTTCGTCAACCCCTCGGACTCGGTGGCCGTCATCGCGGCCAACATCACCAGCATCCCCTACTTCCAGAGGACAGGCGTGAAGGGCCTGGCGCGCAGCATGCCCACCAGCGCCGCACTGGACAAGTGAGGCCCCTGCTGGACACATTTCACAGCAGCTAGACCAGGTGTGCCCAACCAGTAGAACGCCGACAGATCCCAAGTCGACCGTGAGGGGTGAAGTAAAAAGAAAGAAAAAAAAAAAGCATTTGCGCGGGACATAAACGCGCGGTAGCGCATGCGCTGTCAACAGTAGTTGAAAGCCGTCAACAGTAGTTACGCACTCCTAAACGTTGACATGGCTGAGGGGAAACGAGCTAAGACCTACAATTTTCACCCTGAGTGGGAGGAAGATTATTGATTATTGTTGCGAAGGTGCCGTGCGCAGACGGAATGAAACCCCCACTTGGAACCCCACTCCGTAGGTTCATGATACAACCCCCCCCCCGCTTAGAGATAGGTTTGCAATGTTGACACTAGACTGGTAGATCTCAGGAGTTTGGCTACTTGAAAAGTAGATCTTGGGTCAAAAAAGGTTGGGCACCCCTGAGCTAGACTGATTGTCTCGAATGTGGGCCCAAGCATTCTCACTAATCAGACTTTGGATTGATAATCAAAATACTAATTCATTACTAATCTAAAATCTGATGGTCGATGAGCTCAAATCTAGGGTGAACTCATATTTTTTTCGTCCAGTCGTTGCCGGCGGCGTTGAATCTGTAAGCGCCTAAATGGTGAACACAAACTCAGCCAGCACTGTGAAGAATTTAAATGAACACTGTGTAGACTGGCCCCTGTAGAAATACACACTGCCATTTACTTAAGGCCTAGCCGGTTAATAAGTGCCTAAAAGTAACCTAGTGTGTTCCTTAACAATAATTGAAATATGGTACTCTGTAAAAGTAAATATTTTAGGAAATAAATGCAAACAATTAAGCCCCTACTAGTTTGCATTCATTCTCCTCAGATTGTCCAGCTGGGCTTTTGTTTTATTTATTCTAAAGCAGTGTGTTTTTTGTCCCAGCGTGGCCAAAGCACTGAAGATGCAGCTGTACGAGACACCCACCGGCTGGAAGTTCTTTGGGAATCTGATGGATGCGGGCAAGCTGTCACTCTGCGGTGAAGAGAGCTTCGGCACCGGTGAGCAAGCCTGCTTATCTGCGCATTTCCACCGGCGGGTGCCGTCAAGGCTCGATTCCACCGGAGGCGTACGCGCCGCGGGACGGCTGCGCCGCGGTCACCGCTGCTGATCGCTTCCACTCTAATCAATGAGACCATTTCCACCGGGCGCGCCGCGGAACGTTTCAGCAGCGTCCCAGGAGCAGCGGGCTGCGCCGCGGCGCTATCTTTCCGTCCACTTCTATTTTTACCGCGAGCCGCTGCTAAACCGCGTCAATTTCGACAGAGCACGTCGAGCCGGGCAGGAAGTGAAAAGTAAAAGCCATAGAGCATCCGGTCAATTTTCAAAATAAAACACAATACTCAGCGCATGTAACTTCACATCAACATTATTACGTCATGACCGGTGGCACCAGGTCAGCAGTCAATCAATCAAAGGGTCTCAGAGGGTCGGCAACATGAACGACGAAAGACTCATTGTCGAAGTTCAGCAGCATGAAGTCATTTATGTACCAAATCATCCTTTTTATAAGGAAAATGTCAGAAAGGACAAAGCGTGGCATTTAATTGCAATGGTTTTGGGAGTGGAAGGTGAGTACATTAGGTTTAGGATTAACGCGTGATCTCGTGTGAATACGGCTGGCTCGCAAGGCAGCGCTACGCTGCCGTTACGCGCCCGGTAGGAATGGACGCAGGGCAGAGGACGCAGCCGTTCCGCGGCGCGTACGCGTCCGGTGGTATCCCGGTGTTAAGGCTGGTTTATGCTCGGTTACGTAAGCGTAAGCGCAAGCGCAAGAGGCCCTTGCGCGCCCTTGCGCCCCCCTTGCGCGACTTCTCACGTCTTGCGTGCGTCGGGCGATTTTTCTAGACTTGCGTCATTTTTACGTAAGCTTTTACGCGAGCCGCCCAGCCTGCAAGGCTGTGATTGGTTTGCTGGTCTGGTTACTACTTCCTGTCTGGAGTATCACCCGGCAGGCTCATATACAAAAGCATTAACCTGAAGTGAAGTTAACTTTGCTGCCAACACATTATGTCGTTTTAAAATGTAGAGAGATATGCACATTTATACAACCCCAATGATCAACAACTTCATCACCCCTGTTCCTCTGTCTGTTGCCATCATTCACTGTGTATGGGGAGAACACGATCTGGCACATAAACAAACCAACGACTCCCACAGACAAAGACGTCATTCTCGAGGTCGTCTTCAACGAAAAACTTTCCTCCACATATTACTCCACCTACTGTTCTGGCGGTAAATTGCTTGGCAACACGCGTAACACGCGCAACCTAAAAGGGAGCATGAATTGCTTTGAGTAAATTTTGCGCAACAACGTAACACCAACGCTGAAGCATGCAGCCGCCTTTAGGCCGAGTACGTTAAGGTCCGTAGTGTATATGCGGTAAGGCGCAGCACAGTTATGGCTCGCGTTTCCACCGCCGACTGTTCCCTTATGGTAGGGTGGAGTTTAAGCCGGATGGCGATAGCCACGGCAGCTACGCAAGCATCGTGACCTCATAGCAGGCCGACTGTGTCTCAATTCAGGGGACGCATCCTTTCGAAGGCTGCATTCAAATGCCGATTGCGTCACTGCGACGCGTTAAGGCTGTCCCATTTCTAAAGGCGGCTGCATGCTTCAGCGTTGGTGTTACGTTGTTGCGCAAAATTTACTCAAAGCAATTCATGCTCCCTTTTAGGTTGCGCGTGTTGCCAAGCAATTTACCGCCAGAACAGTAGGTGGAGTAATATGTGGAGGAAAGTTTTTCGTTGAAGACGACCTCGAGAATGACGTCTTTGTCTGTGGGAGTCGTTGGTTTGTTTATGTGCCAGATCGTGTTCTCCCCATACACAGTGAATGATGGCAACAGACAGAGGAACAGGGGTGATGAAGTTGTTGATCATTGGGGTTGTATAAATGTGCATATCTCTCTACATTTTAAAACGACATAATGTGTTGGCAGCAAAGTTAACTTCACTTCAGGTTAATGCTTTTGTATATGAGCCTGCCGGGTGATACTCCAGACAGGAAGTAGTAACCAGACCAGCAAACCAATCACAGCCTTGCAGGCTGGGCGACTCGCGTAAAAGCTTACGTAAAAAATGACGCAAGTCTAGAAAAATCGCCCGACGCACGCAAGACGTGAGAAGTCGCGCAAGGGGGGCGCAAGGGCTCGCAAGGGCCTCTTGCGCTTGCGCTTACGCTTACGTAACCGAGCATAAACCAGCCTTAAGTCTCCTTCAAATGCGGCCGACAAATGCAGCCTTCTTTTCCCGGATTTAAAGGATTCGTAGACCTTCACGGTCTACGAAGGCCACACCTTCATAGACCGCGTCCTACGAAGGATGCGTCCCCTGTATTGAGACACAGTCTAAAAAGTGTAGCCTGCTAATAAATCGAATGAAAAAGAAGAACGTGACCCAAAAAAATTAGCAACAATGTAGGACGTACAGGAAGGACGGCAAACTTTTGTGCAACATTTTCTTCAATAAACAACGTTTTCGTCGTTGTCCAGAAATACCTTGCGGGTACTGTTTATTTATTATTATCCCCCTGTCGCACGGAAGAGACGATTCTGTCGACCAATCAACGGACGGCGTGTTTACGGCTAAAGGTACGAACACACCAAACGCGTACCCCCGTACGACGCGTATAAAATCGGCAATATTTCCATAGGAAACCATTGGTTTACGCGCGTATGAGCTGCGTAGATGCGTTACATGCGCTAAAGCAACATTTTAGCAGCGTATGAGCTGCGTATATATACGCACCTAACGCGCCTACGCGCAGAGTTCAAAAAATTTAACTTTTTACGCTCCTACACATGACGATTAGCCGCGTTGCCCAATCAGCGTTGAGCTTGAGCCGACGTCACTGGCAGAGAGTAGTGAGCTTGGACAGAAGCATACGGCCGACATCTTTCTTTATTCTGTGTGGAAATAGTAACATAGTTACGCCATTAAATGCGTTTATGGAAACATTTTTAGCGAGAAATGTGCATTTTACTTTCATAATGTTCGCTCGGTGAATGTGAAGGATGTTTGGTTTGATAGTTATGACGAAGAGGGAACGCTCCGTTCACTTGCATGGACAGAGTCTCTGGTTGCTAAGCAACCTCAACGTCTTGGCGGACTATTTCTCTGCTGATCAACACTACGAATGCTGGAAACACACCAGACACACCATGTGAAGTTATTTAACCCGATTATTGTTATTTATATCCAAGATTATTTAATCTAACCCGATCTAAACTCTATCACCCAAACATGGCGGCGTTTGGGTTTCCTACCTCGGACTCCAGCGCAGCCACGGCCGACAACTTTCTTTATTCTGGGTGGAAATAGTAACATAGTTACGCCATTAAATGCGTTTATGGAAACATTTTTAGCGAGAAATGTGCATTTTACTTTCGCAATGTTCGCTCGGTGAATGTGAAGGATGTTTGGTTTGATAGTTATGATGAAGAGGGAACGCTCCGTTCACTTGCATGGACATGGACTCATCTAGGCGCGTAGGAGCGTAGGCGCGTAGCTGCGTAGGACCATTTTTGACACAAAATGGTCAAGCAACATTTTAGCTGCGTTACGTGCGTAAAATCTTTGGTTTGTTCCTGAATCCTCGAACACCAGACTTCCGGGTCGAAAGTTGAAGATCCCCCAGCTTTCTTGCGGCATTTCTCGAAGGCACGCCCCCCTTTTATCTTCATCTTTCGAAAATCTGAGAGTAGACCAGGAGCAGTGATGACGCTCTCAACAAAATGGCTGCGCCCGTGAAGAGATTATCTTTTTTGCATTTGTACCACGTAGGTCATTCTATTGTCGATTTTAAACACTTACACACTTAACATTGCATTGCTACTTTATTCCGGTAACCAATTTATGCATTGCATGGTCTTGCAATACAATGTAAAGTTGTGTTTGCTAGAGAGGCTAATGTAGCTAAACATAAACAACGACTAGCCAATTTCATGCCACAATCACAAAGACGAACAGGAACTCTATGAATGCTCCGAGACGTCAGACGTGCAACTCGGAAGGCTGGCGTCCGAGGATTCAGGAACACACCGTAAGTCCGGCCCCCGCCCACTTTGGCGGTGGAAACCAATAATGTCTGGCTGCAGCCTGAAGGACATAGACATCCACATCCAACTGCTACGTCACAATAGTCATCGTTTTTATGCCAGAGATGATGTGAATAACTTATGTCCCTTTTAAACATCGATATAGTGGGACATTTTTCAGGTGACTATTTTCACTGTACATTGCTAAACGCTACATTCTAACAAGGTTCACAGGCTAGCGCAACAGGCTAATTGTTAGCGCAACAGGGTTAGGGTTAGCTGGGATAGGGATAGGGTAGTAGTGGTTTGGGTTAGGGATTGGGAAAGAAGAGATTGAACCTTTCCATGCACGGGGATTTAAACCACACTTCGCCACTGGATAGGAGTGAGTGATGTAGCAGTTGGATGTGGATGTCCTACAGGCTGCAGCCAGACCCTACTCGTGGAAACGCTAACCGTTCCGCACCTATTCATACCTAACCAAACTGCACCCGCTGGTGGAAACGCGCCATACACGATGTTCTAGCTAGCATTACCATTAAACACACCTACATGTTGATGGGTCACACTCACCCAGCTGGAACTTTGGTGAGCAGAGCCTTCTCTTAGCCTTGTCATTTTCTCACGTTTTTTTTGTGGATGTTTTGTTTGTTTCCGTTTGTGATTTTCCACTCTTTTTCTGATTCTTGCCATGTACCTCCACACTTACTCTCATTCTCTTCGCCCCTTGGTTAGACTACATGACGCAAATAATAGTTTTTAGTGCTTTAATTGGAACACAGCATCACTAAGATGCTCTGTAGTTGATGATACATCATACATCGTCATAAATCATTCAATCAGATTTGAGTTATGAATATACTAAAATATTTTTTTCTTTTATTGAATCAAAGATAGTTTTTAT
This sequence comes from Gadus chalcogrammus, assembly GCF_026213295.1. Taxonomy (NCBI): domain Eukaryota; kingdom Metazoa; phylum Chordata; class Actinopteri; order Gadiformes; family Gadidae; genus Gadus; species Gadus chalcogrammus. The sequence continues at coordinate 2,167,914 of NC_079423.1, read as the reverse complement.
AGTGGAACTCCTGTTTAATCAATTGACAATGATAATAATGTTTATAATTAATAGTCCTATTTTCACATGAATCTAAGCCTCTCTGTTGTCTTCTCTTTGCTATGTTGAACCAGGTTCTGACCATATCCGTGAGAAAGATGGCCTCTGGGCCGTGCTGGCCTGGCTGTCCATCCTGGCCGTTCGCAAGCAGAGTGTGGAGGAGATCATGAAGGAGCACTGGCACAAGTTTGGCAGGAACTTCTTCACCAGGTCAGCACATATCCTTTTGGTGACAGTGACTGTCGTGGAAATATCAGAAAGTGAGTGATGGCGGTTAGAGCAAAGCGCAACGAAGTATGGAAATACTTTACAGAAATAGGAGATCATAAAGGGAAATGTAAAATATGCCAAGCGAAATTGTGCTACCAGAGTACTACAAGTACTATGCGGCAACATAGGCAACATCCTGAAACACAACGGTGAGTTCGGGAAAGCAGGCCCGCAGCAACCAAGTGTGTAGGCTATTTTCACTGCCGCAAAACGCAGCTGTAATCCCGGCCGTAGAGAGAAGATCACAACGCTGAGTATTTTTTTAGTTCATTTGCTGCCGTTTTATTTACAGCTTTAAATTACTTGTAATGGTTAGGCTACTTGTTTCGGTGTTTTTCTAAAACCGTTACAGGCCTTTGTTCGACGTGATTTAAATTGTGAGACGCATATTTACTTTTGTAAGGAAAATGTGTTTTGAACGTTTGCAAAAATAAATAAGGAATACTCTGATAACTGACTGTTTTGATTGAGAATACGCATTACATGTTTAGCCCTATTCCTGCTGCAGATGCATTGCATTCTAAATAATGCAAATAGATTAGATTAAAAGAGTACTCGATTGATCCTCGAGGAATTCATTCGATCACTCGAGTTTGGAATTTACTACTCGTGCCCATCCCTAATAGTTACTAGTCAATCTAAAAGGAACTGTTTACATTCTCCTTGGATCATAAGATACCTACCTTCCTCTTTCTAATGATATGTTAAGATAGTTCACATTTGCATCCCCACTGTAGCCACGAAGTCTGATACTCAGGCCAAACCAATCGATTGACTCCATTGTTGTGTATATTCCTTTAACTGTGTTGCAGCCTTGCTTGCAGGCTTGCAGACATGTCCACTTCCTCCATAGTGTCTTGCAGTTTAACTTGGTCCCTCCCGCCAATCCTAAACTCTCCACGATGGTCACTCCCACTCACCTTTGTTACCTATGTTTTCACTACCCACAATGCAAACGTTTTCAAAAAGAATCTTGTTCACCCATTGTCTCACTGAATGTATCCTTGGTCATTTTGCAGCCTGTACTTTCCCATGATCCTGCTCTAATATTAAATCCAATATTTTGCTGGCCGACGGCCCAGACCCTACAGCTTTAGATTTGGGTCTGGATTTCCAGGCTAAGCCTCCCTCAATTTACATCATAAAAATGAAACAATGATGATAACAAATGTTACAATGTCTCAATCTAAAGAAATTAACATTTATTGAACTGTCTGTAAATCATGCCGAAGAAAGTAAAAAGAAAAAATAATAATAATCGTTCATACCGAAAATAACCCGGCCGATACACGTAAAAACGCAAATATCGGCCATACATGGTCGATCACTAATTAAAAGTGATATGGCACCACCCTGTGAGGAATCTTATAACTGCAGATTCCAAAATAAACACTCCCCATATGGGACTATTCATGTACTTTACATTGTATAAGTTAAGTGTGTTCAGATTAATTTTTCGGCATTCATTTTGGTTAAAATAAGATGGAAAATAAATAATGACACAAAAAAAATAGATAATTATTTTTGGAATATCGAGCAATACCTAAATGCTGTAAGATTTAAATGAATTCTCCTTCTGCGTGGCTGTTATCCCCGGTTTAACCTCTTCTCTCTACAGGTATGATTATGAGGAGGTGGACTCTGACGCAGCCAACAAGATGATCACAGAGCTGGAAGCGGCCATGTTGGCTCCCTCTTTCGTGGGGAAGAAGTTCTCGTCTGGCGACAAGACATACGAAGTGGCCGTCTCCGATAACTTCGCCTACACCGACCCTGTGGACGGGAGCGTGTCTAAAAACCAGGTGAGCTTTCAGATAAAGTCTGTGAGTGGGATTGTTTTGCTGTCTCTGTTGTGGAAAGTACAACACTTAAACTAACGCCCCCAACGCAACACTTCAACGCTTCAACGCGTGTACCGCGCCTAGACCAATGGTTCCCTCAACGCTTAAGGGAAGAGATCAGTAAACCACCGAATGAAGTTTACAACTTTTATTAGAACTTAAACAGTAATACAAAAGCCGAGCTGGTCTGAAGAACCTTTCCAGTTTCGGCACACAGTTTTTATTCCCTCGCTTCTCTGATTCCTCCCAAGAGCTCAAAGGCAAGGTTGTTATCAAACAATGCCCATACAGACTTCACCATCAACCGACTTCCATCCTTATCATTATTCCATTTATTTTTGCAATGTATCATCGCCTAACTTCTCAATGTCTTCATCTGAACATTCTCTATCTTTTTTATCAGACACGGTCATGCATGTGCCATTCACATATCTTCCTATTAAAGGCCTGTAAAGGTAAAGGCTGTCAAGTAAAAATGTAAAGGCTCTTCACGCCAGGGGCGTAATATGTCCCTGAACAAACCGTATAGATGATTTGTCCCTCTGAATCTCTCCTGATGCTACTGCCTTGTGCCACCTTGGTCCCCAGGCTTGAATATTAGTACATACTGCAGGCATGAACATCGGATGACCATTCTAAGAAACAAGAGTCTCTTCAGAAGAATCTCAGTGTTTTTCCGACCTTATGTCATTCACATTGCATACAGGGCAAGATGATTATAATAAAGGGTATAGTAAAATGAATCTCCACATGAGAGCAAGTTGTGTTTATTAATTATCAAAATAGTTAATGGTAGAAGCTGGCTTTTGTAAACTTAAATTAAAAGAAAAAGGTGTAAATGAAGAGGGTTATCCAAGTTTGGCATAGAAAATTGTCATAAATGTTGGCATGGATTTTTCTCTCTCTATTTCTCAGGGCCTGAGGATAATCTTCTCTGATGGCTCCAGACTCATCTTCCGTCTCAGCGGTACAGGCAGTGCAGGGGCGACCATCAGGCTCTACATAGACAGCTATGAGAAGGACCCCCAGAAGATCTACCAGGACCCACAGGTCAACACACACCCTGTTCTCCTTGTTGAAAGTTGATTGTAGACAGATTACACTTTTATCTCAATAGATCAAGAAATATCTCTTGTTTTAAGATTATTTCCAGGTTTTATTCCCCCAAAATAAATTGGAAAGGCTGGCTTTTTCTGTTGCAACAATGTTAGCACCACATAGTGGTGCCAACAATTGTGATGCGAGGCTAATAACAACGTATTCCTACACTCAACTATACTAGAAAAGGGAAATGGTAATGTTACATTTGAGCCACCAGGATGCATCCTAGCTCAAAATGATTCTCTTGTTTGCTTCAATTTTAATCGACCGTAGGTTAGAGTTTGTAATAAGTGCAACGATTAATAGGCCCCCAGCAGTGTGTGTGGGAGTCGGCCCTGACGGTTCCCCCTTTGCTCCAGTACCGGGCCAAATTTATGTTCTGCTCTGATCTTAACTCAAGGCTCCGGGCCCTGTTGTGGGCTTCAGGGGGCCACAGGGCCAGACGGTGGAGCCCTTTTGACTCCCAATGGTGGATATAAAACCTTGCATTTGGAAGTTAGGGTTCAGGACTTGAGTTATAGTTTGTTATTTGAGAGAGAAGAAAGGGGGGGAGAGAGCTTTGTGAGAAAAAGCAAGTTGGAAGAGAGGGAGAGAAGGAGACAGAAGTAATGGAGGGAGGAAGCAAGAGAAAGTGGTAAAGGAGGGAGGGAGGGAGGGAGGGAGGGAAGCAAGCAGAGAAAGTGGTAAAGGAGGGGTAGTGGGAAGATTTGTGGGAGACATTAAGATTAAGAGCCCCATCTTGACACTTAAACTGATACAGACGGGAAAGCTATGGAGAACACCGGGAATTACAATGACTAAGGCTTTTTAATGCTCCGTTTGCTTTGGTTCTCTTTCATTCTTTCCATGACTTAAAATAAACTCTTTAGTGTCTACATTTCTTAAATCAAATGGTTCCTACTGTGGCCCAGAAATAGCAGGTATTTAAGATACTCTTTGGATCTAAAGAGATCTTTTAAATATATAATAAAAAGGTATTGCGGAAGAAAATAATGTCAATATTCACATCAATGCATTTTTCCCTCCCACCCCTATCCTTAACCTCATGTTTCCGTGCCTCTGGCTTGCAGGTGATGCTGGCACCGCTGGTGGACATCGCTCTGAAGGTGTCCCAGCTCCAGGAGAAGACTGGGCGCACTAAACCCACAGTCATCACATGATCCCCCCCTCACCCCTAACACATCAAACACCCTGACGCGGCAATCCTCCCAAACACACATACGCATATCGGGACACCACTGAACCTTTCCCTGGCTGCGGGTGTCCTTCGTACCTAACCTATCTTTTACCCAATCACCAAGCAGAAGCGGAACCAGAACTCCATCATTGATGATTCCTGGTCTCCGACTCAGACTCAGATCAAAGTCAGTCACATGTCTCAAAGACCTAATTAGTACGCAGTCCATCTTTGATTGTCCACATCTCTATTCTCTGCTTCTAAGTGGTGAAATTGTGAACTCTGTAACCAAGGGCAACTTGTGACCCTACCCCTGTGACCCTACCTAGTGCCTTTCCTTCACAAGCCTACGAAATATCAACTAAAACACATCATGACATTAACCATCGGTTAACAAAAGTATATCAGAAATTAAAAGATTACCTCTCTGAAAACTGTTTTTGTATAATGTTTTCATTGAAATGGATTCTGGGTGTTATCCGTAATTTTCGTTTACGCGTACATGCGTGTGTGCGTTTGCGGTTTGAACGATAAAAAAAGTGTTATTAATGTTGAATGAATCAGACAATAGACTGGATGGGGGTCTGGCCCACACCTCGGCTCTCATGCTCTTTTGCACGGCACGCTATGAACGCACGTTTCCTCCCTGAGATCCAAAAACACGCTTCCTATTAGTTGAGCACAGCCGAGTCATGGCATTTTGCTTCTAGTCCTGGGCCACAAAGCTTCCTTTATCATCAGACACTTTTAGCCACACAAGCTCACTGGCTGTGGCTATCATATTTCTCTGAGCTGAGATCCCACTTTTCTTTTGCCGTCCATTCAGAAGGCGTGGTGACCATACTGACCCAGTAATCTGGTGCCAAGGGGTTCTCCGCAATGCCAATCCCAGGAGGCCACGGCCACAACTGCCGGGCCGCCCGCTGCAGCCAAGCGATACTTCACTCTGGAGAAACCGCGCTCACGTGTGGCGCTCAGCCGCCCTGGGTCGGACGAGAAGTTGTCACTTCCTGTCAGACATGGCATGATGGTCCAAAAATAAACCCTCAAAACCATTGAGTCAGCATTGAAGAATAGCTCTCTCCACGACTCCGGAAACCAATGGCAGTCTTGAAGGCCGCGCCTGAGGAAAGTGCGGAGAGCTGGAAGTCTGAGGACCTGTGGGTGGGTGGGTGGGTGGGTGGGCGGGCGGGCGGCTGGGTGGGTGGGCGATCAGCCATAATTGTCTGGCTGGCGATTACTCTCATCGTTACTCCCAGCAGAGAGTGGAAACAAGCGTGCTCGGGATAAAACATAAATGATAGCAGTTCCTCTCACATGTGAGCTTTTCCCAGAGATGAACACAGAGATCCTGTCCCGGCCAAAAAATCCTCCCAAATATCCCGGCGCTGGGTTCTTCCAAGCGAAGGTCTCGCTCCTGAAGGGAGAGCCAGGGCTCATGGCCAAGAGGAGAGACCGATGACCTGTTGGGAAAGAATGTCTGCGTAATGAGACCGTCAACATAATGCTGATAAATTATTGGCCTTATCACAGTAAGGTAAGTCCTGCAAGGCCACCACTAGCCAAGTCTGCAGGAGCTGGACCAGACCCAGGGCTGTGAGATCTGGTATTTTTTTTGTAAATGTAGTTTTTGACAAGAGCCCTTGGGAATTTTATGTATATATTTTTGTATATTGAAATGAGTGATAAATAGGCCTGGTTGTAAATTTTAATCATTGTTATTACTATCATCACTTTTTGTAAGAATGATCTCTCACACACAGTGTTTTTTTACTTCCATGAGAAGCAAAAGAACATTGCTTCAAACGGCACATTATTTTAGGTTTCGGATTGTGCTCGTATATAGTGTCCACCACCTCAAAGTAACGTGTTACCCGTAGACAGCTATCTGTCCAAAACAAACGTCTAGCATGTTAAATAGCAGATTGGCCTATTACTGTCGTTTCTCAGATATGTAGGGAGACTTTTACTGACATTAAAAGGGGAACCACATTTATTACCTGAGGTTACACAAACAACCTATATTTTCTTTATTTTTGCAAATATTCAACTCAAACAAGCTTTTAATGGGCGGTTTATTTGAAGAATATCGGTTGATATTCTGTAAGCAGCTTCCAACAGTCCTTTTTTCTGTGTGCCGTTTAGCAGCGGACCTTAAAGGCCTTCTGTCGTCCATTACTAATACTGGATTTGGCAGGTAGGCTAGGATGTGGAACCGCTTTGAAGATCTCCACTCCACCCACTTCTGGGGTAGTGGTGTGCATTAAAATCTATAGAGGGGTGGTGGTAGGGTTGGCCGTGGAGGGGGTTAAATGAAAAAGAAAACGCATTGGAAACCGTTCCAAGCTTTCAAGGCACCGCGTTGTTCCAGCGCTATGATGCTGACACAGTGCTTGTGAGGGAAGTCTCCCCAGCACCAGTAATGGCTACCAGCTTGTATTTTGATTGGCTGTCGTTACGTCAGGTAATCACAACAAGGCTAACATTAAGCCCGCCTGGTCGCCCGCCGTCAGATGTCCGTACGTTGCTTGGCAGGGAGCTCACTGGTTTTGTTTAGGTTTTGTTGAGCGTCCTGTTCATCTCTACCGCCTATGGGTTGGGAACAATGGAGTAGAACTGTTACGGACAACCCCTGATCCATCACAATATACCAACAAAGTAGCTCTGAGAGCAGGCAATTCTAAAAACATGTGAGTGAAGTCTTTTTAAAAAATGTATTTGGTTGTTTCTGCTCCATTATATTAAATGGTAGCAACATTGGAATTGTTATTATCGGTATGTATAGACAAAAAAAATAATAATAATAATATGATACTACTATTCATACTAGTAAAAGACCACACCATATACATTCGGTTCTGGTTAAAGCTCAGCCTTGCAGCATGTTTTTTCAGCATCTAATGTGCAATTAAGTGGAGAGGATTAGTGGTCAGAGGATTCCTTCATTAGAACCTTATGCTGAAGCTGAGGTTAGGACTGTAGGCAGTACTGTTTTCCCTTGATTTCACTCATTGCAATTATATAATCCTTGTAGTCGCTGTTAACCCTGTCCATTTGTTCTGTTCTGGCAGCGCCATGGTATGGCCGATGAGCCTATGGGTTTATTAGATATCCCTTTTTTCTTTTTCAAGCATGAACTTTAAACTTTTCATAAACCGGGTCATTGAGTTTTCTCCCTGAATGCAAGTTGTGCCGGAACTCAAATCCAGCCCCGAAAAGTCCCAATAAGTGTTCTAGCATGCACAACCGAAAATCAATCTCATCTTTCTTGTAATTCAACTTTAAAACATGTTTGTAAAGTTAAAGGTTGGGTATGGAATTCGCTTTTTTGGCCATTTTTGCAAAATTACTTGAAATCGTTATCATAACCCACTTACAGCCACTGAGTTCGAAGTACTGACATGAAAATTAAACAAGTCAATCATCTGTGGAACGGGCAGGGCTCGAAAAACTCCAGCCAATGATTTCCAGAGCCACCGAGTTGCATTGGACAGTAAGTACGTCAATCAAACGGTCGTACTGCACTCCCCCTCCCCCGCGCCCCGCGCGCGACCCCTTTGTGCAGTACTCGTGACCCAGAGCTCGTGACCCAGAGCAAGCTCCTGTTTGTTCTTATCCTGTGGTAGCTACTGGAACTAGTTAATCCACATTTGGACCTAGCAGTCGAAGACCATTTCCATGGTAGACAAGACGCCACCATCCCCACCACCACCACCAGCAAAGAGAAGGAAAACCCTGCGCTAGCCTGGCTCGCTCTCGCGCATCTGTGTTCGCGCTCGTGCATGATTGCGCGTCCAGGTACTTGGAATGGGTGGAGTCAGAGTCAGCGTTGAAGGAGAGGGACCATTTGAGTTGTGTATTTTCAAAATCTGCTGGCGTTTCGCAAATCCCATACCCAACCTTTATAGAAAGATGCTACCCCTGTACTCTTTGTATTTACTGTCTTGTAGTTTTGTCCTGCTAGTCGGGGAGTAAGATGGAAAAGAAAAGAGCGCGACCGCTCTTCTGATCTGTGTTCTAATCGTGATGAGGTCCGAACATCCAGGATTGAGCCATGGCTGACGAGGCTTTTATTTTGGTAAGATACTGTAGAACAGAACACAGTATAAAATCTAAAGAAACGATGTTCCATCGTTCTGGTGGACTCGGGCACTTTGGTTTAGATGAATTCCCATTACTGCATTGTCCAACTGAATGAGCATCAGTTTCATGGCATTCTTTTAATTAAAACAGAGATGGTTCTCCCTTCTTCAATGGTTTAGCAAGTCGTTGACCAAATACATTCCTTTGGTCAGAGTCGTTACGCTTGTAAAAATGAGCCATCCTGCCCACCCTGGACTATGGTGATATAATCTATGAAATGGCTTCAAAAACAACACTACACAAACTGGACCGTCTTCACCATTCAGCTATCTGCTTCGCCACCAATGCTACTTTTAATACACACCACTGTGAACTTTTCAAACTGGTGGATTGGCCCTCCCTCCAATCCCGCCGACTACGACAATGGCTCCAGTTCATTTATAAAATCATCCTGGGCAAAACCCGTCTTATCGTTCCTCCCTTCTCCATCTCTCCAGAAGCATTTACTGCACAAGATCATCTGAGCTTAGCAAACTCACAAATCCAGGAGTACCTTCGGCCGAAACTCCTTTCATTTTGCAGCAGCTTTTGACTGGAACACCATTCAGGACAATCAAATTTACAGCTTTTACATCACAGTCTGCCTTCAAGCAGAAACGTAACAATATTTTAGTTGCTCCTGTTCTCACTTGCATTCACCCGTCACACACAATATAACATCATAATTTATTTTTTCCACCCTGACACATCCATCTGCTCGCACGCACACGCACATGCACACATGCAGGCACACCACACACACATCCCTTCATTTGTGTATTTGTTATTTTTATCTGTACTCCTGTTGGGGCCTCTTGGACCAGATCAACATTGAAAATAAGAAACTGTTCTTAGTTGTTTTCTATCTGGATAAAATAAAGGTTACAAAATGTCAAGATACACAAACAAGTCAATATGTGGTAATTTCAAGCAAAGCTCAAATGTATCAGTTGTTTATGGGATAATGTGTCATCTGTTTTTCGTATACTCTTGATTAAATCTATTCCGATTTCATCGATTATATGCTGGCCACATGTTTATTTCTGAAAAAAATAATATCGCCATACTAGTATTTTGAGAAGGTTTGGACAAGTGTACGGGTATCTGATATCTAACTACCACATCAGGAGAGAGCTGTCAATCGCATACTAATGTATCTACATTTGGTTAGCAAAGAGGACCAGGACCACCAACCAGGACCACCCAGAAGATATTGGAGCACACTGCCAAACTTTTAAATATCTAATCAAATATGTATAAACATCTCCGTCAGGGTGTTATGTGTGTATACAAAAGAGGCTTCATTTCGAATTGCAGACATGGTCTCGATAATGCATACAATGTACTATCAATATCCTTAATTATTCTGTAATGCAAGGCCATTAAAAGTATATATCTCACATAAATACCAGGGGTGAACTTCTGCCCTTCACACATTCCCATTGAGAGATTTTGAATCCAGATGATTTTTATTTTGTCCTTTGTCTTTATTGTCCTCAAAGAGGAATTTGGTCTCCACAGTTGAAAGATGCATGAGACACCGAACACCTAACAAATCAAGAAGGAACAAGAAATAAATCTGGAATGATCGTGAACAACTTAGAGTATGTTGATACATGTGGGCTACAGCTTTCACCAAGAGTCTTGACATGTTTACACAGATATTTGCCCTAAATTTCGATTGAGGCGAAGCGATTGATGAGGGGGGAGAGTGAGTTGAGAGATGGGGCGGTAAGGGGTCGATGAGGGGGGAGAGCGAGTGCAGAGATCGGGCAGTGAGCGGTCAATAAGGAGGGAGAGTGAGAGGCATGATGGGGGCAGGGAGGGAAGGGGAAGAGACACAAAAGTTGAAGGGAGGTGGAACCATCCCGTGTTAGCGTGACTGATTGAGAAGTGCTAACACATTTGGAGAGAGAGAGAGAGAGAGAACTACTATAAGAAATAACTATAACAAGCAACAAGAAGAAAAAGAGAGTGAGGGATCTCCAGTAAAGAATGAAGACAGGGGACAGTCTGTCATCGCCCTGGTCCCCTCTCCTCTCCTCTCCTCTCCTCTACTTATGGAGATCTCCCGGTCAGCCTCTCCCTCCCCCAGGGGCTCCATATCTGCATCTGTTGATCATCATATCTGCATCTGTTGATGCAGATATGATGATCTGAAAAAGCCACCACTAACTAACCCACCCCAGAAGAGACCCCAACTAAATAACTTACCCAATACACTAATCCGCCACACGTACTAACCCAACACACTAACAAACCAAACACACCTACTTACCCATCATACTAAGAAGCCCAACACTAACTAACCCACCACATTAACCAGCCCACCACACTAACAAACCCAACACACTAACAAACCCAACCCACTAACAAACCCAACACACTAACCAACCCAACACATTAAGCCAACACACTAACTCAGCAATCACAGTTAACTAACCACCCCACTAACTCAACACAACAATAACTTGCCCAACGCACCATCCAACCACGATACTTACAAGAGATGAAAGAGATGAAAAACTGTTATGCTCTTACGTCAGAGATATTTGTAGCACTCAATCGGTGCCACGTGTACACCACCAGCCCCCCCCCCATCCCATGCAGCTTTGAGAGCCTTCATGCTACAGAATGAAAACACCCCACATATGGCTGAGGTCAGTTTCATTCTCCTGCTTAAATAGCTATTTAAAATGAGATGATTGAGAGGAAAAGAAGAAGGACATGTGCTGTATATCATGCCACACGTTCCATTGAATCGTAATCAGTCAGGAATGATTTCATTTGATTTGACAGCAATTAGGAGCTGCTCAGTTTCCATCGGCTCTCGGTGTGATGTGACTCTCATTTGGCAGACAGGATCTCTTTGTTGTCAAATGTGCTGCATTGCTCGGATACACACAAACACACACACACACACACACACACACACACACACACACACACACACACACACACGTGTGTGTGTGTGTGGGGGGGATATCATATATCATATTAACCAGGTTCAACCAGAGCTTTGCCTATTGACAGTTCCTTAAACTCTCTCTTGACTAAAAAACCTTCTAGCAGACATCAGCCAAACTTTCTTACCTTCTGAGAAACTATGAACGCCCCATCATCATCATCATTAGTGAAAACATTGCACTCTCTCTATTTACCTTTCAATTTTGTGACTAGACCACATTCCTGGTTCTGATCAGGTGTAAGCGGCGATCAATAACCAGCTACCAAACTGCTCAGCCTTCATCAATGTTAAGATGAGAAACAACAGAGGAGGGAATGCATTGGCTTACAGTAAGGAAGACTTGAAGTCAGCCATACAAAGTGGAGTAAGTTGAGTAGAGTCTTTATTGATCCCTGTGGGTAGGGAATTTTCTGCCTGCTTTCAACACATCTGTAGGAGAAGTTGGCAGCCATTTTGCCAAGCCTGTGGACACTCAAGATGTATAGCCAGTACTTTTCCTTAATGGCAAAGAATTAATAAACTAGTATGCATAAGAATGAGTAAACTAGTATGCACAAGAATGAATAAACTAGTATGCATAATAAAACCTAAATGAATATGCATAAGAAAGAATAAACGTATGTAAGCTATAAACTAATAATGCCTATTAATATTATTAAACAAATATGTAACTCTTATAGTGCATTGATAATCAGTGAGTGAAATTCCACAGGCGTGCAAGTTGTGTGTGTGTGTGTGTGTGTGTGTGTGGGTGCGTGTGTGTGTGTGTGTTTGTGGGCATATGTCTTTTTGTGGGTGTTTGTGTGTGTCCTCAAGTGTGCATGCACATGTGCATACATGTGTCTGTCTGTGTATGCATACGTGTGTGTGTGTGTGTATGTGCATATGCCTTTGTTTCTGCCTTGGTTTGTCTGATGTCCTTACATGTTAGTGTGCATGTGTGCGTGAGTGCAGTGATGATCAAGATGATTCGGGTTATACTTGTTTCAGTCCTCGCTACTCGCTTGATCAAAGAATGATGATTTACTAGGTCGGATTATGCCCAACGCAGACACTGTGAATTCATCATCATCTTCATCCATCATCATTATCCACACCTTTCTTTGGTCAGAGGGGGCTTAGGAGCCTACTTGGTTGCTTGGAATTCCTGTTTGAAAGGACAGACTGAGGGTTGTAAAAATTCTTGGGGTCGGAGGTCAAACTAGAAGGTGAAATGTTGTGAAGCTGTATACAGGGTTCTTGTTGCAGTTGATGTCATTTGTAAACTGAAAAAAAAGGACTAACTCAACATACCGTTAAAGACTTCATACTAAACAAATACAGCCCAGCAGACATTTAGATTTTGTCTCAGGGTTGAATTGGCTTGATTCGCCGACAGAGTCAGGGTCAGGATCAATAGAGGCTAAGAAATGATATCGCTTTGACGTAATTGTTCAACCTCATTAAAATAATTACCTTGATGTGGCGCTACTCCAATGGTGTAGCAATGTCAATTTCGATATAGAAATGACTTAAACTATCCAAAATGTACCTAAACAGAAGTTGTGTCTATTATTTTTTGTAGATCAAGTCCATTTAAGATTTAGATCAAGTCTGCTTCTTTCATATTTGTATTGGGGGGACCATGTGTTTTAAATATTATGGTGGACGTTTACCCTGTCCCTGTGACCCCTGGCGAAATACATGACATCTTTGAAACTGTTGAAACAAACGTTTCGTGGCAGTTCCTGTAACGGACGCGCGGTGGCGACGCATTGCATCCTAATCAGAGCCAGGTGGCGCTGGGCGCAAGTCGTCCCGCGAAGTACTCGCTCACAGCGGAGGGGGGGAAGATAGTTTTGGACCTAGACAGTCGAGAATAGAGAGAGGAGCGGGGAGAAACATACGAGGAAGAATACGTATTGGTGGTTTCTTCAGGTTCACATTATCACGAGGAGATCCCTCGTCTTCTAATGGTGTCTACGCTCTGTACGTTAAACAACCGGGATATTTGACGAGATAGTGTTGAGTGTTTTTTTCGTTGACGATACACGAACTTTCTTTTTTTGCACGTGTGCTCGACTGATGCAGTGGATGTGAAAAAGGGACTTACCGTTAGCGCTGATCCGGAGGAATGTATCCAAATCGGGAAACCTGGACCCATCATCTGCGGAGATGTCAGGCAAAAGTTATCTGGACTGTTGTGTTTCTCCAAATTATTCAAGACTTAGGCGCAACAGGTAAGAGAGCTACATCTTTTTCCAGATTCATGTTCTTCTTTGCAGTCTCCTCTCCATGTGTAGCCTATTAGGCACACCATTGCACCAAAAAAAAAAAAAAATGAATTTAACTAATCGGAAATTGTGTTAAAACGATTCAGTACATGAGTGGCAGCATGCAGGCTCCACTAGTCTCATGCAAATGACCCATCGTTTTGAGATGATCTTTTGTTTGTACTCTGAAGCCTGTGCGCCGTAAGGGACCAAGGAGAAACCATTCAACATTTTTTAACTCCATAGAAAGACAATGGGGGTTTTAATAACACTGATTCTCTCAGCTGGATGGCTATTGTCTTAGTTGTTGCCCTTAACATTCATGCCTCAACATATTTGCAATGCATTTGTTTAGCTTAGTATAAATAATTGTATATAGTCTATGGGTTCAACCAATGAATTAAATACTATCTGGTTTTAGAAAAAGTAGGCCTCAACATGATTTGTTACACGCAAAGAAAAAGTTGCAGTGATCAATCTTAAAGAATTATAGGAATTCAGTATGTTTTTATGTTTTCAGTTTTGTTTAACAGAAGGAAAACGTTCCAGATGGCTAGTGATTTACACATTTTTATTTTCTTAAGATTTTGTTTGGATTATCTTGTGCTCCCTGAATGGTTGTGGCCGTTATTTACTGGCAGGCCTCTTTCATAATGGAGTGAGCTCACTGATACGGACCCGCGGTCCGGCTCTCGGAGACCTTGGTTCGGAGACCTCATTCTTGTCCCTCTTCTTATCTTCTTCCAGTATCTCTCTCTCGCTGAGGAGGTTGACTGGAATTTTAATCCACTGTAATTCTCTAAAAACGTATTCAATTCTGAACCCACACACACACACACACACAATTTACAATTGTGTGTGTGTGTGTTTTTTTGAAATTGTCAAATACAATTTCACAAAAGTCCCATTCATGGAAGAAATGTTACATCACTAAATTATTTTTGTTGCCTTCAATCCAAACTCAACAGGTTATTGACCAGGCTTATCTATGGTGTTGATGAGGGTATTGGTATCTATACTTCCTATACAATAACTACTTTAAATGCTTGCTATTTAGAGGAGCACAATAACTTTGTTTGTCACTCTTGACTCTTGATTGTTGAATAGATTTTGGGGAAACATGTTTGAACTCTTGTGACCCTGTCCTTACAGCACCGTGAAATCTATTAACGTTTGCCCTTTTATCATTTCCACTTGATTTTACATGGAGTCGTTTAGCAGACACTTTTAACTTCAGTGACACACAAGTGAGGCTGAGAAGAACAATCCAGAATAACTCGAATGTGCTGCCCAAGCAGGTTAAAAAGACAAAACGGAAATGTCTTGGATGTGTCTGTAGCTTCAAGCAAGGGGCAGTGCGGCATAATCAAACAACAATGGGGCAAAGGGGGCTTAAGCTCTTTGTGGATCTCGGCCCCCCGACTCTCTACGTTGGGGGAAGTAAAACATGGCCATAAGTAGAAGAAAACCAGACGTCTTTGCAGCTTCCATAACTCCGCCATTTAGGTGCCGGGTTTTAGGCTGCTCTTTTAGTCTCTGGTTACTACACCAGGAGCAGGGATCCATATATGCTTCTAATCTTCTCTAGTCTGTTACCGATGGTAAGCAGTGTTTAGCCTTGTTTTGGTAAAAAATTCCACTAAGGGTACATCAATTAACCATTAATTAGCATAGTTAATGCGGTTATAAGCATTATTATACAGCATTAGCATAGGGGTTAGGGTTAACAGTCACCCTTTAAATTATGTATAAATTATTATACATAATTATCTTATTATATAATTATCTGAGTTAACATGAACACCATTACCTTAGATAACAACACCATTATTACATTAATACTAGAACATTAGATAAGTGTTTAATAATGACCATTGATGCTTGCAAGGCATTAAGTAATGTTGATTAATGTTTAAAAAATGAAGCCTTATTGCAAAGTGTTACCCTTGATTTTATGTAGACAGCTACATCTAACTTTATGAGGCTTTTTCAAACTAATGTTCTTATCTGAAGGCAGTCACCCTTGTTCACAAACTCTTGGTATAAATCATGTAGGTTGGTTCCCGCCTTTACGCACCAGAGGCACGCTGTTGACAGTAAAGGCACTTTACCTCTGGGGCGGGGAACCCTCCCAGCCAGCCAGGCTGTTCTGCTCTCTCCCTGCACTTGCTGCATGTTATTTAGCCATGGAGGAACTTCTATTATATTTTTGTTGCATCAATACATAACTAGGTCTCAAATGACTAGTAGGTACACAAATTGGCACTAAAGATTAGTGTGCAATCGTTGCTTTAGGTAATCCAGTGAACATTTGAACATCCTTCTCTTTGTGGCCTGCTGGGGTCTGGCTCAGGCCAGCTAGGTTGCACCTATATCGTCACCTAGATCGCTCAGCTCTGCTTCTGAAATGAAGCCCTGGCTCTCTCTGTCTCTCTCTTAATCTGTCTCTGTCTTTTTGTCTCAGTCTCTCTTTTTTTTTTTATCTCTATCACTGTCTGTGTCCCTCTCTCTCTCGAAACGTTTTCACACTGCCAAATATTCCATCTTTTGCTCGCCTTTTTTCCTGGCATGGTCCGCGCATTTACACTGACAGAGGTAATATACCGGCTTGATTTCGCACCCCAATTTACCCTCTCGGACCATACACATACTAGCGATTTCATTTTCATGTAAATGCAATTAAACGGCTTCACGGTTCCAGGGGCGGGACTTGGGGTCTTGCTGCGTTGTCCCTACAAAAGAGACAATGCAGCGATAGCAACATGAGTAGTTCTAACTGGAGAGAAGGTGCAATCTGCGAGCTGCTGACCATCATGGGAGAAAAGGTGATATTCTTTACAAATGGGGATTATACCCCTCGGTATAACAGGCAAGACAGTGAAATTGCAGGGCATGTCAAGCTGAGACCCTACCGGCTTGGTAGTGTAAAAATGCCTTCTCTCGCTCTCCCTCGCTGCAAACTCTCAGGTCATCTGCCAGAGATCATCCCTAAAAGCTTTTGGCAGACACTGATGGATGTGACGGCTCTCTTTATTTCTGAAACAGAGCAAACTGATTTTTTTTTTTTGGGACACCACAGAGTCAGTTTTAGAGTGTGTGAAAAAGAAGTGGGGGAACGCAGACGGTGGGGTTAATCAGCACGCGGTCGTACATCATGCGCCTTAGCACTGTTTCATGTCACTGATTTAAAATATCAGTGCTACTTAACCATGGCAGCCTGGTTCAGCCATTACCTACTTTACATTTGTTACGAGGCACGTCGTGCATGGGTTCCCTCTGCCCCGGGTTCAACAAGCGGCCGGGGGGCGGGCTTGTTGGGAGGATGTCCTCTGCTAATTCTTTAATTAATGTTCAAGATTGGAGGTTAATTTTATTGTCCCACAAAGTGGAACATTGGCTTGGGCTTTCACCCATGCTTCAGCCGCATAAGACAAACATGCCACATCCAAAAAACAGCCAACGGCAAGGTTTCTAAAAGCACCTATATACAGTACAAAAACAAACACGTTATTAAAATCACTCTTTTAATATAAGCAGCGATTCTACATCTGCATCCTGGCCTTGTCCTTTTATTATCTGATGATATTTAAATGTTTAATTGACACAGTGATAAATATTTTTTTAATCTATTCAATCTGCTACAAGAGACTCAGATGTACGGCCACCAGAAAATTAGTTTCCAGATTCATCATGTAGGACTCAGTGCAGAAGGTAATTGAAAACGCTATGTTTAAATGGGTGGTTGGTAACGTAATAAGGCGGTCATAATATAATAATAATGCTAAAGAAAATGGAATATAAATGAACATTGTTGGTACTTGAGTCGAATGAAGAAAACCAATTGCTTTGGCAATTTTCCTGGCTGTCACTGCTGTAGCACATGACCGCTATCATTGAATGCTTCATGTCCTAGCGTGACAAGGTTAGCACTGTGTTTTCTGACAGACGCCTGAGATGCGTGAGTCAAATGGCCCCATTGTTTACCCTGTTTGGACTCAGTGGCTGGAATGCGTTGATAACATGTCAGCCCTGCGATTCCACCCGGAGACAACTCTGAAGCAGAAGAAGAGAGCTCTTTATCCTCCATATTTTAGTGCCATATACTTTAACAGGCAAAGGCCTATATTAACTTCAAAGCTGCACATGGGGTACACTTTGTAAAATGGAAGGGAAAGCGTGTATTTTTTTCTTTTCTCGTGCCGGCGTTGATTAATTGAGGGCTAAATAAAGTTCACTCAGACCGTCGTTTGAGACGACTGATAAAGTATCTACTACCACAAGCTGAGGCCAAGCATGACCCCCCCCCCCCCCCCCCCCGCTAGCCTTCCTGCAATTTAATGTCAGCTAAAAAGCTGAGCCTCTGGTGGAGGTAAAACAAAGTCAATCTGTTGTAAAATCCATAAATAGTAAATCACAACACCAGATTACAACAAAGATTGAGGATATTGGTGTGGGTGGGTGTTGGAGAGACAAGATTTTTACTGTGTATGTTTTATGCACAGCTCTGATCCTACTCTCCCGACTGTTTATTCAATAGAAGGACGACTAGATGGCCACTAGTTAATCCAGTGTTTTTGATGACCGAGCAACAGAGTGTTTATGATTCATGGGTTCACGACTAGATTCAAAATAGATACTCGATTCAAAACGATTCCCGATTGTAAATCGAGGCTTGATTTGAGTTTATAGATTAAGAATCATAGAAGATAAGAATAGCAATTCTTACGGCTATTATAATAGTTTTCCCCCCACCCCTAACGAGCAACACTTGATCAAGGCTCATGCAATAAGCCGAACATACCAATATCATTGTGTCTTAATATCAAGTTCTGCACATGGGAATAAGAGAGATACAGTATGAATGAATAATGCATTTCTTAACTACAGTTTCCGGCGTTCCTCCTGTCCCGTGCCCCTGTCTTCTCCAGTCTTGTTACCATTGCGTTTCCGCGAGGAGGCCCCTTGGTGTTTGAAACACGGTGGTTCTCAAATCACCCCTACATATCTATCGAGAGCCTGTTGAATAGCATTAAGGATCTTGGAGACGGCCCATCTTGCTCCTCGCCACAACCGGCTCTTTATGCACACCAACCGGGCCACCAATAAATAAATACCTGACCGGCCTAAAAATCTAAATATTTATTTAGTTGGGGGTGAAAACTTGTCAATCAATAGTTTTTTTCTCTTGCCCCCCCCCCCCCCCCCCCCCCATTAGCTAGTTTTCCCTTCCCTCTTACACGTGTATCTGTGTCAAGACTTCTCTCCAAATGAAGTAGGCTTTTTATGCATTCACTCCCCCCTCCACTTGGCTCTTTCCCACCGCGTGTTCATCAGCCTCGCATCATTTCTCCCTAAAGCAAACACTCAGGTCCTGGCCCGAGAGGCAGCACTGGAGAACCACGCCAGTGTACAGGATGTCCGGGTTAGTTAACAGTAGAAGTGAACTACATTGACAGGGGACTCCCTGTAGTACAAAGACTGAGGGGGGGCGGGGGGGGGGGGAGGCATTTGAATCAGAGCGAAGTGGCTTCACTGCCGACCACATGTAACCACCGCGTTAACCACACATAGCAAGCCCCCCCTCCCTAAATTCTATGGTATGGAATATTGTGTGGAAACCGTCTGAAAGATCAAACCAAAATGATGAACACGTAACTTATTTATTTATTATATTTAAGAGGCACGTCATAAGCAAAGGGGAGGCAGAGAGGTTATTTCCCATGCTGGAGAGAAACTACTGGCCATTAATTTGGCTAGTAGTGGTGGTCATAACTTTGGCTAGTATTAGTGGCAATTACTTTGAATAGTAGTGGTGGCCATTACTTTGGCTAGTATTAGTGGCCATTACTTTGGCTAGAATAGAAGTAGTGGCCATTACTTTGGCTCGTAGTTGTGGCAATTACTTTGGCCACTAGTGGCCATTATTTTGGCTAATAGTTGTGGCCATTACTTTGGCTAGTAGTGGCCATCACCTGTAGTGACGTTGAACCTGCACTATGTAACTTTTCTACTGTAGCTATTGCTTCTTTTCTACTCTGTAAAAGAGAAAGCATTCATACATGCAAGAATTATCCCTTCACATGGCTCTCTCTCCCTCTCTCTTGTCTTCCCTC
The DNA here is from genome assembly GCF_026213295.1 of Gadus chalcogrammus. Lineage (NCBI taxonomy): Eukaryota > Metazoa > Chordata > Actinopteri > Gadiformes > Gadidae > Gadus > Gadus chalcogrammus. The sequence goes on along the minus strand of NC_079423.1, from coordinate 2,148,031 downwards.
TCTCAAGTCTTTCTCTTGTTCCTGCTTGTTTATTTGGTTCAATTACCCACTGCTGCTCCTGCTGTCTGACTGTAATGATATAGTCTACATGGCACGCCATCCCTGTGCTGCTTTTTAATGTGGAAAACGGCAGTTGAAAAGCACTTTCTCCCTCCTCACAGAACTATTGAGATGTTTAGAAGGCAGGAAATGTGATTTTACTGGCAATCGTATGATTTATGTTAAGCATTGGACAACTCACATTTTCCCTTTTGCGTAAGTCTCCGTGTGTGCAGATGTGTGCGTACTTCTATCCTGGGTGTCAGGACAATCATTGCTGTGTTTATTCAGCATTCTGAAAAGTGTGTTTAGATTTGTTTGGGCTTTTTCTTACAGCTCGATAATTATTATCAGTAGCCATAGGAACCATAATCCTTTGGCAGTGCTGCGAAAAGGAATTCTGGTCTATTTGAAGATTAGTTCTTCTTCAAAAAGTTATGGTAAACTGCTAGTTTAACAAGACCAATACAAGGAACCACTAGAGGACGAACGACATGAGGGTTTAACCCTGAAGTGTCAGATCCCATTGTTTTCAAAGGGAAATCAAAAGTCTAAATCCTTTTAACCTGTTATGTGATCTATTTGGGAGTACTTTATTGGAATAATTTATTTTTGATCCCAGTCCCACCTCACAAGACCAGTCTCTTTCTTGAGAACTAAGTACTTAATGAGAACAATAAAAATAAAGGATTTTTTTTAAATACATTTTAACAGTTCTATTGTAGTAAAACTTTCTCTGTCTCTGAGCATCAATGCGGAGGGCGGCCATTGTTGTCAGAGAGTCCTCGCGGCTGCCCCGCCACGAGCCAGACTTGTCCTGTTTGTTTAACCGAGGCCCTTTGCTTTGTCAGACGGTTCTCACACAGCCGGTGCCTCCCTGAACCATTGGCCCCTGTTTGCCCAGCCACTTGAATCACACAATAGTCTGGAGAGGTTTGGCCCACATCTCCCTCTCCTCCTCTTTAGCACTGCGTGCTTCACACACATTTCCTCCCAGAGATCCAAAAACACGCTTCCTATTGGTTGAGCACAGCCGAGTCATGGTATTGTGCTTCTAGTCCTGGGCCACAAAGCTTCCTTTATCATCAGACACTTTGAGCAACACACTTCTCCACATGTCGGCATCAAAGGCAAATAGCTTCTGGAGCCTTTGTGACCCATGACGATGGGCTGCTCGTGAAATACCCCCCAACGGCAAAATCGTGTTTTTCCATAGCTTTGGTGTTGAGAAACTATACATTCAGTTCTGGCTTGGGTACCCTGCTAGCTCAACTCTTCGCTTCGGTTCAATATGCTGCTGTAGTTTATGATATTAGCCATCATAGATGATGCCAATGACGACTGCTCTCAGCTGGACTGGAAATGGTCAACTGGATCCCTGGAAACGGAGGAGATACTTTTTAAAAAATGTTACCATTTAGATAGAATAACGTTTCAATGTTTCTTTTGATCCGAGCAAACCCTCCAAACCATCCAGAAGACATCCTTCCCCTCGGATAACCGTAATTGAACTTGGCTCACTGGCTGAGGATATCATATTCCTCCAAGCTGAGATCCCACTTTTCTTTTGCCGTCCATTCTAAATGCGTGGTGACCATACTGACCCAGTAATCTGGTGTAAAGGGGTTCTCCGCCATGCTAATCCCAGGAGGCCACGGCCACAACTGCCGGGGCCGCCCGCTGCAGCCAAGCGATACTTCACTCTGGCGAAACCGCGCTCACGTGTGGCGCTCAGCCGCCCTGGGTCGGACGAGAAGTTGTCACTTCCTGTCAGACATGGCATGATGATCCGTGTGGTCCAAAAGAAAAACCTGAAAACCATTGAGTCAGCATTGCAGAATAGCTCTCTGCGCGAGTCCGGAAACCAATGGCAGTCTTGAAGGCCGCGCCTGAGGAAAGTGTGGAGAGCTGGAAGTCTGAGGACCTGTGTGTGTGTGTGTGTGTGTGTGTGTGTGTGTGTGTGTGTGTGTGTGTGTGTGTGTGTGTGTGTGTGTGTGTGTGTGTGTGTGTGTGTGTGTGTGTGTGTGTGTGTGTGTGTGTGTTATGGATGGGAGAGAGGGATCAGTACAGTCACAGAACAGGAATCTGTCTCTTGTGAAGAGAGATCCCTACATGCTCCACTCTGTCTTTCTGTTCGTAACTCGAAATAGGTGTGTGCTCCGAACTATATGATTCTGCGAAAATCCTGACAAGCAGCGTGTTCATGACTATAATTTATGCATTTATTCTGTAAGGATTGAGAATGTAGTGGTTGGCTCTCTGTTGATCCTCCATTCTGAGAGGTAATGATGGGATTATAAAGTAGAACATAGTTTATGCACTTTTGCCTTGATATTTCCGCTTGAGGCAGTTATTATATGGAATCTGGATCCCTTTCGAGAGCTGGAGCTAATTCGGGTCTGTTGTTCAGTGTTGGATGAATCACAAACCTACTGGTAGTGGACACACACACACACACACACACACACACTCACACACACACACACACACACACACACACACACACACACACACACACACACACACACACACACACACACACACACACACACACACACACACACACACACACGTCAGTCCTCATACTTCCAGCTCCAACTATGAATCAATTATTAACAGTCTAGATCCATCTGCCACATACATTTTATAATCCTCTTTTAAATATCCTTTCTCTGTCCATCCTTATCTACCGAGTTTGTCAGAACATTGATGTCAGCCGTCCCGGACATGAAAGTCCGCCGGCCTCGTTCTTTTGCTGAAGAGGGTTAGAGGGAGGGAGGAAGGGCGTTTTGGTGGGGTGGAGGGAGGGACAGAGAAGGCTGTAGACCTTAATGGATCCATGCTATGTGTGTGCAAGGCATGTCAATCAAATGATCCTTCTGGGAATGCATGAAAACGTATATATGCACAAGCGAGAAGGTATCCCTAAACCCATATGTCTGCCAACGTGCGTAATCCGATAAGGGGATATGGATATGTTGTCAGTATATTGGAGTGCTACTCCTTTGGTCTGTGACACCTCCACCCTAATCCCCATCAGAAGTCAATGAGCTGCTCCTCCGCAGGGCCAGTATAAGAGGCTTAGGCTTGCGCGATCCTGCCCCCTGTTTGCTTTACCTCCCCGCGGCTAAGCTAGCCAGTGCTAATCTCAGCCCACAAGAGTCCATTACCTATCGTTAAGGAGGGTAAAAACCACACCAGACATGACCAGCCACCATGTCACAGTGGAAATTGCTTATTAAAAATACACATTTTTGGTGATAGACTAGTAGCTGTCAGTCTTCTACTTGCTAAATAGTAATGCCTACAGGGTGACATTTATTTTCTTTTTGATCCCCAAGGGTGAATGTTCCATTGAGAGTGTGTGTGTGTGTGTGTGTGTGTGTGTGTGTGTGTGTGTGTGTGTGTGTGTGTGTGTGTGTGTGTGTGTCTGTGTCTGTGTCTGTGTCTGTGTCTGTGTCTGTGTCTGTGTCTGTGTGTGTGTGTGTGTGTGTGTGTGTGTGTGTGTAGTCCACATCACCTCTCAGGGCAGATAGAGTGGCCTAGCTTCTGGAACGGTGGTCAAATTCCAGGAAGGCTTGGGCCCCACATGAGTGCAGTTCCACACGCAAGCGGGCGCGTATTTCGCTGGCCCTTTCAGCAAAACAAATGTTTACGCATGCTCCTGTTGTGTTCATGGTGGTTTTGCATGCCATGTACTACATAGCGCTATAACAAACAACCCTGAGCAAAGAAGGGTTTGGGGAATGCTTCCCCCCGATGGGGGTAAGAGTGGTCCACTGTTTACTGATGCGAGGTACTGGCCTGACGGAGGGCGGTGGTAATTCAGATAGTTTGAGGATGCTATGTGGCTGCCAAACAATTCTTCTCTTCCACCTGCTACCCCCCCCTCCACTTCACTTTATCAGTTTATCAACATTGTAGCCTATATGAAATTGGAGCCTATGTATCTTTCTTGGGCGAGGGCCCTTTAATAAATGGTACAATGGGCAACAGTTCCTCAGCGTAAGTAAGTGGCCTTGAGATTTAGCCAAAAAAAAGAACACTCGTCTTAATTCTATTCCAAATTTAGCTTGTGTGTGAATTGTTCATTCAATTATATATGCTGAAAGGTTTATAATATTATTTCTGAATACGTGTGGGTGGGTGGGTGAGAAATCTCTGCGACCCCTTGTCCCCGTGGTGGCCCTTCACAGCTGGTCTGTCCACTTACTCTGTTACGGTCAGACATGTCCAAGCAATCAAGAACTGCTTGTGGCTGCCACAAATAGCTTGACTACCTCCCTGATGATAACTTCCCCCACACAAACAGTGCTGCTCCAGAAGAAAGGCAAGTGTGTGTGTGTGTGTGTGTGTGTGTGTGTGTGTGTGTGTGTGTGTGTGTGTGTGTGTGTGTGTGTGTGTGTGTGTGTGTGTGTGTGTGTGTGTGTGTGTGTGTGTGTGTGTCTGTGTGTGTAGTAACGTCCACATCACCTCTCAGGGCAGATAGAGTGGCCTAGTGTGTGTGTGTGTGTGTGTGTGTGTGTGTGTGTGTGTGTGTGTGTGTGTGTGTGTGTGTGTGTGTGTGTGTGTGTGTGTGTGTGTGTGTGTGTGTGTGTGTGTGTGTGTGTGTGTAATTTCATTGACAATGATAACATCAGTGTGATGTAACAAATCAGTTGGCGCGTCTACATTGACATGATGTGAACACAATAATGGCACACAACTACTAATGTAGTTATGTGTTGGTTTATGTTTGTTAAATGGTTTACCTGCCAGCTGCACATCTGTGAAGTTTGCTTTCATGCTAATTAAATTAACCCTTAGCTTAGAGTGTCACTTTGTCTGTTGGCTACTTTTAACGAAGTAAGCTAAATAGAAAGAGTTGTAGTGTCAAGAAGTTAGCCATTTAGCAATTTAGCACACAATTGGTGCAAGTTTCCTGACAACACCATGGTCTACTTATTCTCCATAAATAGATTCTTATTTAAATACACTAGCAATGAAGTGTTTGACTCTCGGTTGCGTAGCCACCTACATGTTTACCCGTAATCCCCGACTCGACCACAGCGTAGGGCGTTAGAACGGTTGGGCTGCCTCCCCCCCCCCCCGCCCCTCCCCCAGCGCTACCAAGGTGGTCTTGGAAAGCCACCAACATCCCCTTCAGCGGCGATGTAATGTGAAAGCAATTAGCAGCCTGTGGTTTTACAGTGCAGCGAGATATGTGTGGAACAACAGATGGGGATACACCCCAGCCCTAGGTACGGGGCTGTGGGCCCGTGCACTGCACCTCTCTGCTCTCACTGCCACCAGCTTCATACAATGTTTTGTTTTTTTGCCAGGAACAGCAAGGCTGTTATTGCACGTCCGGGCTCATTACCTGTGAGACATTCAAGCTGGATTTGGGTGTTCTAGTGATTATCAGATATAACTAACCCCATTTAAAGACTAATGGGGGATTGGGAGTTGTGATACAGTGTGATTTGTGATTTGTATCATGTATTGCGGTCAACAACAGGGGTACCAAAGTCAACAGGTTGAGCCACTTGGGCCTAAACATTTTTTTTGTTTGGTTCCGGTTTCCGACCGACCCTGTCCATTTGTGTGCGACCCAAATTATTTTATGAGCTTTAAAAAAAAAGAAAAAAAAAAAAAGAAAAAACGTGTTGTTTTGTTTTGATGCAAACTATAATTACGTTTTTGTACAGCACCTCTTCATTCTGTACAAGGATGAGCGCATTCTCTCATTTATAAATGAAAACAACCTACTTATCATTCGCTGCCGCTGGAAAAAATAAAATAAAAAAATAAAATAAATTCCCTACCTACCCATGACCTCAACTGACAACCAACAGGAACCCAACTTTTTTTTTTTTTAGGCTTTGGCTACAACTACTATCAAATACCAGAGAAAGGTTTTGTAATGTGCCTTTCAGCAAGGGAGAGGAACTAGTGATTGTCTTGAGGTGATTAATCTACCAGTGCCAGGAATCCATGGGTTCAGAACAAGACATCAGTCACCTGGTGTTCATTTGAATGGGAAGGAGATTCAAAGTGATAAGGATCTGCATTTGACTGATGGAGACACACACGCACAGAATGCACTGTCCAACACACATGCGCAGTCCAACATACAAGCACAGTCACACAGATGTGAGTAAATGCAATGGTGTGTGTTTGTGTTTATTGTGAGAGTGTGGGTGAGCGGGCCTTCTGTCACATCTGGCGGCCTGCGGGATTGATTTTTTCATGGTTAGTAAATGAGGGGGGAATACTCCCAGCTGCAATTTAAGAAATCCTCCATCTGGAATGTCTTTTGTATAGAGACATAGTCGCATGCCCATTCTCGCACAAAAAACATTACTCCCAGAGTCAATAAAACTTGCATATCGGATCTAACAAATCACGTTCCGTTTCTCTCGTATGAAAATCCTTATCATCCACCTATCTTTGACCGTCTGTGTGACTGTGCTTGTTATTATTTTTTACATCAACAGATGCCTTAAATAGCCACTGATCCACGCCCAAATTATCACAGAAGGAGACATTGAGGAGACGCAGAATGTATTCTTTTGGATCGGTCTCCATTTGGTTCTGAGGCTGAGATAGATATGTCTGCTGAGAAGATTGAGGAGAGACTGTTAAACCGTATCGGTGGCTTTCTATGCCAGCATTACCAAGCAGGAACGATTTTAAAATAAATGGTACAATGTAAAACCTGAAGGCAATTTTTAAACAAAGTAGGAGGCTCACTTGTTGTTTTTGTTAACAACAAGTGAGCCTCCTCACTTGTTGTTCACTTTCCTACACGTTGAGAAGCACATGACAGACTTTTAAAATACCAGTTGTTTGATGCAAATCAGTAAATGAAATGTACAACATTGTATCACTTTCCAAAGACGAAGTCGTCGCTGCTTCAGCGTAATTATGTTTTCATCATTTGAAGACGGTAGCATCTTCACTGACTCGGGCTGTGTGTGAATAACATGGAAGCCTCCTTATCAGGTAAAGTAATTTTCACCTACAATGTTCCCGTTCCAGCCCCCCAGCCGCTTGCCAACATATTTCTGCCTTCTAGGAGAGGGGGGGAGAGGGGGAGAGAGAGAGCCTAGAGCTGAAAAGCAGCTTTTGTCTCGGCAGCCTTTCCCTGAGGCCTTGGCCTGCATGCATGCTTGTGGCCCTATCAGCAAATCATAAACTATACACAGCAGGACCCCGAGAGAGAGAGTATGGTAGAGAAGAGGAGGAAGGAGAAGAAGGGAGGCACAGGGGTGCAGAATAAAAAAATATGAAAGGGAACAAAAAGCAGCAAACACGTCAGATAGGATTTTCTGTGCGGGAGGAATTTGGCGGTGGAAAATGGCGGTCACATGTGCTTTGTTGTGTAGGTTTAGAAGCACTAACCTTGACTTGTCATACTGATAAGGTGTCTGTGTGTGTTGTGTGTGCATGGTGAGAGAGTTCTGGGGAACTAAAGGGCAATAACATCTCGTTGTGGCACACATGTTTTAGAGCCAATGTGAACGCAACGTAACCTACCGGAGGCCTGAAACCCAAATGGAAGGAAACATTTAAGTATTTGTTTAACTTCATTTGTAACTCAATCTTCCAAGACTCGCCGTTTGTGGTGCTCCATGCCTGTCATCTCCCACCCGGCCTCTCCCTAGCAGTTGATCTCAGCAGTGTTTGTCCCTCCCTATCATTAGCTTGTCTGCACTCTTCTGCCCCCCCCCCCCCCTCACCCCCATATGACTGTTACCCTATGGAATCTCCTGGCTTTCTTCTGGCGTGTTCTGTCAGCATGTTCCTGGGGCCAAACATAACGTAATACTGCAGTGGCCGCAGTCAGCACCGTACTGAAGGGATGGACGTTTTCTGGGCCTTTGTTGCCATAGGGATATCTTCCTGCGCAGATACAGAACAATTAGGGTGAAGGGATGACCTCACCCCTCAAACTACATGCACACCTTGGGGAGGAAAAATGAATAATTTGACTCCATATACATTGTGAGATGAAAACACTGTCTGTCCCGTGATTTTGCCGTTTCCCGTTAAATTATCAGATTTTTTTTCAGTGTTGTCTTAGTTCTCTAACCCTGTTCCCAAAGGGGGGTTTCTTCAACTTGTATCCACATTGTAGCGAGTTGAAAGCGGCAACACCTGCCGAAACCAGTGGTGGATCTCTCTCCATTCCTGCCATGAGCATTGAGGAGGCACAGACAAAAGAGCATATCTTTCCTGACGCTAAAAGGGAATACAGTCTTTTCAATCACAGTATGCAAATATTCATACATAACTATAAATTGTTGGGACAAATAAACTGTGAGCGATGCAAGGAGGGTCAAGGTGTAAGGGCATAAGAATACACACCCTTTGTAACACCGACCTGTGATGTTTCCTACATGTGTGATGACTGTCTGCTATGCCAGTTCATCCACATGCACTTCAGTGAAGCAAACAAGCCAATACAATGGAACGGTGAGCAAATGAGTGAGTGAAGCTGGGGGACAATGGGGCAAGGGGGTCATGCTATTGTGAGGGGTGGCGACCGGGGCTGAGAAGAGGAGCAGGGGCGGGTTGTTCATGCCTGCGGTGGGACTGAATAGTGGGGTCCTCTTTAGTGTCAAATGAATAACTCCCGAACTAACACCAGAGTCCCAGGGTTCATCAGTTAGCTCTGAGAGAGAGAGAGAGAGAGAGAGAGAGAGAGAGAGAGAGAGAGAGAGAGAGAGAGAGAGAGAGAGAGAGAGAGAGAGAGAGAGAGAGAGAGAGAGAGAGAGAGAGAGAGAGAGAGAGAGAGAGAGAGAGAGAGAGAGAGAGAGAGAGAGAGAGAGATCTTAAAACAATCCTTTCCCAAATAGGTTACAACAGATACTCATGGGTATTCTAAAGCGGCACCAACAGGTGGATGTGATTAACAGAGTGCAACAATAGACATGATGGAGGTGAGTGGGGTTTGCCTGACCGATGGGCTGGATCCCCGGGTGCTTCTGGAGGAGGCCTCCCCAAATTCCGCCCCCCCCCCTCCAAGCTCAAGCTCCTGCAGACCCCACTCCCCCTCCTCACCCTGTGGGACGTCCCATGCGTGAAAGGAAGCAAGGGTGTGGGTCGGCTGGGAGTTGAGGGATGGCTGAAAGAGGCAGCTCAAGCAGAAAGACAGGCAGAGGAGGTTAAGAGGAGCCAGGTGCTCCGTGACAAAAACGTAACACACACACACACACACACACACACACACACACACACACACACACACACACACACACACACACACACACACACACACACACACACACACACACACACACACACACCCTAATATCTCACAGCTTCCCTCGTCTCCGTATTTATAAACCTGGTTATCTGCCTCACGGAGAGTACAGTTTCCAGCCAGGAAGCCATCCACCTTCCTTGCAAATAATCCATCATGATATCTTCCCACCCCCTAGTCTTCCTCCCCCCCACCTGGCGCATACATTCTCATAATCCTCACTTTACCGTCTCTCTCCGTCCACGGGGAATAGCCCTGTAATAGTCCTAGGTCATCTCTACTCAGTGTGCTCATGTTGTCTACTGTGTGTTTTCCTCGTTGCGACCGGAGACCATGGGACCCACTTTTTTCGAAAAGTGAAAAAACTAAAATGGAAGGAATCTTTCGCCAACACTGCCATGTTCTTTTGCTCCTTTCGCTGTGTTGTATGCGTAATCTACAATCTTAGCGTTGACTCAGAAATTCAGCTCTAAACATGACTAGAAGACGGGCTAGGCTGCCCACAACCTGGTCTCCCACGTGATGCCCATGGCAGGTGATTCCCCAGCAGGCGGAGCCCCATCCAGTTCAGCGGTACAAAGACGCTATTGTGTGTGTGACGTGTGCATGTGTTGGCATGATGTGGAGGAATGCTTGGAAAGGATGTGTACCAAGATTTCAGTACCGTCTGCATTGGTGTGAGTGTGTGTGTTGCCATGGATGATGTGTTGGTTTCCAAGGTTGTTTTGGTTCAAGTCTTGCATGGCCCCGCTTCGTGTTTCGTTGCCTCTGAGCAAGCCGTGGCAGGGGGAAGCTACTGGAGCCCATCCGGAGGGATGAGATGTAAGTCAGAATCAACACCAAGTGTCCCTGTCTTCTGACTATCTTTCTCGGTCTCTGTCTCGCTCTGTCTATGGGCCCTATTTTAAGTAGCTTTGTGGGCGGTTCTATGACGATGTTGCTAGTTTACCGGCACATAAATGACTCTTGCGCCCAATCTAAAAAGGGTTGGTCTGAAGTAGCCTAATTACCTGTAAGTGTGGTTTGGAGGTAACGTCCAATAAACCAATGTGCCGTCTCCCATCCCCTTTAAGAGCCATGAGCGCATTTGAATCAGACGAGTTGATATTTTGACAGCGCGTTTGCAGTCTCCCATGAGACAGATGCATGACCACATGAAATTCAAACTTCAAATGGCTCAGTTTATGGCCAAATAATATGGCCTAATTCACACATGGAATAGCGTTTTCTTCAACAACTTCAGAAATACTTCAAATAAATTTCGGCAAAGAAAGCTTAACACACATGATATGCGGTAACTGTGGTTCTATTTAATGATGTACGCAATACATTAAGAAACATCGTTTCTTACCAGTATTGTATGCATTATCGTTATCGACTTGTGTTCATAATATGCATGTGTCCCCCCGTTAATATACATTGCCATGGACTGTATTATGCGTTACGTGTTTACTTTGCGTGTGTTTAAACAGATGGACGGATGGACGGAAAAGAACGCTCTGCGCCAGTTGCAAAATAGCAATGACAAATGCGTCAGTGTAGAAAGTAAATTGCGCGCGATGCAAGATAGGGCCCCATGTCTCACTGTCTATCGTTGCTCTCTCTGTCTCTCTCAGTCTCTCTGTCTCTTTCGCTCTCTCTTTCTCACTCTGTCTCTCTGTCTGTGTCTCTCTGCCACTCACTCCTATAATTTTACTCACACACGCACGCCCACATTAGTCATCCCGACCACACTGAAACCCTACTTTTGAATACAGACAGACAGACGTGTTTGTGGTTACAGTGGTCCGGTCGTTCAGAGTCTCAAACCACTTCACTGATAGGGGCTGATGGACAAGAGGCTTTTCCCTGAAATAGTACTAGCCCAAGAACATGACTCCAGCAAGCACTCCAGTGACGCCACACACACACACACACACACACACACACACACACACACACACACACACACACACACACACACACACACACACACACACACACACACACACACACACACACACACACACACACACACACACACAACCAGCAACAGTGATAAGAATGCTGCCATAATAGCTGGACCCCTAATGTAACACATGTGTGGCTGTATGTGTGATAAGAGGCTGACCATATCATAGCCTTATCATTCACAGGAAGTCCTTCAGTGTGTTACTTGCAGAGACCGTTTGTTTAACTCATAGCATAACTGAGAATAAGGGCCAGAATCTCTCTTTTTACAACCTTAAGTAGTCTGCATACATCAAAGGAAGTTCTGCTGGCCGAGACCGGAAAAAATATTTAGCAGACAAAATAATTGTATACTCGATGTGGTATCGGTTTGGTCACTGAAAGTTCCATTTGTGAAGACCAATTGAGTCGCCGTGGAGACAGACATATCAAATCACTTAAATCACGGCCACCTTGCTTTTCTGACTAATCACAAGCAATGTTTGCCATGCCGATCTGCAGAGATTTGGGTAAAAAAAATATATATATATTTGAGGTTCATGAATTGCCAAAACAGCCGATTGGGCGAGGTGTAGGCTACCTTATGTCAAGTTTCTCCACAATCACGTAATATGTTCTTTCGACCTCGCTGCACTAATTCTTCGCATGTAGGATACTGCGCTCTTAAACGACATACCACGCTTATGTCACGAAGTGCAGTTTCAGAATGATACTTCTGTGCATGTCTGCCTCCAAGTAGTATTCGATTTTTGTGCCGAAGAGAGCCCTGAATTATCCCAAAACATTTCCTATCCATCATTTGATAGTCTGACCTTTCCGTTGTAAGCAGATATTTGACCCACGAACATCAAACAATGTACAACCCTAGAGAAAACCAAACCAAAGAAAAACCCCACTCGTGAGGGAACCAGACTGCCTAAACACTCCTCCCCTCGTTCTTGTTGACAAGAGGTGGCCTCACCCTCGCTATAGGGAGGTGTGTGTGTGTGTGTGTGTGTGTGTGTGTGCGTGTGTGTGTGTGTGTGTGTGTGTGTGTGTGTGTGTGTGTGTGTGTGTGTGTGTGTGTGTGTGTGTGTGTGTGTGTGTGTGTGTGTGTGTGTGTGTGTGTGTGTGTGTGAGAATAGGTGAGTCAACTATTGTACTACTTAGGTTTTTTAATGTCCCCAGAGACTCCATTCCAATTTAAAAAGTTCAAGTTAGCTTGGAATCACGCACTTCTACTCAATTTTTTAAAAATATTTAAAACTTTTAAAGATGTTCTACTTTTAAAATATAATTCTTTACAATGGAAGTAAATGGGAGGGCAGCAAAAGCCGTCCACCCATTCTGACACTTCAACTACTTCAGACTTTGTAACTTGGTCAATTTTTAACCGTTGACCTTTGTTTAAACATTTATCAGATCAACACAGTTGTATCTTCAATTGATCTTCAACTTGATCACATTAGCTATCGGTTTAACTTTTTTTATTTGTTCACAATTTTAATGGTGTGCATGTTTACATTGTTTACTCCATTTAAACTCTCTCTTCGAATCCCTTCACTTCATTTAAGCCATTTAGCATTTCTTTATGTCTTAAACAATGTGGCTTTACTAAAACATATTTTCAACCTCAATTTGCACTACAGCACTCACCGTATATTCTGCAGGAACAATTGTATTTTCTAGTTCTATATTGGCCACTTATGTGCATTGTGCATTTTTAGCCACGTGTATGCCTGCTTCTTGGTCTCTATACAAGCTAAGCAGGCTTATTGTAAGGATGATGGAAAATGACCTACAGTAAAAGCTGTGCTATTCAGGGAGAGACAGGGAGAAGATGATAAAACCCCCCAAAAAAAAGATGGAGCGCGAGGGGTAGAAAAGAGGCCAGGATGAAGAAATAACTTGCACTGAGACAAAGAGAAGAAGGGAGGGGGGCGGAGGTGAGGGGACCAGTATAGCAAGGGTGTGCACGCAGGGGGCAAAAGATTATAGAACTGCACGGGTCGGCTCTAGAAATGACTTTTCCATGACTCCAGGTATGTGATTCTGGCTGAGCCCTGGGATATCCTCTGTTTATGCTCAGGCAAAGACCCATAGATTAGGTGGCCTGGTATTCGCCTGATTAAAATGACCTCCTTGTGTAAACAGCCGGCCAGAGGAGAGCTGGTGAGCACACATGGGGCCTCAGAGGTGGCTAACACACACACACACACACACACACACACACACACACACACACACACACACACACACACACACACACACACACACACACACACACGTTTATATCATAGCTTGTTTAACTACAAGTTTGAAGAGGAGTCCATCTCCCTGCTTTTGAGACCACCAGTGCCTTTTGTGTGTGTGTGTGTGTGTGTGTGTGTGTGTGTGTGTGTGTGTGTGTGTGTGTGTGTGTGTGTGTGTGTGTGTGTGTGTGTGTGTGTGTGTGTGTGTGTGTGTGTGTGTGTGTGTGTGTGTGTGTGTTGCGAGGCTAACTAATACAGTTGTGCAGTCGTAGTGATTTCATCTCCCATAGGATTCACGTCTGGATCCCAGCTTTCACAGTGATCGTTTTACCTGTGTGTGTGTGTGTGTGTGTGTGTGTGTGTGTGTGTGTGTGTGTGTGTGTGTGTGTGTGTGTGTGTGTGTGTGTGTGTGTGTGTGTGTGTGTGTGTGTGTGTGTGTGTGTGTGTGTGTGGTCATCATGCGCTTAACGACTGAGATCCAGCTCCATCCACACCGCATTGCATCACTAACTACCGTCTACCCATTCTGACCCCCCCCCCCCCCCTCCAACACAGTAAATCCCAAGCCAGGCTAGCCGCCCCTCACACCACCACCTCGACCACCACCACACTACAGAACAGTACATTAACACAGTTGAGCCTGCTAGCATCCACCCAGAGACCCCCTGTCCTCCTCGGCAGGACCGAACATTCACTTACACACTGTGCCGGACTGCTTCATCTTCATCTTCTTCTGCTTCGATTCGTCCCCGAGAATAATTTACCTTTGTGTTATTTTTTAAGGGTGGGGAGGGGAAGGCAGTGTGGGCAACGCAGTAGGGAGCAGAGAAGGGGAGAGTAGGGGAACTGAATATCTTTATAGGTTCATGATGGATGTACTTGTATGCAATTTGGCCTATTGATCCTGGTGGTATTACGCATTTATTTTGTTTAGTCTGTGTTTAAATTAAAGGAGATTTACCCTCAAAGATGTTTGAGGTCTGTGGAGGACAAACCGCACTAGTCTTCACTCCTTTCTTCACTAAAAACATATCGGCTTGGATCAGATCCTTTGTACAATATGGAGACATTTCCTTCTGGCAATTGAATCTCCTTCCACACAACCTTTTGCACAATCATATTCTTGGGAAACTTTTTCCACCATGGGACATGTACTATGTGATATACAGTACATACCATGGGATATGTAGTACTACGTGATATATAGAACATACCATTAGATATTAGGGCTGTAACGATACACAAACTCACGATTCGGTTTGTATCACGATTTTTGACCCACGGTTCGATACATCCCACGATTTTTTTCAATTTAAAAAGCATTTTATTTATTTTATTTAACACTTATACCAATTAACTTAATGTAACATTTAATAACAAATAATTTGGAACACTGAACAGATTTGAACAGAAAGAATACTATTAAAGTATAGCTAAATTAATAGAGAAATAAACAAAGATTGCAGTTGGAGGATGCTTTTTGCTGGTAGGCAAAAACCCTCAACTGTTTGGTTGGTTATGTCAAATATCCTTATTAGCGCGTGTGAGTGACGTCAGCGAGTGAGTGGACGAGCGAGGAGAGCGAGCGGTAACGCGTGTGTCTAGTGAAGAAGCGAACGAGTCCAGTAGAATAAAGTACCCATCCTGTCAATAATCGGTGGCCACTTCATTCCGACCTATAAGCAGACAAACTGCCTGTCAAATCACACAAAACAATAGAGACAGGATCACACAGGCAATTTTTTTCGCGCTTGGCCCACTCTGGATAAATGTCGTTCATATCGCATATGAGGACTTCGACGGCTTTGGAGAAATGCAATCCTCCGTAGCCACGGAGAGCAGTCATCACAGAGAGGGCATCTCGTCACATACTTACGGCATCGATAGGAGGGGGCGCTGTCAGCAGACTATTATTTAGACAAATTATTAGCAAATTTCAATCGGACAATTTGACCGGAGAGTTAGAAAGGGCATATCGCGCTTCTGCCTTCTCACACCGCGAGACAGGTTCGTGGCTTTAAGTGTCGCGATTTTGGTTTTGATACGCGTATCGTTACAGCCCTATTAGATATGTATGTGATATATAGTACATACCATTGGACATGTACTAGGTGATATATAGTACTTACCATGAGATATGTACTATGAGCGAATTTCGACTGAGGGACATCTTGGAAAGCGGCTCAGTGTTTTGGCTACGCCCACTCACTTAGTTCCCCTCGATGTCTGTTCCCATACAGGAACCTTTGTAGCGGCTAAAATGTGAAGTAATTCGTTCTGCGACACTTTTTGTCTTGCACAATTATTAGGGGTCCGAGCAAAGCTGCTCGGGCCGCTATTGTTTCTGTAACGTTTTTTTCCCCCCTCACATTTGTAAAAGTCAAATTTGTGGTACTGCACCCAAAGGTGGCGCTATTGTAAAAAAAATCATGAATTTGGCTTATATCTCCTCACCAGATTGACCTGGATGCATTTATAAAACCCTGCCTACAAAAAAAATCAAAAATTCACCAAAATCGCCACATAGAATCTTTAGACCAATCCTCACAAAAATCATTGAACAGAATTTGTTTTACTTGGTTCCATTTGAGAAATATTGGCCAATAATGTTGGAGCAGTTAGCCCATTTTTCTTATATGACCATTTTGTTATTGCTTAAAAAAAACATACGACTATTATTAGGTGGATACCAATGCCCTCCACTACTAATAAACCCAAATTGTGGTACTGCACCCAAAGGTGGCGCTATTTAAAAAAATTATGAACTAGCCTTATTTCTCCTTACGAGATTGACCTAGACTCAAAAAATTGTATCATATTAATCTCTCAAATCAGATGCATCTTTTTCACCCTGGTCTTCTGCTCTAAAAATGTTTACTTTTCCCACTATTTCATAGAAAAGCCAAACGTCCACACAGTCTCAACCCATTTTGCCTATATGACCGTTTGGTTATTGTATAACTACCATACGGCTATCATTAGGTGGATACCATTAACCGTGCAAATTTTCAGATCTGTAGTCTTTTATGAAAGCCCTTAATTCTCTTGTGAAATGTGTGCTTGGAGTTTTCTTGATGTGTGCTTATCAATCGACATGTTCACTATGTGAATGAGGCTTCATGGAGTTCAGGAATGTCAGTGGCTCAACGGGATAATGTATAACGTGTACTGGTGATCCTTAGGTTGAGAGTCGAATCTTGATTTGTGCATTATGAATAAGCTGAACATGACCTTCTGTCATTGCCATTAATTTAAGAAACACAACAGCACCTAAAATTCATCAGGCAATCAACATTCCGGCTCATTAGTTTCCAAGAATCGGTCTGCCAAGACACAGCATGGCATTAAGGGAAACTCCTTCCTTAACCATTTTTCCTTCATAATGAGCTCTGTCACATGAATATTTCTTCCGTTAGTGTTCTTGGCAACAAATGTTAAATTTCCCCAGAATTTCAACGATTTTTCAGGTATATGCTTTTAAGAAAGCCCTTAATTCATTTGAGCAATGTTTGCTTGGGGTTTTCTGGATGTTGTGTGCTTACCAATAGACATTTTCACCATGTGAATGAGGCTAGATTTCAGATGTCAGTCAGTGGCTAAATGGGATAATGCCTTGTACTGGTGATCCTTAGTTTGAGAGTTCGAATCCCGATTAGACAGTTACGAACATGCTGAACTTGACATTCGGCATTGCTCTGCAGCCCAGTCACCTGAAAGCCAAGGCACAGTATGCAATAAGGGGAATATCAACATCATTCCTTCAAAATTATGTCATATTTATTTATCTTCCATGTGTTCTTGACTTTTCATTTTGCCCGGACCCCGTTAATCACCGCTTGCGGTTTTATTTTTATTTATTCTTGCTTGATCATCTGCTTGTCTCCGTCTGCTTTTTTAAAATTGCCGCTGTTTATATGTTGTGGCTGTGTCGAGTTCTACTCACGTCATATCCTGCCTTAATCATATGCCGTACTCACGCATATCGTGTCTCAACTTATCTAAGGCCTAGAAAAAAAAAATGTTTGGTTCCTGTTGGTTGTCAGTTGAGGTCATGGGTAGGTAGGGAATTTATTTTATTTTTTTATTTTATTTTTCCAGCGGCAGCGAATGATGGGTAGGTTGTTTTCATTTAAAAACGAGAAAATTCGCTTATCCTTGTACAGAATGAAGAGGTGATTATAGTTTGCATAAAAAAAAAAAAATGCTTTTTTTTTTTTTTTTTTTTTTTTTTAAAGCTCATAAAATAATTTGGGTCGCACATAAATTGACAGGGTCGGTCTGAAACAGGAACCAAACAAAAAAATGTTTTAGGCCTAATCAGCGTCGACTAGTTAGGAGCTGGTCAGTGGGTCTCAGAAAGCTCCTACCCTGAGGCAGATACTACCTGAGCCGCTGACTGAGCTGCTAAACTTCTTCTAACGCTTTGCAAAAAATGTACTCATTCTGGCCTTGTGAGTTAGTTCCTTTGAAAAACAACCCAAAAACAGGCCGGTGATCAAGTTGAAATTATGCATTTTATCACCCCCCCCGCACCACTTCCGATAGATCCAAAAAGGAAGACAAGGAAAGATTGGCTCTGGGTCTGTGGGGCAGAGGAAGGGGCACACACCCGGACAAAGAGGGGCAGCCCGCATGGAATGCCGATCTCCTGCTGAGAGGGGGGGGCAGGGGGGGGTGAGGGTTGAAGTCCTTTGTAAACTCACCAGTATCTCACTTTCCTCCTGCATTGCTTAGGGTGCCCTGCATTACCAATGGCTGCTACGCCCCGTGGCGGTCTGGCTAGTCTCTATCCAGCTAATGAGGCGTTTGGTGTTATTGAGACCGCTGTGTGTGTGTGTGTGTGTGTGTGTGTGTGTGTGTGTGTGTGTGTGTGTGTGTGTGTGTGTGTGTGTGTGTGTGTGTGTGTGTGTGTGTGTGTGTGTGTGTGTGTGTGCATGCAGACCTGACTACTGCTCAGCTTTGCTGAATCAACGCGTCCAGTATTTTCCTTTGTTTTCTTTGGATGTTATTTTTTTTCTATGTCCTGGCAGAGCAGAAATGCACCAACATGCAAGTGTATTGTTCAGGACTTGGTTGGGCTAGCAAAGGTTTAAAGATTCTAGGATAAGAAATGAATGCAGGATGAGATAATAATACTTTTGATAAAATTCGTCCTCCTCCAGGCGTTTGACACAATACTGCTCAGCGCCTCGAATGGGACAGGAACCTTTGAACCGGGTGCACGCCCGCGCTGGCCCGCGTAACCCCATGGCTTCTCGTGGCGACAGTGAATTATCCGTTCACGCACGTCCGTCTGTCTGAGTCAATTAGGGTTTGACTTTTGCCCAAAAATCATATTCGAAGTTCGTTTGTTTATGAATATTAATATTCGAATATATTCGAATATTTATTAATATTATTTTGACCATTAAATGCCTTCAGTAATACCTGGGCTGAATCCGAATACTTAGTACATACTATTTATGTTCAGTGTCTACTACTTGACGGTCTACAGCTATGTGTAGAACGCCTAGAACGGTCTACAGCTATGCGTAGAACGCCTCTGAACGCTTCCGAACACCGCCGAAACTCCACCAGATGTTTGGAGATGACGTTTCTCCCCTCAGATGCCGGCAAAATTACCTTGATAAGTTACCTGTTTTCCGTCTTGTCATCGTTGCTATTAAATGAAAAATGTCTCTTTTTACTTAATTACTTACTTTACTTTTTTACTCTTTTTAATGTCTCGTTTTTTGCCGCTTTCTATGACGTCTTTCTAAGCCGCTGTTGGTAGTGTCGGGTCAGCCATCTCTTCTTCGTTACCAGACTCGTAGTCTGGTAACGTAGTGACCTACCGTTGTATACTGTGGCGGTAGTACGTATTCGGAAACGTTTTCCGTACTACACATTGCACACTGAGCATTCGGACGCGCTATATTTGTGGCGTACTACAAAATGCATACTATCAGTATGAGTATTCGGATTCAGCCCTGGATTGGGCTTTGCGAGGTTTGTTTACCGGCGTTGCTATGGTTACCGGTCTTGCGTGTTCCAACGGTTTATTATGTTTCTAATAAATCGCTGTCTAATCAATACTTCATTCACTGCCTCTTCCGTGGTCATTACAATATTATGAATAGACTGCGTGGGGTTCTCCGACGTCTCTCCCTCTTGGCCTGCCCATAACAGGTTCGAATATTAAGGGCTGCCTAATATTCGTTTGAATTTTGATTTATTTTTTGATATTCTAATTATATTCGAACCACGAAGTTCGAAGTCAAAGCCCTAGCGTCAATAGATGCAGTGGGGGAAGGGGTGGGGGTGGGGTGTAGATGTAAAGAAATGTTCTGTTGGCCGTGATTCAAAGCAGAAACCCTGAGCCATATGTGTGAGGCTTGCAGCATTTCTGTGACCCCCCCCCCCCCTTCCTAGATATAAACCAGACAGTCAGGGACCTGGGAAACATGAGCTCACATAGGTTTTAGATGAATAGAAAATACATTGTGGGCTTAACTCCCATTGGAGGAGCACTGTGGCTGGCAGAGACCTAGATCCTTTATCAGTGTCATAATACGACGTGAAACCTTTTCAACGTTTTGGCAGCTTCCACGTTTCTGTGCCATTGACAAGAGAGGGTTAACACGTTGAGGACCCCGGATGAACTGACTGAGCGAGGGTGGGTCCAGGGGAAGTCCAATGTGGCGCCATTTTCATCATCAGTGGGGGGGGGGGGGGGGGGGGGGGATATCTTCATGCATAATAAATGTATGCGTGTCATTGTTAGTTCTACATTAATTTCCGCTACCAGCCAGGTGGTGTTTACAATGCATTTCCTTTTGAGTTGTCACAGTTTCCTCAAGGACTCTTCCCGACCAAAACAAACCAATATGGCACAGTCCATACTCAATGAGTGGTGTCAGAAACGACTACCCGTTAAGTCCATATATTCCTGATCCAGAGAGAGGCCATTCCACACTGCCACAGAATGGCTGCATCTGAACCACTGCCTGTGCTACTTCCTTCACCCAGGCTCCTGGGCTAGACTTGTGCAATTACAAATCATCCAGGGGGCTTGATGGTTGTGGTGGAGGCGGGAGGGTCACCTCCCTGGACGGGGGGGGGGTGGTGGGGGGGGGTTTGGTGGCAGTGACCCATCACTCAGGGGGGCATGTAGACTTTCTACTCATTTCTCACAAGACCCAGGCCCCTCTCTGTTTCCCTGAGTGTTGACAAAGACATTAAACACCCACGTTTCTTGTTCGGAAAAACCAGCAACAGCTTTAAGGTTAATTTCAATGGATGTCAACTGTGAGAGAAAGATGCAAACAGTGTTCGGCTTACGCACTTCAGGTTTATTTGTTATTTTATGGCCAATTTGATAATATATGATTTGTGCATTAAGTTTTTAATTCACTAATCATCTGCTACATTGAACTCTCTTAATTTTGAATGAATATCATTGAATATATTATTATTCATATTCATACTATTATTTATGTATGTATGTATGTATGTATGTATGTATGTATGTATGTATGTATGTATGTATGTATGTATGTATGTATGTATGTATGTATGTATGTATGTATGTATGTATGTATTTATTTGTTTGAATTATTTGTTCTTTTCTCATTCTTTTTTTATTGCAACATCGTCAAGTTACAGATAATACAACAGGTTGCCTAATACTTTTTAATAGTTTAACTCAACTATCCCTCTGCCCCCCTCCCCCCCACCCCTCTCTCCACCCTCCTCCCCTTCATCAACCAACCAACCAACAGAGTAATACAGACATCTAAAAACAACTGGTACAGCAAATATAGCATCCCTATTTAGTCAAAGTATCTTTTAAGCTAGATATCATTGGTCCACATTAAAAATGGGTTTGGTCGTGCATCATTAACACTCGTCATCTTGCACAGTAAGAAAGCTGCGGGTTTTCTCCGTAAGGGAAAGGTTGGAATCATCCTTTAGGAGTTATGTACAGCAGGATCCATACAATTGTGCTCTCATTAGTTCTTCAAGGGTATTATAGGGCTCATGTCATGCCACCAGGTGTGGTTGTGATTAGCTGGTACAAGCCGTTTGGCACAGTGAAGGAATGATTTTCATAGTGACATCACAAGTGGGTGTGTCCACCCAGATATATGAAGGATAGATGAGCAACACAGTCCACTGGGTAGGCTGGTAGACTGATCTATCGAGCATACATCTAGGTTTAAGTTTTGGGTCTTGTGGAGAAGAAGGCATAGTCTTTAGCAGATGGATTATGCACCCTCCCCACATCAGTTAAGATTAAGTCCTTTATAAAGATTCTTGAGAACTTGCGAGAGAGGAAGAAGATTTATCATTGCATTTGTTTACAGAAGCATTCATATCCAAACCAATATATAGTTGGTATTGTAATCACTTAAGTTCAATTATTGTGAAGTAAGAGAAGGAAAGAATTCTGTGTTGAATTTAGTTTGGGCATATATGCTAATGAATGCTACTTTTTTGACCTGAATGGACACAGAGCAAAAAGCCATTCATTATATGAGCCAATCCTTTCAATTAATACATTTATGCTACGTCTCTTTAATACCATAACTCCTTTTGTACGAATACCTTCAGCTGATTCCACAATAGGTTTATAAAAACTATGTAAATGTCACTAAACACTAACCCCCCCCCCCCTCGACTCAATTCATCTCAAATGTATTGTAACAAGCATGGTATTTATTAAGTGATTGCACTTTATATTTATGTCATATTTGACACACTGTACACTTTTAAGAGTCAGTTCTCCATTTATAAACATGCACTTTGCATATTTTATGCATATTTATTTAAATGTGTGTATTTGTAGACACCTGTGCTTGTGTGTATTGTCTGCCAGGTAGCAATGCTGTATTTTTGTTATTGTTTTTGTTTGGGTTTTTTTTGGACATGGCCCTGTCCTTTGTAATGCTGCTGCTATGTGCCCTCAATTGCCCCCTGGGGACAAATAAAGTTTTTTTTTAATTTTTAATTTTTAATTTTTAACATGACAAAAACAAAGCAAAACAAAGAAGTTGAAGTGGTTCCCATAGACAGTCGTATCAATATACAAGCATAACAAAACAGAACACCTGGTCAAACCCCTGAATCTATATAGTTAAGACTATTCTAATCCCCAAAATAGCCTTGTCAGGCTCTTGCAATGCTTAAGGACGAGGTCAAAAACTTTTAACTAGAGCCTTTTCTCACAGAGCTTCCATCTCTGTGGCAATCGCATGGTTGATTAGCATAGCTATTTCTTCAGGAGAACCGCTAGTTTGGTGTCCTCTGCTGGAATCTTGTTTTTTAATTGCACTTGAATACTTTTTTCAGGCCATGTCTCTAGTTAATTATTTATTCAAATTAAATCTTCACTAATGTCTATGAGACAGACTGAACCCGAAATAAATAGGGTTTTATGTCAGAGCTCAGTGTCTTGCTGCCATCTTGTTTTGTGCCTCACCGCAAGTCTGTTTGAATTATTGTTGATTATTATTATACATTGTTGGTCGGACATCTTGGGTGACTTAAGATTGTGGTGAGGGTTGATAAGAGACTGGATTTATTAAACGTTCCAGAATGTAGGGAGGGATCTCTCTGGAACTGTGGGGTCAGTGTTCAGCTCTGTGGCCCAGCTCTGAGCTCCTGCCGTGTGTTAAGGAGACACCCTCCTGTGGAGAAGGCTGGCTAGCGTGTTGGCACAACACAAAGGAGCCCTTTGGTGTGCTGACAGGTCAGAGGCCAAGAAGATGGGTTCGTCTGCGTAAGTGTGTGTGTGTTTGTGTGTGTGGTTCTACACAGAAAGCATTGTGTCATACTTTGGCAATTAACTAAAAGTTGACTATGAATAGATGGGCCCCTGCT
The DNA here is from genome assembly GCF_026213295.1 of Gadus chalcogrammus. Classification (NCBI taxonomy): domain Eukaryota; kingdom Metazoa; phylum Chordata; class Actinopteri; order Gadiformes; family Gadidae; genus Gadus; species Gadus chalcogrammus. The sequence goes on along the minus strand of NC_079423.1, from coordinate 2,124,703 downwards.
TGCTGATAGGCCTCATCATAGAAGAAAGTCAGCCGTGTGTGTGTGTGTGTGTGTGTGTGTGTGTGTGTGTGTGTGTGTGTGTGTGTGTGTGTGTGTGTGTGTGTGTGTGTGTGTGTGTGTGTGTGTGTGTGTGTGTGTGTGTGTGTGTGTAATATGAAGAGGGTTACGGGGAACTGAGCAAAGAGCACATCAGACCATTAAATCCGACCTCTGACTGCTTTGGGATTCCTCATCAACCATGGCCTGGAAAACCAGCGTACACCAGCCTGCTTAAGCGATCTTGTATATTAACAGCACAAAAGGGCATTTAGTTATACAATTCAGACCAAGATTAGTACTTAGAAGTATGCAATTTTATTGGTTTCAAAATATTCTTCCATTCCCAATCTCAGCGAACGGAAAATCTTTTACTTTAAGCCTGCTTTGGACCAAGAGGAAAACCAATATATAGGAGCTGATATCCAGTCTTACCCTTCCCATAAGCCACATCTCTCTCTCTCTGTGCTCTGTGTGCAGGTCAATCCCAGGAGGTCACAATCCCGCAAGTGGGATGTAATAAGATAATACGCAGTGGTGTATAAAGTACTCAAAAGCCATACTTAAGTAAAAGTACAGATACCTTACTGGAAAATTACTTAAGTAAAAGTAAAAGTCACCTTTTAGAATAATACTTAAGTAAAAGTATTAAAGTATCGGATCTTTACTGTACTTAAGTATCAAAAGTACTTTTCTGATATTAAATGTACTTAAGTACTGAAAGTAAAAGTACAAGTAACCGTTATCGAAACTCCTCCCTATAACTGCCCTCGTCCAATTATGCCTTAGCACTAACTGGCTAGATAGATACCTCGCCAGAGATGGAATAAGAATAAATAATCTTTATAGGTTATTAGCTAGCTTGAAATATTATATACAAATATTACCCAGCGGTGAAAGAACCTTACTAGTTTAAAATGTTGTGCTGGTGGTATTTATTTTGAGGTCGTGAAGTTTCTAATTTTTTGATTGAGACCTGTATGATTTTGCTTCGATTATTGTTGTTTCCCCTTCGTTGTTGATCTTTTTTGAAAACATCCTTCCACTGCATATTGCAGTCCATTTTGCCATGATCTGGATGCTGTCGCGGAGTTACTCCAAAAAAAAATCACTGACACTGACAGATATCGTAGCCCGACCTATTATCCCGCAAGCGCTGGTACACGTTACTTAATATTGATTTTGGTGTCATCCAGGATCGCGGATTTTCGGAAAACTTAAGTCCCTGCCCAAAAAGGGTATTTAAATTAGCTTTGTAGCAAAAATGGCACATATACAGCGTATTGAAGTGTATAAGATAGTGTTGTAATACTGCGTGTACAAACCAGCCTGATACAAATAGTAGAATTTTGATAGCCCTTGCCCTCGTCCTAGCCATGCATTTTTGTGTTGACAGTCGTAGGAGTTTTGATCGACGTAGCAACAGTAACTAAGCAAGGGGGCTTTGCGAACATGCGCTAGGACAGCTGATTCGCCAAACAGGCTCGCAGTCTGTGTTCTACCACAGTCCCCGACGTTATTCTCATATCTCTCATGATTCTTTTTTTTTTTTCTAAAAATGAGTTGATTTTGTAACGAGTAACGAAGGTTTCAAGGGAAATGTAGCGGAGTAAAAGTATCCGTTTTCTTCGCAAAATGTAGCGAAGTAAAAGTAAAAGTACAGAGAAATATAAGTAGTAAAGTAAAGTACAAACATCCAAAAAAACTACTTAAGTACAGTAACGAAGTATTTCTACTTCTCTACTATACAACACTGATAATACGCAATTAATACTAAGCAGAAGACTTTGTGTCACAGTTCCCCAGGGAACCTTGAAATGTACCTTGAAAATAGGACCAAGAACTGAAAGTTATAAGAAAGCAGATTGAAAAGTAAGGGCAAATACCATATCACATCAGAAATGTAACAAAGAATTGATATTGTATGTTTAATACAACTTTGGGCTCTCTCCCTCTATCTTCCTCTCCGATCATCTCACCACACGCCTCTCCCTCTATCGATCTCGCTCCCCTGTTTTTTTTTTATCTTCCTCTGCATGTATCCATTTTTTAATTAATTTATCAATTGTATTAATGCATCTTTAGTGTGTGTGTGTGTGTGTGTGTGTGTGTGTGTGTGTGTGTGTGTGTGTGTGTGTGTGTGTGTGTGTGTGTGTGTGTGTGTGTGTGTGTGTGTGTGTGTGTGTGTGTGTGTGTGTGTGTGTGTGCGCTGATTAATCGATTTTGATCGTGATCTCGATTTTAGCGATCACAAAACTAATATTTATTAAAAAAAAAACAGAACAGCTGGGTACATATTTCTGCGTTATTTTATTTAACATTTTAATTTTTGACCATTTTGTGTATTTTTTTAAGGTGAAATTTCAAAGTTCTCAGTTACAAAGGGTTTTTTGAGAGAGAAATGCTGAATGATTTCATCATGTTTTCAAATTCAAAAATATTCGTTAAGAATAATCGTGAATTCAATATTGATCGTGATTATGATTTTTTTCCATAATCGAGCAGCCTTAGTTGGTGATGGGTTTTTTGGTAATCTCTTTTGGTTTTAAGATGCACATTTTGACCAAAATTGACATGTACAACCCTGACGAGAAACTACATTTCTGTTTTTGCTGAGTGGACCTCTCATTCATTTTGATTTGTGTTTCCCAAACTGACATGTGGAACCCCGTTTTTCTTCTTGGCAATAGAACCAAAGAAATGCCATTGAAGTAAGCAAAAAATGTCCAACACATGTATAAATCAGTTGAGGACAAAAAACGTGTACTGAAAAGATTATCTAATGCCGCTTTTCCACTGCACATGTAGCTCGACTCGACTCGACTCGACTCGACTCGACTCGACTCGACTCGACTCGACTCGACACGACTCGACACGGCAGCAGCACGGGTCGTTTTCCACCGCAAATAGTACCTCCTGGACGTGGGCGGGGTCGGCTGCGCGAAAGGGCCGTGACGTATTTTTGTATGCGACGCAAACAACACCTACGCAACCCACACATGGAGAGAACCCACATAACAACAATGGAGGACATCGATAACATTACTATTATTAGCTGGCATGTTGAAGAAGTTGAAGAAGTGGAATATGTTGGCTGCGGCGCTGCTATGGCTGTTACCAGCATGGTTGCCATGTCGCTCTCGTGACTTCGTCACACTCTCTGGCCAATCAGTGGCCGGCCGTCTGCCGACGTCACCTTTTAGCATCGGCTCAGCCGCTTAGAACCTAGAGCGAGGCGGTACTAGAAAAAGCAGCCACTTCAGGTACCAGATACCATGTTTTCGCGGTGGAAACGCAAAAAATGCGAGCTGAGTCGAGTCGAGACGTGTCGAGCTGGTACCATGCAGTGGAAAAGCGGCATAAAGACGTCAGACTTTTCCAGAAACAACACCTAATGTCTATTTCATGTTGCAGTAGCAGTCTGTGTCTCCCGTCTCTGTTTAATACCATTGATTGCAATTTTCTCTCTCTCTACTCTCCTCCTCCCCCCCCCCAGAAGTTTTCTTGTGGCCGGCGACGTCTTCGGGATAGGGCTCTGTGAAAGGACGCAGTGTGCGCCGCCGTCTGCCTAGCTTCACTCTAGCACTGATGCTGTTCATTAAAACCCCTTTGTTTCAAGCAGAGGGCCCCCCCCCTCGGCGCCCGAGGCGGTGGCACCTTGATGGATTTGGTATGTTATTAGGGGAGACACGACACTCCCCCCTCCCCAAACGAGGCCATCCGTGAGGCATGCGGTTGTTTGTGGGGTTCTGTGTGAAAGGGGGCTCTCATTTTTGATCCGGCAAAACGTTGTCAAGTTGAACAGATATCTTAGTCATAAATGAGTTACACTCGATATTTTATCAATTGATTTAAAATATGTATATTTATGTCTCAGTATACATAAAAGCGCTTTTCAACATTTTGGTAACTAACGAACCAATCACATCGCATGAAACGCACAATGCCCCGCAGTCCGCTAGCACGAGAAGCTGATCCCCTGCTGGAAGATCTTTCATGATTCTCTTGGAAGACAAGGACCCCCTTTTTAGAGTTGCAGAAAGGCCTCTCTGGTGGGTTCTTCATTAGCTTCTGAACTCTGGCCAGGGCAGAGCGGGGTACCCTGGCCAATGCCGAACAGCGGCTCTGCTCATTACCGCACAGCCGACCCCCTTTTCGGTTTTGTTCCTCTTTGTGAGGAAGAAGGGCCGGCAGTGGACTTAGAGCTCAGCAGGACGTCCGGGAGATCGGCCATTTAGGGGGGGGAGGCTCGGATACACACAGAGACCCCAACGCAAGGATTTCTACATTCACACAGAGGCGTAGCTCAAAATTCTGGGCTCTATACAAGAAGTCTTGATCTTGTAGGCTATACCACGCAGCAGCACAAACGTAAACCCCAATGGCGCGTTTTCTAGCTGGAAATACAGTCACTATTTTGAGTTTGTGTCAGCTAAAGATGACAATATAATCATTATTATTTCTTTTTTGCTCTACTTTATTTAGGTTTTTGTTTAGCTCTCTAGATTCAAGGACACTACATCGAATTTGAAGAAAAAATTGGAGTGCAATAAGGCTGCATTGGCATGTAGGAGAATCTGCGGCAGACACTTATGCACCGTTTCGTTTTGTCAAACCACTCTGATGCAGGTTCAGTGTTCATAAAACATGTTAATAAGACTGTCAGGTCAAGAAACACAGTCTTTATTTTATATTTTATAGAGATGTCTATGTTATGAATTCAGAAAAGCATATTTTAATTTTATGTATTTTTTCAGGAAATTGTTTTTAAGTTTAACTTAATTTGTCAGGAGATGCATTGTTAACGTTGCACTTCCAATAAAGTGAGTATTGGCAAAACCGGCATAAAAACGTATAATGTAATGTAATCTAACTTAGTTACTTTTAAAATCGAGTAATCAGTAATCAGATTACTTTTGTGGCAACTCTGCTCACAACACACCCGGACTCATTCAAATGTATTTATTTTTGTAAATTGTTTATAGGTTCATGGTGTGATCCATGTGTGTCTAAAGGTGATTTTCAGTCTGAGCTTTTGACAGAATTAAAAATCGCATCTTGTTGGAAGCCGAACGTTGTGGAGCCAACCTACACGTTTATCTATGGTTTGCCACATACATTTCTTCGCTCTCTAAGAATGATTGGAACATGTTTGGCCACCCATAGTCTGTTATAAACACAGGAGGCTCAAGGTCCGTCTCACACACTCATGTAGGGCCGTACTGAGGATTGGCTCTTCTGGCATGAACATACACACACAGGCTTTCAGTGTAGCAGCACCCATTGAGTTGCAAATGGCTTTTGTACCTGGACACGTGTAATCTGTCTGTTCACACATAAACGCGTGTGTGTGTGTGTGTGTGTGTGTGTGTGTGTGTGTGTGTGTGTGTGTGTGTGTGTGTGTGTGTGTGTGTGTGTGTGTGTGTGTGTGTGTGACACCATAATAATAATCCAAGGCTTATATACACATTCCCACTTCACTCTATGCACACATTTTATTCTAAATAAAATGTCACACCTTCATCTTCACAATTGTACAAAAGTTTTGCCTCTGTTCATGACGATCTTGACCCTCATCCATATCATTATTCACAAAGTCCTTTAGTTACAAAATGTTTGACATTTGAACTAAGAGATGGATATAAAGCTGTGTGTGTGTGTGTGTGTGTGTGTGTGTGTGTGTGTGTGTGTGTGTGTGTGTGTGTGTGTGTGTGTGTGTGTGTGTGTGTGTGTGTGTGTGTGTGTGTGTGTGTGTGTGTGTGTGTGCGTGCAGAGCGTATTACTGCTCAGCTTTGCTGTGTCTGTGTGTCTGTGTGTCTGTCTGTGTGTCTGTCTGTCTGTCTGTCTGTCTGTCTGTCTGTCTGTCTGTCTTTCTGTTTTATATACAAGGTCCCACAGGCCCCCCAGCCTGTCTCAGGTACATATTATTACTAGACTAGGAGGGAAAAACACACACACACACACACACACACACACACACACACACACACACACACACACACACACACACACACACACACACACACACCTGAACAAGGATCCTGGATGCCAGGCCATTACTTTCAATATGAAGAGAGATGCCTTGTCTCTGGCCTCTTGCTATTCAAGGTGCACAGTGGTGCTGTAGGCATAATTGTGCCAAGTGCAGCAACAAGAACTGTGTGAGAAACAATATGAGTCAATAAGATAAATGATATAAATAATGATCCAACCTCTCATGCATAGCCCGACATCCATTTATCATTCCCCCCCGCTGTTCTGGTTCTGTTCCTAAGCTCCTCCTCTCTCTGTCTTCTAGCAACACTTTCTCCATCTCATATCAATCACACACACACACACACACATGCGCACATGCACACACGCGCACACACAATCGCACACACATGAACTGACACACAAGTAGAACATGCACATACACATACACACACTTTTGTTTCCATGATTGCGACCGATAGACTTGGAAACAATACCTTGTGTGGTTTTCTGATCACAGCGAGTTATGAGCTGTCACTGCATGCCATGCGAGTGGGGGCTGTGGTGAGGGGCTCAGCATGTGGACTGCACATGAGCACTGCAGCGTTCCATGGCCACCTCTGGGAAGCATGTCATAATAACTTATTAGGTTTCATCTTGACTGAGTGTGTGTGTGTGTTATCCTGCTCTCCCCTTTGTACGCGGGCCCATGGAAGAGGGCGTGTGTTTTTCCAAACAGGCAGTTATTGACATCCAAGCTCTAATCAAAGCCAGGCATCTCCAGCTCACAGAAGGGGGGGGGGGGGGGTTACGAAGAGGAACATGGGAGGGGGGGGGGGAGGTTATCAGTAGGGGTAAGGTGTGGTGGAATGTCACTGAAGTCCGCTCAGGGTGGACCCGTGAGGCCTCTGGTCTGAATGTGTCAGCACTGGTTCTGATTATGGGGAGGACCCCCATGTGGCTGAAAGCGATCCGGATCACATCGTATGGGTTCAATCCCGTGCTCACACTGGCTCCAAATCGGAAACTCAAACAACAACAACATCAGTAATCATAATATCAAAAGACTGTGTTTTGGGTTTTTCCAATCCAGCTTTCCCCTTCTGAAAATACCTGAACGGGTTTTCACCGCGGGTGCCTACTGATTGCTCAACATCCAACATCAGTATATGTCCGTCCATACTTCAGTGACTGCAGGGGACTATTGCATGTAAGCTATCTCAGCTCAATCTAATAAACACGTTGGAGCTATATAAATATCTCATTGAACTGGTCCCCTCCTATTTATGTGTATGCGTGTCTGCAAACAAAGGTAATTATGGTTTGCGCTCCAGAGATGTGTTACAGATGTTGGTACGCAGGGCTAGAACTGAGCTAGGGAAAAAGGCCTTTAAATATGCTGTGCCTTCTGCCTGGAACACTGCACAAAAGCACCTGAAGCTGTCAGAGCTGGTTACCCTAGGAGAATTCAAAGTAACGCTGAAGGACAGAAAAGAGTTCTCTCGGAAAATGCAACTGCTCTTAAATTTCTACTTTTGATAACACAGGTGTATTCATTTTGTCTGTCACTTTTTATTTATTTTTATTTGAACTGTAAACATTTTTTTATTTTCATACATAGTCGTGTCCCTTATCTTGTACTGTACATTGACTGGTGCTGAGTGTGGTTTGTGAGAATTGTATGTGACTGTTGATTGTGTTTATTTTATCATGGTGCTGCCTTCTTGGCCAGGTCATTCTCGTAAAAAGAGATTTTTATTTCTACCTAGTCAAATAAAGGATTGATTGATTGATTTCGCACCAAACAACAATATGATGAAGAAACATGCTTGGAAGACAATTTGACCACCTCAGAATGTTTCGTGAGGTGGGAATGTGGTGCAGGCTTGGCCTTCAGGCATCGAGGCGCCATCCATTCCTCCAGCCATCTTGGTTGTTTGTCAGCACACAACCAATCAGTCGTGATGGCGCTCATATTAAACTAAACACGCAACATACGGTCAGTATTTATTGATAAAGTCTATGATCATTATCCACTTAATATCATTAAAAATGATTTACTCAACATTCAGTGGGTCACCAATTCCAAAACATTTGGAGACAGTTGGTTTAGACAGTGTATTCATGACTAGTGTTTGTCAACCTCACCCGCACATTAGGACTGCACATCAGGCATATGTGGTTATGTTTTGAATGAAACATTATGGAGAATGCACTTCAGTTGACGCACACAGCCAGGAAAATAGAGACTACTCATAAAAAACTCAAATGTCTAGATAGGAACCTTCTGAACTGAAACAACGACTACACTACGCTTACGTGACGGTTTAGGTGTGAATTAGGAGCTAGTCAAAATAAGCAAAGACGACCGGTTTGCCATGGTGATGGGTGTGTCCTACGCAGGGGTGCTGTAGCGATGCGATCTGTAAGCTTCTTCTGTTTGGTTTTGCATCGCCTCATAATTTGTTGACATTGCTGCGCCTGCCTCAGTCAGTTCAGCTTGTTGCAATACTAGCACAGACGCACGCACGCACACTTATGCCGCTTTTCCACCGCACATGTAGCTCGACTCGACACGACACAACTCGACACGACACGACTCGGTAGCAGCGCGGGTGCTTTTCCACCGCAAATAGTACCTCCGGGACGTGGGCGGGGTCGGCTGCGCGAAAGGGCCGTGACGTATTTTTGTACGCGACGCAAACAACACCTACGTAACCCACACATGGACAGAACCCACATAACAACAATGGAGAACATCGATGCGATGGTATTCGTGTTCGTATTATTAGCTGGCATGTTGAAGAAGTGGAATATGTTGGCTGCGGCGCTGCTATGGCTGTTACCAGCATGGTTGCCATGTCGCTCTCGTGACTTCGTCACACTCTCTGGCCAATCAGTGGCCGGCCGTCTGCCGACGTCACCTTTTAGTATCGGCTCAGCCGCTTGGAACCTAGAGCGAGGCGGTACTAGAAAAAGCAGCCACTTGAGGTACTAGATCGCGGTGGAAACGCAAAAAATGCGAGCTGAGTCGAGTCGAGTCGAGTCGTGTCGAGCTGATACCATGCAGTGGAAAAGCGGCAATATACACACAAACGGATACGCACGCACGCACACGTATACACATATACATGCCCACGTAAATACAGACCCATGTAAACACACAGAATAAAACACACAGGGCTCTCTCACTGCTGTTTTAGTTGGACCCTGAAGTCTGAAACCTGCAGACTGTCACTGCAACTGTTGAAAGAGTTAGGCCAAGTGTGTGTGTGTGTGTGTGTGTGTGTGTGTGTGTGTGTGTGTGTGTGTGTGTGTGTGTGTGTGTGTGTGTGTGTGTGTGTGTGTGTGTGTGTGTGTGTGTGTGTGTGTGTGTGTGTGTGTGCCTATTCCCAGCCCTTCCTTGGTCAGAGTGAAAAAGGGTCTCCCATACAGATGCATCATTCTTAACCACAGTTGCATAAAATCGGCCAATATTAACTCAACATTAATCTGCTATGGCACCGTTCTGCTTCATTTCACTCTCCACTTAGTCAGAGAGGCCTCTCTCTGTCTGTCTGTATGTCTGTCTGTCTCTCCGCCCCCCTTACTCTCACTCCCTCTCTCAGTGCTACCCCCCCCCTCCACCCCCCCCTTCTCTCTCTCTTGTGCTCCCGCAGACACACACACTCACAGCATATTAATAGTAAATCAGAAAGGACACAGCATTAGATTTTCAGCGTATCGGAGGGATGAAAGGGTGATGGTGATTTGATTAGGGCCATAATCCGCAGCGGAGACCGCAAGAAGTTGAGCACATGGAAAGGCAGACGGGCGACGCCTGATGAGGGAAACGGCTCCAAGAACCCAGGCCACCATTACAGCTGACCACACAACCGCCTCAATCACAGGCAGCTTCAAAAGGCTACTCCCCAGAAATTAAAAGTGGACTTGTTGTTTTCTCTGCTTCCCTTTAGCAGCTGCTATTCAAAACAAACATTGTTGTTTTTTTGTGGGCTGTGTTTTTTCTTCTTTGTTTGGTTGCCTCCTGCGTCGAAATTAGCAGTGCAGCGGAAGACGGGTTGTTTATTTATTTCGTTATTTTAACAAACCTCATTTAAATCACCATGTGAGCGTTTCCATGCCTGACCGCTCAAACACAAAATGCAAACGTTGAGTTACAACACACTGTGCCCGCTTATTACAGTCACTGCAGAGGTTTTGTAGTGGGAAAGTGATAGAGGGGCTGGATGGGGGCGTATGGGTGTGATGCGTATTTTTTCAATTATTCACAAAATAGGCATTACAACATTAGTAACCCTCCATTTCCCCACCCACATGTACACACAAACTAAAATAAATAATAAAAACTTGAAATATTACAACAAAAAAAAAGTCTCAAAGCATGATAAGCAGTCTTTCACCCACACCGGCGCATCATCCAAAGTACAGTTTGCAATACTGTGGAATATGAATATATCATCGAGCACTCACTGTTTTCCTGTTGTATATTACCAGTGACTTTCTGCCAGAGCCTGGCAAGGCCTGAACCGATTTGGCCCCATTTCCCTCTATAAACCCATTTCTTTCCCCCTGCTCCTTTCCATGACAGACTTAAGATCTTTTCAGACATGCTCGGTAGACATGGGATGGGGGGTACTTAAAGGTTGCTCTCTGGAAATGCGGGTTGCAAGCCAAGAGTTTGGTGGGATGCTTTCCCACATGACAAGTGAAGAAATATATTTTCATGGGTCTGGAATGAGGGCAAGAGACCCAACGTCTCATTCTGGTCCCAGGCCGAGGAACACGTACAACCCTCGTATTAGCTTTTTTTAAATGGGCAAACTGGCCGAGACTCAACAATGCTGGCCATATTTAAGTATAATCACTTATCATATTCTCCCGCTATAAAGAGGCAGTTTCCAAGAGTTATGCATTAACTTAGAAAGGGGCTGCTTTCTCTGTAGATTATAATACAAATATCTTGGCGTAAGTGTCTGTGTTTAATATAGGTTCTCACAGGATGTCTCAACTTAGTGTATTCGTTTTGCGTTGAGTATTAATAATTTTGGATGCAAATATTATTTTAACCGTACATCTTTGTACCCAAAATTCGTGTTTGTGGCAGGAACAAACGCTGGCCTTGTTCAATTTAACAATTCAATGCAGATTTGAATAGTGACTCTGCTTCTGTTCGCACAGATTCTTACCACCACAACCCAGAAATCCACTTTAAAGCAATGTAGAGCTGGTCTCCTGTTTTTCAGATTAATATAAATCTGTTTGGTGCTACGCAAGGGAAAAATAATACAATGTCATGGCTTCTGAAGACTTCCATCTCACTCTATCTCTCTGTCCCTCTCCCTCCCTCTCTGGTTTCACAGCGGCTGCCGTGCACGTTATAATGCTGATGTTTTATCTGAGTATTTCGGGAGTAGGGAATGTAATGTCTGGGGGTTTTCAGACAGTGTTTGTGGCAGCGGCGCTGACAGCCGAAGCATCCACCCTCCAACCCCGATATGACCAGACCTTTGAGTCCCATGATGCACTTGTCTTCACCAAAGAACACTCATGAGGCACTCGCGGCCATCGCTGTGCGTGGCTGAAGACGTCCTGGCTTTCCTTTCCCCTCACAGCTGATTTCACACAGACGCAATGTTGTAATGTGCTGGATATGGAAGTTTATGTACGGAAAAATCGGGAAAGTGCCGAAGAATCGAGGGGTTGCTACCTGGAGGGTTGAAGAGAAACCTGTATCGATACCACCGTTTCCCTGGAGGTATGGCAGCAAGGTGAACTCTGAACTTAGCACGTTGCTTGCTGCTACCTGTCCTCCACAGAATAACCAAACAGCCCTCCTCTCTTCCAGTACACGGGTGCTCTGTACAGGAGGGTTTGACACGCAGGTGACACTAACCGCAACGTGTCAGCCTCCCCCGCTGACACTTCCAATGACTTATCAAAAGCAACAACAACAAATCATTCCGACCGGGCTTTTGAGTTCTTCCTCCTCCGCCATGCCGTAACTCTCTATTTACACGTCATTACGGAGCGTTTGTGCGGCTCACAGAGTTCTTATTCAGCCCCCCCCCCGGTACCACTCCTGTCTATTCATCATCCCAATGTATAGCTCCTCATTTCCAGACCCTGTGGAATTTTACTTTTCAGCTTAAGCTCCAAACAAGTAGCGCATTCTGAAAATGTTCTGGCGCCGACGTACACAGGGGTATGTTATTGAATTAGAGTTTTGAAATCGAGGATGTCTTTATTTATATTTTTAATCGGAGCCCGAAGAGCGATGGAGGCAAGGTCCTTCCACCAACTATTCGAGCCAGGTGAGCATTCACGTATCGCTGACAGATGACCGAGATCAACTGTTATGCCTCCCTGTTCGACGGTCTCGCCTCACATGGGTTTTGGAAACGAATATGCAAAGATGTGGTGAAAGGCTGGCTCTCAATCCATTGATCCATCAATAACTCGAGCAAAATTCCAAACCACGCCCTCGACCAGCTTCTGCGTCTCCACCGTTCGCCTTGACCGCTGTTTGTCGATTCTCACTCTCTCACAACCGATCAAGTGCATAACGGCTGTCAGTAATGCTTCTAATTCTTGCTGCGTGCCGGCCTAATGGGGTTGGGCGGTCGGGTGCAACCTAGACCTTACCAGCTGGTCTCTCACTGGAGATGGGGGGTCACAGAATGGGGAAACTCAATCTAGTTAGCCCTGTAGGTTTGATCTGGTGCAACATAGGGTCACAGAAGGCATGTGTGTGTGTGTGTGTGTGTGTGTGTGTGTGTGTGTGTGTGTGTGTGTGTGTGTGTGTGTGTGTGTGTGTGTGTGTGTGTGTGTGTGTGTGTGTGTGTGTGTGTGTGTGTCCAGACCACACAGTTCTTTGTACACTATTGCAGAGTTGCTTGATGTGACCCAGATTCCACAGGAGATGGCTCACAAGCGGGCATTGATATTTCGCCATGCTAATGGCCAAGCTCCCAGCCTCAGGCACACCATGTTGTGGTAATAGGAACCATTTATTTTGATTCACACACACAAGGGCTATAAATTAATTTTAATTGCGCCGCCCAGTGAAGTTGAGAGACATATCTTGAGTTCATTCTTGAGCGGTACAAAGTGGTGTTGATTGCTGGACGGCCACTCAAGACCAACCGGCATTCTGTGAAGTTGTTGGGAGGTTAGAATAAGGCCACGATCAACGGCAAGTTACAGTCAGGAGAACCCCCCCACCCCTCCCTCATGTGTCTCAAGAGGAAACCCTCTGGTACCCTCCAGGGCTGGAAACTCCTAATGTGGTGAAGTCTCTTACAGTGGTGCCTAATGGTTCAAATCATGTGTGGAGAAGTTTGGAAGGAGCCTCAAGGTCCCCGAAGGAGAGGGGAACTGGAACCCGCTTCCTTGTTCGTCTTTTGGATAGATCACAGACTGGAAGCTACCAGGATGCTTGAGGTCTGAGAGTGCGTTTCGTACGTTGAATAATAATACACGTAAGGACACTTTCTCTTCGAGACAAAATACTGTGAGAAGGGGACCCCATGTGAAGCACGAGAAAGTAGCAGACTTGTTTCAAAGCATGTTTGGTCAGGAACTTGGGTCAATGTTGGCCCTTAAGTTTGAAAGCCTCTAGTCGGTGACCCCTCCCCCCCCCCTTAATTAACAATGAAGGAAATAAATGCGTCTGCAACAGACTTGTAATCATTTAAGTCTCTGTTCAGAGCCGTTTTTAGTAGCGACATGCCAGATTTTGTGTCTCCAGGATGTAATAATAAAAGGGGTCTGTATATCCGGCAGTGAACAAGTCATTGATGACTTTCTCTTTAATGTCTCAGGAATCCATTGAGTTCAGGCGAAAGGAATTTTGCGTACAACCTCAATTAGAGTACTGAACAGCATACAGCAGGCACACACTTGTGAAATTGCACACCAACCATTTATACCAACCTGGTCTCACAGGAATCCGTGAAATGACTACGGACGAATAACTCGAAATCCGTGGTGGTCTGACGGAATCACTTCAATTGTCCGTGATGTGACCACGGAATTTGCTCCAATGCAAGTAAATGACACTGTTATTCCGTGGCTCGCACACGGATATCGGCGTGTTTCCGTGATGTGGCCACGGATTTCGAGTTAAGCGTCCGACCGTAGTCATTTCACGGATTCCTGTGAGACCATGTTGGTAATAAAGTATCGGTTGCATACTGCCATTCTCTGCATGATTTTCTCTTCATTGTAAACTTTTAACCGTCAATGGGCTTAGAAGTTTCCACAGCGGTTAAGTACGTGTCTCCATCGTGACCTCCAAGGGTCCCTGTCTGGTCACGGGCCCCAAGTATCTCAAATATATATTTTTAGATAAATATCTACGTCTCAAGCAGACTAGCAGACTAATATATTTTTCTTCCTATTTTTTTTGTCCAATCGTGTTGCTGGAGGCAGGGATCTGTAAGAGCATTATTAGCGAGCACAAACTTATATAATAAGTTAAATAGTTAAATACTTAGTTAAATAATGCCTGTAACGGTTCCAAATCAACGCTGTTTAGACATACCCATGCAGAAAAGACACTTCTTAAAATCCCCTACCACTCCCACAAATATCTCCGTATCGAAACAGGAAACAGGGTGTTACTCCATCCTCCCTTCCATGTGCTGGATATGGAAGTTTATGTACGGAAAAATCGGGAAAGTGCCGAAGAATCGAGGGGTTGCTACCTGGAGGGTTGAAGAGAAACCTGTATCGATACCACCGTTTCCCTGGAGGTATGGGGAAAAACAGGAAACAGGGTGTTACTCCATCCTCCCTTCCAGCCTAGTCTCTGTGCCATCTCTCACGTCCCCCCAGGTAACGTAACGTATAGGGCTGCTGGATCCGAGACCTTGGGGCTCCCGGCATCCAGGAGAGTGATGAGCCCTCCCGGCCAGGGCCCTGTACAGCATAATCGATTAAGAGTTCCCAACAATCCCTGGCAACTGCTTATGGAGAACAATTACACACACACACAAACACAGGCGCACACAAACACACATATCTCCCACACATATATCTCACACACACACAGCTGTACACAGGGGGCATTCCGGAGGCAGCCGGCAAAGAGGAGGTGGAGGAAGGGGGCGTTTGTACTTTTTGCCCACATATCTCCAGAATGACGTGTCATTGATTATTTATTTCCATCAGCGCAGACCTAACGGTGGACAAGTCTCAACCCGACATCCATCTTCGTGTAATTGGTAATCGGGCATAGTCGTCCCACGAAATTGGAAAATGCAAGGGGCGAAGTTACACCTTCTTTCTTGTTTTGTTACGGAGATAATCTACAGAAGAAAACAAATTCTCGAGAGTGGATGAAGCTTTAAGAACCAAACCATTACAGACAGTTATTTACAGTTTAGTACAGCTAGCCGAGTTTGTGTTGGCCGATAATGCTCTAACAGATCCGCGCCTCCAGCAACACGATGTAGCAAAAGAAAGTGAAACGGCTTGTTCCCCCAGATTTGACCTTGTCTCTTGTCAGTCTTGTTTATTCATCGAAAGTCTGATTTAAGAGGCTAGCTAACTGGCAACACCCCACCTCCGTGGCGATGTTGACATGCCCGGGCTCCCAGGGAATCTGCACCCCAGCACCGGACACCGGAATCTCGAATCTCGAAAATAGGAATGCAAAACAATTTGCTAAGTGGATCTGTATTTCCTTTAGACAGCCAAGATTGCAGTGCCACAAGGAGGACAGATCTCATTAAACGGAGTGCTTTAACTTGTTACCTCTTTTGTACAACAACACTTAATCGTCGTGTTTATAGCGCTCCATATGGTTTGCACTGAGCTTGCGGTGGTATGCATCGCTATTTATGACAGTGTACTTCCCCCAAATGAGGACGATGGCGAACGTATGGAGTATGCGCTGAAAGAAGAGAGAGGCCCTGGTTTTGGCCTGAAGCGTCACACACACGCATGCACACAGGCACACGCATACGCTCCCGAGCATGCAGACTAACACATGCAGACACACACACACATGCAGACACACACATGTAGACACACACACAGAAACACATGCCGCCACACACAAACACACATGTAGACACACGCACACATGCAGATTCACAAACACAAACACAAATGCAGACGCACACACGTGCACACACACACACACATACTTTCAGACACACACACACTTTCAGACACACACACATGCAGACACACACACATACACATGCAGACTCACTGAGTGAAACCACTGGAATGCCATGGGGTGAAGAAGAGAGTGTGGGGGATGCGTGTGTGTTTCACCCTTACTTCTCACTCGTCCCTTCTTGGTGACCCTGGTTTATGGTGGTTTTTACAGCCCTTTGCATACTGTTGCCGGGCCACACCACCAGATCCCCCACTCATCCTCCCCCTCTCCCCTGACCCCTGGAGGCCAGTGGGTCAGCCGGCCCTTCATGCCCCCTCACATCGATGGAGAATGGAGAGCACGTACTAGACTCCAGGGGTCCTACTCCCGTGTACTCTTGAGTCTGCCACATGGACCGACTGTAATTTTCCCCATGTCTTACTTACGCAGTCATTTTTATTCTGAGGTATTTATTTATGGTTTACTTTGTTTCGCTCTCCGTAGGCTTGCATATCTTACTTGTGTGTTTCTGTGGGGTAATGTCTGAACAGGGCCTCATTGAAAAATATTCCTAGGACCCTTTTCACCATCAGTTTGAATAATGCAAGGTCTGAGATGTCGTAGATCTCCCCCCCCCACCCCCCTCCCAAGTGAGTCAGTCCAGGGCACACAGGCTTCTCAGACAGACCTGTGCTGTGCCTTAGGCTATGCCTCATTAGGAGCCTTCTTAAAGTCTGCCGCCAATATCCATGGACGTTACAATGGTGTGTTATTCAACATGGCCGGTTTCTTTGTGAGGCGCCGTGCCATGCTGCAGGAGCATTCAGTAGGGCTTCTGTACGCTGATGAATAGTGGAGGGCCGGCACCATTACGCTGATCCAACCCAGAGCAGGGAAATACGTGTGTGTGTGTGTGTGTGTGTGTGTGTGTGCAGTGCTCCAGACTGCGACCAAATGGTCGCATTTTGCAGCCAAAATGTGAGTGTGCGACTGAATTTTACATCTTTAAATTTGCCCTTTTTAATTTTTACAGGTTAAACTGGGAAGGTGCGCGTCAACGAATCCGGATCTGTAGTAGGCCATTGAGTGTGAGAAGGATAGGGAATGGCCACTGTTAGTGGCTAATTTGTGGAGGGGGAGGGACCTAGAGATTTACCGTAATATCGAGCGCCAGAAACGTCTCTGTGTGAAGGAGAAAGATTTTACAACCTGCTACGTGTGTTTGAACAATTCGGAACTATTGACTCGTTCTTCCGACCTGCGGCTAGTGTTCCAGTGCCAGAGTCCTGCACGGGTCTTATTTTGCAAACCCGCACCTGCCTGTACCAGCAATAATTAAAACAGCATCCGACCCGTGTTCCGACAGTAGCGCGAATTAGGGCCGAACGATTTCAGGAAAAGATTGAATTGCGATTTTTCTGGCAGATATTGCGATTTCGATTTTCTTCACGATTTTCTTCAAATCAAGCTTCAGTGCAATATTCACAATGTACAGTAATATTTACAAACATGACATCATACCATTAAAACATTACATGCCATTACTCTAATGTAAGAATGAAAACTAAAGTTAAAAAATAATTGTAAATGTATTTATTAAGAAACATGCATGTAAACTAAAGTCCTTGACCAACTGCAGTTGTTACAAATGAACTAAAAGAGCCACCTTTGACTGTCTTAACTTAGAAAAGTACTACTACTTTTTAGTTGTTTTTTTAAGACAGTCAAAGATGGCTCTTTTAGGTAATTTGTGCATTAGAGTATAACAACAAAGGGAGAGACGTCGGAGAACCCAACACTGTCTATTCATAATATTGTAATGACCACGGAAGAGGCAGTGAATGAACTATTGAATAGAGATAGGCCTACCTAATAAACCGTTGGAACACACAAGACCGGAAACGTAGCAACGCCAGTAAACAAACCCCGAGAAGCCCAATCCCTATGAGAGCTCCCCGCGCTTCGGCCATCCGGAGGCACACAGAGTTTTTGTCTGTGATATTATGTATACAAATATTATATTACATACTATTATATTATATATAGAGCTCCGGGAGTCGCAAACGGCAACATTCACTTTCTCCTCCATGCTGCAGTTCACCCCGGACTGAACTGCACTGGGTTTGGCGGTTGAACGCTGATTGGCTGTTACGTTACACATGTGACTCAGTGGCCACGCTGTTGAACGCATGTTAACGCTGTTAACCATTGCAACGCCGGTAAACAAACGCCGGTAAACAAACCCCTCGAAGAGAGCTCCCAGCCCTACAGCCATCCGGAGGCTCACACAGCTTTTGGCCATGATATTATATATACAATTATATTATATTAATTCGCCCGATTCGCGTCTCTACTTGACGCGTGAACGCACAGTAAAACCGAAAAAAACGTGTCTTTGGCGATCCCGAGATCGCGTTGTCTGAAATCGTGATTTTGATCAGAAAACGATGAATCGTTCAGCCCTAGCGCGAATTACATTCTGCACCCGACCCGACCCGCTATAAAATGTAATTGATATCGACGCCCGACCCGCACCTGAAGGAAAATTAGAAACATTAGATGGAACGCCGGGGAATTACACTATGTGGTGTTTGGCCTTGTTATTTAGATTGCTGTGCAAAAAAAAGCACATCCTCCACTGTTGATGGTTTTAGTTGACTCCTCCACTCGTGAGTTACATATCCAGCAGCACCCGAGAAGTATCGCTCACAATCGCAAAACCTGCGTCCGACCCGCGCTGTTCAGGTGTCCGACCCGCAACCGTGTCCGACACAGCACATTATTTTTCACCCGTTTCATCCAAATTGTGCGGGTCACCCGTTTTGTACCCGTGTGTGTGTTAGTGTTGGATCGGTCGTTCGCGAACCGGTTCGAATGAACGAGTCTTTAGGACGAACGAACCGAACCGGTTCGTTTCTCTCGTTCGTCTCGTTCACCATTCGATTCACCGGAAACTCGACTGAACTAGTTTCCGGTAGCACTAACTCCACTGAGTCTGACTGACTCAGCTGAGAACCGTGCAATAGCGTGCATTCCATGATGCGATTCACCGCTACCGGAAACTACGCTGATTCGCGAATGACTCCTCCCAGTTCATTCGAAACTGAGCTGGGAGGAGACGTTCGCAAATCGTTTGTTCGTTCAGCCTGGTTTCCGGTAGCGGTAAATCGCATCATGGAATGCACGCCATTGCACGGTTCTCGCTACCGGAAACTCAACTGAACGAACGAACGAACGAACGATTCGCGAACGACTCCTCTTGGCGAACTGAATCACGCGAACTGGGTCACGGAAACGAATCATTAAATCCACCACTATTCTCAATAGAGCTCGTAAGTCCGCCCCTTCCGGTAGACCCCCATGGGACCTCTGAGATCGTAAAATATGAATGGGTATCAATGGAGAGAAAATTATTATTTTCTCTTCCCAGTCTTTATGTGCCCTGGATTAGACATGTGTTGTTTGTGGATTTAAATGATAATTTTTCATGTCAAGAGTTTGACCGTTTACTGTGCAATTCTTCAGTTAAAGGCTGTAGAGAAAACACAACGAGAAAGACTACATGTCTCTAGGGCTGGCCCGAATGCCATTGTTCAGGCTTCGAATACTCGTTGGTTTTTCCGAACGAATATTCGAATACTCGTTCCAGAAAAAAAAACACCATCAAAAACAACATTAATAATCCCTAGATACGCCCTGGAACCGATTTTGACAGTATCTGCATATTTTGTTGAACGTGCATCTTTTCAGGGAATTTGTACAATAAATCCATACCAAATACCGAATATTGATTGTCTTATGTGTCCATATTATATCCATTATATTGACCGAGTATTCCCAAGACGCTCACGCTCTGCAGCAAGCCAGTCACAGTTGATTGGCGCGGCGCTGTACAGCGAACGTAAACAAACAACTAAGTTAAGGTTTTAAGTATTACTTTTCCTCCAGAGATCCCGCTAATGTTGTGTTATGAAGTAAAGGGAAACAAGATATCTATTCTTCCTCCACCTCTCTCGCTTCTCTGCTTGGTGTCGCTGACGCTTATAGTTTGCCTCCCTCGCTCTGGTAACGTCACGTACGTGAAAAAAAAATACTGATTTAAGCTTTGAATACTAATTTTCCGAACGAGTATTCGAATATTTGAATAATTCGGGCCAGCCCTACATGTCTCATATGTGACGTCGCGCTCCCTGCGACTGGCGTGGGCAAGACCAACAATCTCCCCATTGGCATATCTACATATGCCCCGACTTATAATGGTTTTCACCTCTTTTGATGCTGTTATCCTCCCCATGGAATAGAGCGGTGAAGTGGAGCAGAGAGATCGACATGACTGTACAAGAGTGGTGGTGACATATATTATTTGCGTCGAGAGCAGCGAGGGGCTGTAGTTTACAAAGCGGCCTCACACAAAACCTAACAATATCAAACTTCGCAATTTATTTTTTGTTTTCTTTGCATGAAAATTATAATATAAGTCCTCAAACCACATATGTGTTATCCAGGGCATATAAAGACTGGGACCAGAAAATAATTACTTTCTCTCCATTGAAACCCATTCATATTTTACGATCTCAGAGGTCCCATGGGGGTCTACCGGAAGGGGCATACTTATGAGCTCTATGGAGAGGAGAGCGGGTAAAGAGGAGGTGCAGCATGCTCGTCAAACACATGCGCGCACACGTGGAAACAGTTGGTATAGATGAGAATAACAATAAAATATGACACTGAATTTGAAACCACACATTTTAATTTCTGCATCTATTATCAAAATATTTACTAGTAATGCAGTGAAAGAAATTAGAAAATCACATTGGCATGTAGATTTAGGGTGTGTGCCCCTAAAAATGTCTGGTTGTGCCCCTACAATTTTCAATTAGGGGCCACAGTGCTCCTAGTGAAAAAAAGTTAGTCTGGAGCCCTGGTGTGTGTGTGTGTGTGTGTGTGTGTGTGTGTGTGTGTGTGTGTGTGTGTGTGTGTGTGTGTGTGTGTGTGTGTGTGTGTGTGTGTGTGTGTGTGTGTGTGTGTGTGTGTGTGTGTGTGTGTGTGTGTGTGTGCGCGCGCACGCGCACAATGTTGTGTATAAGTTACAGCCCTTTTGCTTGTTTTGGGTCCCCCTTTGATCTGCTTTGGCTGTTGATCCATGAACAGCCAATCCCCTGGACGAGTCACTGCAGCACACACTGACTGGACTTGAGATTTCCAAAAAATAAAGTTATTGTTTTCTTAGATTCTTCTTAAATCCATCCCTTTATTATTTTTATTTTTCCTAGTTTGGATAGAATTACCCAACGGTGTATATCAAAAGTAAGAAATGTAGCCACTCTCTTGGTTTATCCCTCCTCACATAATGCTCCAGGTCAACTTGGGAGTATTACTGTAAAATCAGCTAAATAAATAGAGCTAAGCTAACTGTTGAGCTATAACCAACATGACAAAATACAAATGCCGAAAAGCAGAACTGAGCCACCCACAGTCTAAGTGTTTGTATTTTTAGTGATAATGGCCAGGTTCTGGGTTACCGTCAGCGTAGCCGCAGCATTCGCTAACATTCGCTAACATTCGCTAACATTCACTAACATTCACTAACAGTGCCATAGGTTGCTTTGGCAATACACACACACACACACACACACACACACACACACACACACACACACACACACACACACACACACACACACACACACACACACACACACACACACACACAGACAGGAAGGTTGTGCAACATTTCTGCACTGCATCTAATTAAGGAGAACAAACATGGCCTGATTCAAACATCTGCAGGACGCTGGAGGCAAGGGGAGGGGCAGAAACGTTGTTAGAATTGAGTATAAGAAAAAGTTAATCTCTTTCTATCACACTCTCTTCCCCAATGTCTGGCACACACTGGAGGGTTTTTCAAATTTAGAAACCACAAGAAACCATACACCTTAATATAGATTAGGATAAATGTGATGTTTCGGGCGTTAAGTGTGTGGAAGAAAATGTTTTTTGCCAACACAGCACACCCCAAACTAACTGATCCCAATCCCCAAAAAAAACATTCTTATTCTCAAAACCAAAACTCTCGCAAATCACAATTGCAATGGCAAAAATGTGTCTTCAGCGCAAACAAACATGGTCTGCACTATTCATTTTTCTCTTCATGAACTGTGGGTCCCCTCTCAAAAGCTTTCAATAGCTTACTTTGGGGGACCCATTCATCCATGCCAAAGGATAATTGAGGATGTCTAACTAATTTAAATTGTATATGTTAACCATTTTGGCAAGGTATGAATAAAAACTAAACTTGGGAGTCTGGGAGACAACGTGAAAATTAGGGGTGGGAACAATAATTGATTCTTCGATGCATCGCGATTCTCTCTAGAACGATTCCGTCTCGATGCAAATAAGTTAATAATCTCAATTTTAATAAAACAAAAATGTTTTTTAATTTCTTCATCTGCTGCAACATTCTGTACGGCAGAGAGTAGTAATTGTAGCAATTTCAAATGATTTAATTTATCTTCAATTTGTATTGGCCAATCTGATTTGTCTTGACACGATTGCGATTCAGCCTACGCATAGCATGCACGCAAACTTACAGCAAGAAACAAGAACGACGAACAAGTTCTTATTCCTATTATTGACTAAGAGCAGCTTTTTCTTTAATGACATAGAAAATTAAGATTAGAAAGAAAAGAAAACTGTTCTAATGCAAGCTGCATTGATTATTGCATTGTTCATAGAAAGTCATATTTGTAACAAAAGCTTTTTCTCTCATAAAATATGAGATAAGGTAACTCATCTGTTGATGTCTTTAATGATCATCACAAAAGTAGGAAGTGATTAGCAAACTCTGATTAGCGAACTCTGATATGTACATAAAAAAAAGTTTTGCATTGAAATACATCGATAATCGTTTTAGAATCGAATTGTTGACCTCTGAATCTGAAGATTCAGATTCCCACCCCTAGTGAAAATGGACGCTACATGACATGGTGGCTCATGGCTCCCAATTCGTGTTACCCATGTGACATCCATACACGACAGGATATCGGATCATAAATACGTCAATATGTTTAATAATTTTCTGCTTTGGGTATTCTTCAGGTTTGGTTATGAATTCTTGAAAACTTAACATACTGCACACCACAGTTACATCTGACAAAAAAGCATTGGAACCATCAAAAATCCTCAAGAGGCTTTGCTGACCAGAGTCGGAAGGGGCATATCAGGAGCAAGATCTGTCGAATTTCCCTTTAGTGTTTACCCAGCATTAAAACTATGTACACACACATATTGCATGGACAATGTACGGTCTGGGTTGCCTAGGAAGAATTGAGTGTTTGACACCGAGATTTTGACTATTGGTCCTGTCTCGAGTATTTGGCTCATTTCGAATCGCCCCGGACTGCTTCAGAATGGCTGGCTATGGGCATTCACAAACCTTACCTTACCTTAAAACAACCCTAAACGTTTGTTTTCAGAAATGTGCAACTCACCGAGTGGTTAGTGGGGTTCGTTGATGTTCCAAATCAAGTATCGTACGGAAATACAGTTCCTATCGTGTTTTATTTGGCATTTTGTAAATCCATTGATTTCTGTTGGAAGCTGTATTTCGCTACGATACTTGATTTGAACATCAACGAACACCACTAACCACTCGTTGAGTTGCACATTTCTGAAAATGAAAGTTTAGGGTTATTTTAAGGACAGGTTTGTGAATGCCCGTAGCCAGCCATTCTGAAGCAGGCAGAGGCGATTTGAAATAAGCCAAATACCTGAGACAGGACCAATAGTCAAAATTTCGGTGTCAACCACTCTATTTCATTCTAGATAACCCAGAAATGGGGCTCAATGTGCTAAATGCCGGAATTGTCCTTTAACATATCCCTTTGCTCCCTTAGAATCTGGACTATCCCTTCTCATGGCAGCGTTTCACCACAACACTACATTCATGGTTATTACATCAGGGTGCTGGTCCTCTTTGACTCTCTCTCTCTGTCCCGTCTCTCTCACTATCTACTCAACCCCCCTCTTTTCCTGTTCTTCCCTCCCCGTTGATGGGGCTTTGAAGGCTGAACCCTGGCTGACCCGTCTGTGTTCCTCGTAAATTATGAACGTCCCCTCCCTTCGACTCCTTGTGGCAGATAGCAATCTAAACAGTTCTCCCGCAGAGCGGGGGAGGAGGTGGAGGTGGGAGAGGAGGAGGAGGGCATTGTAGTTGGATGAGTCAGGCCCCATGGTGTGTGTGTGTGTGTGTCTGTGTGTGTGTGTATGGGTGTGTGTGGCTGTGTGTGTCGGTGTGTGTGAGAGAGACTTGATAATTTCTCTAAATAAAGATTGGCTACTCTTTCATTTGACATTACACGTTGCCTCCCACAAAGAATCCCGTTTGGGTTGTCGCGTTCTGGGGCATTTATACCCGGGTTTGATTTGTGTCCTTTATGAGGGCATTAATTATAACCACAGGAGTTGGCCCCAAAGGCACGCAGCTCATTTATTTCTGCTTTCTCTTTTAGACCGAGGGAAAAGGATTTACGCAACTGGTTTGAGAACAACACTTGGCGCAACACTTAATTTGGTCTGACTTATTAACAGGCCAATAAACAGCACGCTGATGCTAGTTGCATTAACCGCTGTTAAGAGTCTACAATAGCAAGCTTGACTACAAGAAGGAGACGGAGGCCTTTGAAGTCCTCCTCTAATCTGGGAGCAAATATGTACACAGACACACACACACAGACACACACACACACACACACACACACACACACACACACACACACACACACACACACACACACACACACACACACACACACACACATAAACACACACACAACCACACTTCCTTCCTTTCCAAATCCAAGATGTTCATGGTTAACGTTGGCTGCCCTTTCAAAAAACTGTCCCTTTATAGTTGTTTTTACTGTCGATAGAATTGACTAGCAAGACCCAACTGTTGGCTAAACATCAAACATGCATGCTCACAGCCTGATAAACTGGGAACAGGTAGAAATGGGACACTCACAGAATCAATCCCGTGCCCGTATATACCTAAATGCATTGGGAACAGATGGGGTAGCAGTGTGTTCATCATGATCCAGTAACCCCATAACCCTAGAGGGTTATAGAAAATTATAAAAATAGATATCATACACTTAGTCTCTGGAGGCCTGTCGTTTGGCCCCTGGGAAATTGATAATTCGTTGTCGTAACTGCTGATTGATGGACATGTGGAAATAATGTTGATAATTTCAATAACAAACGTTTGACCTCGGCCATCACCTTTTTCCTTCTCTGACTTTTACTCACATTCTCTTTTTAATCGCCCCGCGGGATTACCTCAAACTTTGGCCCTTTTTTAACGTCTTTCTTTCTGTCTGTCCTTCTCCCCTTTGTGAGTATGGAAGACTGGATCAAAAAGACCCATAGAACCGGGATCAAAGGGCTATCATAAGGTTGTGGTGTTTTAGCTTCAGATAAGATCTGATCTCCATCATGGGAACGGTGGTCTCCGGCACACACTGACCCGGGGCATAATCGTCCGAACCAAGTCATTATTTATACGAGTTTAGTCGAGAATCTCAACAGCGGGCTTTACAGCCATGTCCAGTCCTAAGGCCCAGGGAGATGCCAGCAATAGGCCACTGAACGTCACTGTGGGGAATGGAGGCCGTGATTGAGTGTAGGCCCGCTCTTTGCCTTCCAGCTCTTGGAATCCCGACAGGCCGGTCCTGGTTCTCGCCCGATGGTAACCGCGCCCCGGCTGCCCCCGTCAGACATCGCCAGAGCAAGGGAACCTTCTGACCGTCTGACCTCCCAAGACCTCTGACGACCCGCCATGATAGACATCAGAGAGCGCTCTTCCAGACCCCACTTACCCTCCCCCTCACTTTCCCAGTCCGCCAAAACCCCCACCCCCGCCCCATCCCAACCTTCCCAGACACCAGTTGTGAATGCTAGACACGGGGGGTGCAAGGACTGGGGGGCTGCCATTTCTGAGGCGATGTAGAGGGTGTTGGTGAAGAAATTCAGACAGCCAGAGGGAGAGAGAAAGAGAGAGTGTGAGGGTGACAAATCGTTTAATTCCTTAGATAAGATCAAGAAAGCATAATGTCAGCAGGCCCTTCAAATCCAGTTCTTCCCTTCATCTCATGCTGTACTATGTCGATTTGGATGGCACCAGGCTTGGCATCAGGGCCATGTGTATTGATGACATAAATGCAGAGTTAATTTTAGAGTACAGTAGGTGCGTTTCCATCCCCCTAATTTAATGCGAACTTTGAAGTATCGAATCAGTAAACGGTGATGGAAACACCAAAATTCGTATCAAAATCCTCTAATTCGCAAAAAAGTTTATCCGCTCGCTTGAGGTGGTTTTTGAGAAATGCGAAACAGAGTAAATTCGCAAAATGGGAGATGGAAACACATTTTGCGAATCAGCTGTGACGTAGCGAACTTTGAACACACAGGACTGACAGTCTTTCCGATTTCCGCATAACGACCGGCCATAGCAACCCTGCCGACATCAACGTGTAACGTCATCACCCTATTCCCCTCCAACCACTTGATGGAAACGCACCTAATTCGAATTACTTTTTTGCAAACTTTCTAAAGATTCGCATCACCTTTTAGATGGAAACGCAGCTAGTGTCAAGGTGGATTTGGACTTGTCTTCCAAATCTTTGGAATTCTTGGATTTGTGTTCCAAGACCACAGCAGGTCTACGCACTAATCTAGATGTGTCGGGTGCTGAAAATGGATGGATTTGATGAATTCCTAGAACCCACATTGGTTCTCTGGTACTCAAGTGCAGAGTACCTGGACTCTGGGTCCAACAAGACCCTGATTTGTTCACAGACGGCGGATGCTGTCAAATCTATCTCACACCCTCCTTCACACTCTTCCACACATCAATCGCTCTCTGTCTCTCTCTGTCTCTCTATCTTTTATACTGACGGATGCACTTTGATGAATGAATAATAGGGCGCATAGAACACAAACACACACCAGGACACATGCACACACAACATCTCCAGCCCTCCCTCTCTCGGGTCCGTCTCCACAAGAGGAGTATACAGCAGAACAGTGGTGAACGAAGTACTCAGACACGGACGGAGTAAAAGTTGAGATACCTAGTGTAAAATATTACTCCAGTTAAAGTTGAGGTACTCCCTTTAAACGTCGACTGGAGATAAAGTACTTGGCTTTAAATGTACTTAGGAACCAAAGTAAGAGTAATTTGGTGTAATGTAATTCCAATGTCTTGCTATGTCCTTTATACACTCATTTAGGGTTAAAAGAAACTCCACTAACACCAATCTAAATACAATGTTTTCTATTTGTGATATCTGGTACTTAAATCATTTGAAATGATCATAATTACCTCTATGTGTTACTTTAGATTGGACGGCCTTCTCTGTCTGCTTCTTAAGCAGACAGAGAAGGAGGCTTTGTCTGAGTCATTCTTCCTTTCCACTACTTCAAATAGTTTGCTTAAATATGGACACAGGGACTCAATTTCAATATCTGGCGCTTCTTCCATTATTGTGTGTTGGCTATAAACGTCAAACGTGACAGCAAAATTCGAAGGCTAAACAGACCTACGAGGACAGATGAAGAGTTGGGGGGAAACCCGCCCAACTGCACGATTCACGGTATGTTCTGATTGGTACACTTGCATGCGCACTCATTTGGATCCGTCACTTTATTGTCTATGGTCAGTTGGTCACGCATGCTGCACTCACACTCACACACACACACACACACACACACATACAGTCAAGCGCGCAGGGCCAACGTGCATACAGACACACAAGCACAAACGTGCACACATACACACACACACACATACACACACCCTCGCACGCAGGGGCCAAACACAGACACACACATGTGCGCACAATCACATTCACGCGCAGGTACACACAAACACACACAGCATGCATGTCTTGGAAAGGAACGTTTAAAGGAACGAGTGGAGTAAAAAGTATGATTTTCCCCTACGAAATGTAGTTGAGTAAAAGTACAAAGTCTCACAAAATAATGATAAGTAAAGTACAGATACGCTAAAAAGTTACTTAAGTAAAGTAATGAATTACTTCGTTACTGTCCAACACTGCAGCCGGATACTTTGCACCACAGTTAAAAATGAATCCCAGAGAACTGGAACACCTCTGCACCAAGCAAAAAGTATTCTATATATATTAAAAGTATTATATATTACTCTTGGCCACTCTTTCTCTACGTTAATTACATTTATATTCACCTTTTCACATTTCTGTTCCACTCCCTTCCCTCTCCCTCCCTCCCACTTGGGATATGTTTTTCTAAGGGATCCTTTTATAAGTTATTTTGTGGAGTTTTCAGGGTTTTGAATTAATGTTAAATGTTTAATTTCGATCGATGACTCTACTGAGGTCAGGAGGGAACGTGTCGGATCAGGGATCAGGACGGATTACGGTCGGCCTGATGATACGGTAGCAAACGGACATGCCCTTTTACCACGCTACATTTTCCGGCCAATAATTCAAGTTTTGCACTTTATTAGCAGAGCCTGGGGGAACATTTCAGACTCCCTAATATATAAACGGAGCCATCTTACTCTTTGTAAATGTCATGCATACATATTTGGTCTGTTTGCTCTGCCTGGGGGCTAGTGAATGGCTTCCAACAGTTGGCTATCTGTGTGTGGTTGTATCGTTGAGACTTCAGGAGAGGGCAACTGCTTATAAAGCAAACCTGTGAAAAAGCCACATTAAAGATTGTGTGTGTGTGTGTGTGTGTGTGTGTGTGTGTGTGTGTGTGTGTGTGTGTGTGTGTGTGTGTGTGTGTGTGTGTGTGTGTGTGTGTGTGTGTGTGTGTGTGTGTGTGTGTGTGTGTGCATATTTATGTATGTGTTGTTAGCAGAGACTAGTCCGTCCTTCCTCTTAAGTAGCACCCCGGGATCAGATGTGATCTCATACACATCTCATGTGCCGCCGTCTAAAGTCTTCTGGGCGGGGGGGTTGTGAAGGGAAAAACGGTCTGTCTAGTTACTGGATCAGATAAAATGAGACGGAGAGGTAATAAAGTCTATCGGCACGAGGACCTTGGATTTATTAAGTAAAGTGGCAACGGTTATACAGAGTCATAAAGCGTGAGAAATCGAATATGTCTAAGTCCCTAATCAGCGCTGATGGTTCGTCCGGAGCTTCGCCTCCGTGGAAGGTCTGCTTCAGAAGAAGGTGGAGGGTCATGAGTCCCTGTGTGATACAGTTTTATACTGTATCCTCCTCTTGATGAGGTGTGTGTGGTTCTGTGTGTTTTTGCTTGACCTTGGCTCTCAGGCCCTGGTGTATGCAAGTGTATCTTCTTGTGTTCCTACTAACGGGGAAGAGCTCCTCAGTGTCTCCTTTGTTCTCGAAGTATCTCTTGTGTGCTCGAAGTATCTCTTGTGTGATCGAAGTATCTCTTGTGTGATGAATTAATGTGGCTCTCCCGTTAGTGTCTACCATTTGCCTGCTTGGGAAATGGGGCCTTGGCTCTGGCCTTGACCTGACTATATTATCATGTTTGTGTTATGTGTTAAAAGCTGACTATATTGTAACGTGACTGCCATGTGTTGTGCTCCTCAAGCTAGGGTGGGAGTTAGCTATATTTATATGTGCTCAGCAGGTTATTTTGCCCAACAGTTGCCAGGTCTGCTCGCGGGTTAATGTGTCAGGAATCCGGTACGTTGCCAGGTGAGTGGTCTGCTGAAAGAGTGATTTATTACTGCTGATGCTGCTGATATGATGGATGAGGCTACTGGTGTTTGTCTGTCTGTCTGCTTGTTCTTTATCCTACTCCAGGCTACGGTGTGTTCATGGAGGCTGGGGGGGTTCTCTGCCTAGATTAGTATCTACCAATCGCAATTCTGCTAGCTGGGTGTAACGGTTTCACTAGAAATTAGGTGGTTAGCATGATTTGATGGAAGCCCTTATCTTATCATCTGTATGTGAGAAATGCTGGCAAAAGCTTTTCTGGTTATCGTTTGTTCTTGTTCACACCAGTATTAAGAATCTATTTTGCAGCCGACATTTTAAAATCATTTGTAACCTTTCTTTGTATAGCAATTGCTGTCCAGGGTGTATATAAACCACATTAATACTCTCACACAAACGCACCAAAGCAGAGTTCATAACTCTTAGTCTTCCTAATCTCTCTATCTCTCTATCTGCACGGTCTCCTTATGGTTCGCTGGAGGAGTATCTCTCCATCCCTCTTGCACATGCATGCCAAACATGCCATGTCTCCGGCCATGAGAAGAATGACCCTCTATATAATCAAGCCCTGCGCCACCGCCGCCGTCGTGGTTCAACGGGAGTGGCAGAGGAACATCATGCCCTGATAAAAGCTCTTTCCCGTGGTTACCTTGTCTCACGTTCCTGTATCCCTCCCTCTCTCTGGGTTCCCTGGCCTCCGTCCGTCTTTGTTCTTCATCTCCAGGCCGAAGTACGTACGTTGTGTAACGCCGTTCGATGGATTACATTCAGGGAGTTGATTAGACCTGACTACTGGGACTGTTGGGGGAAGCGGGATACCCGGTGGAGATCTTTTCCCTCATTGCTGTTCTGCCCAGTATAAACCATTGACAACAGACAAGAATTGTCTATCTTGCGAGCTGTGTAGATTACGGTCCATTGTAGTCCAAAAGAAAAAATGAAACCACATGGGTGTCCTGTTACTCCATTAGTCTGTTCAACCCAACCAGCATGTGATATACACACATCTAAAACCCACATACCAATGTGGCCTAAACCAGAATAGAAAATTATATATTCCGCCTTGCAGCGAAACATACGTCTGTGTTACTGAAATATTTTCAGGCTTGCACTCTGATAAACGTGAGAAATATGTCAAGGTAGCGCTGCGTTGCCTATGTCCACAGTTGGAACAGCCTAATGTAATTTTCTACTCCATTGGATCTTCAAAGAAAAACGATTGACCCCAACCCTTAAGCCCCGACAGCAAATTGAAGCAACTTGAGGAACCAGAGTCTGCAACTCTCATTAACCCCAACCTTATATGGTCTTCCAAGCCTGTGTATTCCTAACAGCGGTGAAACCCGAAAAAGACACGTTTGGAATAAGATACCTTCCTCAGTGCGTGGCCGTCGAGGAACACTCGGTATGGTACCTTCTGTTCCCATTTATTCTTACTCTATTAGCCCATTTAAATGTTGTCCCTAATAATAATATGTTTGTGTTGGAAGTGTGAAACCCAAACTGGCCGGTATCTTTCTTCTTCACTTTTCTTTAATAATCGTTCCTTTGACTTTATTTTTCTTAAATCCACAATGCTACTTTTTTAACCGCCTATTGACTCGTTCTCTCCTCCGCACCACCCCCTACCTCCTCGCCAACCTGCTACGCACCGCGCCACATGCTAACCCGGTAATAATTAGCCTCTAATGACTGGGTCCAACGGTTGTACCGCCACAAGGGCTTACCTGCCCCCGCTGGTTGCTTGCAACCAGATGCTGCTCGGGCCTACTCACCCCGTCCCATATGGGAAACGCTCGGCCCAGGCCAGGAGGGGCCGTTAAGTGGCCCGTGCTTGAACCCTCGACACACTTTAATGAACCCTGCTTACGGTAGATGGTCCGTAGAAAGCGGCAGTCCCCCGAGCGCCGGGCTAGCTGGCTGAAACACATTGTGTTGGAGGAGAAAGAGCAGGTGAGTGTAATGTGGAATGCTGGTGGGAATCTTTCTGTTTGACCCATTCCAGGTCAAAAAAAAATAAAAAAATGCAATCCAGAAAAAAAATGCAATCCAGCGCACACATACACACACCAACACTCATAACGTGTGCTTAAAGAGCTGTGTATAAGAGGAGTTTTACCTTTTTGATCTCGGCTGCACTTCTTCAATCAAGGCTTGTGAGGAAGGCCTCCCGTGTGTGGGTCCATGTGTGTTCACATGGAGGTCTTTAACAAAGGATTAAATTGACAAGTCAAGTACTCGGGCAGAGAAAGAAAACTGTGATTATGGTGTATTGCTTTCTTTGTTTAACGTAACCCGGGTGATAACACTGTGGCAGGTACCGGTCCCATCCACACTTCGCTGAATTGTTTTGAAACATGACAGTTGACATGGTAATTACCTGTTCCTATTCAAAACCAGGAATGGGAATGAAAAGTCAAAAAATAGGATTTGGATTGGAACGCGTAGTAGAGGGACATTCCTCTCAACCCAATGCATAATCCATTCGACAATAAATATGCAGCCGTACCGCAAATGATGAGCTACGACTCCCTGTAGAAAAGGATTCTGACTTACTCTACAGTACGGCCACTCTGTTTGTCTCATTCCAGAAATGTATTCATTGGCACTGAATTCTCTCTCTCTCTCTCTCTCTCTCTCTCTCTCTCTCTCTCTCTCTCTCTCTCTCTCTCTCTCTCTCTCTCTCTCTCTCTCTCTCGTTCTCTATCTCTCGTTTTTGTTCTCTCTCTCCCTTTTCTTGTACTCTGTCCCTCTGTTATGCCCTTTCTCACTTTCTCTTTCGATGTCTCTTTCTTCCATTCAACAGTGTATCTGTATTTAGCTTGTCACTCCCAGGGAAAGCCCTCTCTCCTTTCTGGCCAATGGCTTCCCCTGAAGCGGAACTTGAAGCTTCAACTTATTCCATCCAGAATCATCATTCATGTTGCTCTCCACTGACACAAAAGGCAAGAGAGAGAACGAGAAGCCTAAAGAGGGCCAAAGAAAAAACTCACTTAAATTTCTCAACTTTGCTATTTTGCCCTTGCCTTTGTATGTTCCTGTCCGTCAGTACACCTTTGATACTAC
The DNA here is from genome assembly GCF_026213295.1 of Gadus chalcogrammus. Lineage (NCBI taxonomy): Eukaryota > Metazoa > Chordata > Actinopteri > Gadiformes > Gadidae > Gadus > Gadus chalcogrammus. The sequence continues at coordinate 2,091,778 of NC_079423.1, read as the reverse complement.
TCTAGATATGCTGTTATTTTGCCAGCATCTCACATTGTGTCACATTGTTTGACACGGGTTTGGTCAACAAATATCTCACCATGATCATGTTTAGAAATTCTTAGACAGAATCTTGAAGCTATTGAATCCCATGCAACAGCCACAGGAGCACTGTGTTATTACAACTTATTTATCATCCATGACAATTTATCACCCAATAACTTTTTGCTCACTAGGTGCATCTCTCTCTTCCAATGCTCCGCCCGCTTAGCCCACTTGGCTGCTGTACCGGAAACACACATGTAGTCGAGCTTGTGTGTTCACAGATGTTGCAGTTCTGATGGTTCATATAAATTGAATCCAACTTTGTGTTTTCCTTCTCTCCGACTCTGGGATTACGCTCAGAGAGCAGCAAGCTGATGAGTAGACTACACATATCAGTTAGACAAAGTGAACAGACTGAAAAATGATCAGCAGATGATATATCTTCCAGGAGTTTTTTCCTTAGATGAAAATCTTCAGGGAACATGATTGCAATAGTTCTTTGCAAATAAATAAATATGGTTGCAATCAATTATTGTTGGCTTAAATTAACTCTTTGCGAGATTTAGCTCTTGGAACGCCATTCTGCGGTAGAGATTCCAGGTGTAGCCCATCTTGGGAAGACATGATCGTTCATGTAGACTTAAGATATATATCTGCTGTCAGGACTTGGCAAACGCTGTGGAGATGAGCTTAGCAATGTCTCTCCATACACGTTGGAAGAGGTCTCTGTGTGTGTGTGTGTGTGTGTGTGTGTGTGTGTGTGTGTGTGTGTGTGTGTGTGTGTGTGTGTGTGTGTGTGTGTGTGTGTGTGTGAGAGAGTGAACGCATGTCTATGTATTTATCAAACAAATCTGGAAGCAATCTCCCCGGTCATTGAGGGGAGCAGAGCTGTCCTGCCTACCAGCCAAGCAGTGGGAGTAGCTGGTAAAAGATGCCGTCTGGCACTGGCACCTCACACCGCTGCTTTTCCTATCATTTCACCTACACAGCATGACCAAGTGCTCTCTTGCTCTTGCTCTCTCTCCTAAACACCTGGACGTCTCAAGGGTCTAATCCTAAACAATGTGCACCCATGAAGTAAATATAAAAGGCCCTACGATGGGGTTGGGTGAGGGGGAGTGGACAGGGGGCTGGGTGAACATGGTCTGAATTGTGATCCCCAAATAGCCTGCGTACTTCGCACTCTGCTGTAGGCGCCTGACGATCGCTAAGTCCACACTGTTAGGCACCCATGCTATCACCCACCCAGAATGTGTTCATCAGTTCAGGGGGAGATGTTTTGAGCTCCACCGCTCCAGTCGGTGATATGGGGGTGTTTCATAAGGAGCGATCGATGGGTGGAGCTATTATGTTCAACTCACGGTTTAGAAAGCCTGTTACCACTGCCTCATTCAATAGGACCACTGTTTTTGCTGTGTGCAACTGCTCATGCAAATTTCACTCGTTGACATTTGCAGTGATCAACAGTGGTTTTGTTGATTGATAGTTGACCTGGTCCCTATGTTTGCTGTAGATGGTCCTTCACCCAGGGTAGCTGGCACTTAGTTTGAAGTAATTTGATTATTGATTGTCTTACAAGTGTAGAAGTTGGGTAATTCAACAAGTGGCTCATTGGTTTATGCTCACCAAAAAACAGTTATGCATGCTAGTTGGAGAAAGAAATTGCTTCAAACGTAATCAAAAAACTCCAAACCAAACCAATCCCAGTCTCTGACATGAGGGAGGAAGAATGTGTTGTCGCGAGTCATTGTGTGACTTATTGGGATAGGGGACTGTGCTAGCCACCCCGTGATTCAACAGCCGCTGCTTAGCTAACTAACTGAGTCAGTTCATTAGCCATTCACTGATTGGTCAGGCATGACAATGCTTGGGCTATATGTGTCTGTATGACCATGCTAATAAAGAGGCCAATTGTTTTTTTATGTTAGAAATCACACACAAGCCACTTTCCCCTCTGTAGCAGTCACACAAATGCCCAACCTACAATTGATAATAAACTTCTTTGCCAAGTTAAGAGGCCACAGGGGACGGAGTGAGACAAATCATACAAGGGATTACAATTTCTGTGTCTGTATGTATGTGTGTGTGTGTTCTCAGGGGTGGACTGGGCAAAGGAGAAAATGACAGAGGTGGTGTTTGATGGCAGCTGGGTAATGAGCTATTAGCAGAAGGCAGTAAAACAGGCAGGAAAGTTACTGCTGCTGCTGCCACCGCTGCTGGGCCTGAGGTCTCCATTCGGAGATGACACGGGAGAAAGAGGGAGGGAGGGAGATTAGGGCTGGAGAATGGGAGAGATTTGATAAGCAAGAAGGGCGGCGAGATGGAGGAAGAGATGTTGACTACAAACAAAAGGGAATACTCGTCTCCCAGAGGCCGGCTCTAACGGTGCGGGGTGCAGGAGAGCAGGTCAGCAGCATGGAGTCATTCAGGGGCCAGCCCTGTGGTGACCTGCAGAAAGATGAGATAATAGGAAGCGATCGGGGTCACGGTGAGCCGCAGGGAGTGGTAAAGAGTGGCAGGGCAGTAAATACCTTTCTGGCTGGTCCCTCTTGACTAGGTCATAGGGCCGCGCGGGGGTCTGCATAGAAAAACATTGCGTAACAATTAAAGTCAAAATAGAAAGCTCAATTTCTGAGCAAGTTTTTAAAGGAAAATCGAACATGACCGAAATCCCAATCAAAGTGTGAGTGTTCTAAGATGGTTGATTGGTGTTGCCTGTTAGCCCAAAACTGCCTGTAACAAGTAGAATAGAAGGCAGTTCATATTTACATCATAGCCGTAGTTCTTAAAATGTTTGTGCATTTCAGTTGAGATTTGGACCAGGCTATACCATTGCTAATTATGTGAATTTTTTTGCACACAATGATTAACATTTTAGTTAACTTCAAAAATTCCGCAACCCCACTACATGACTTTTCATCCAAGATTTTCCTTGAAATACCACAATGCAGCATAGTGTATATTATTAGCGAGAGAGACAAATTTCACATATAGGCTATTGACAAACAAGCTTTGCGGACAGCAAGAGCCTGAGTTTTATTTTGGGAAGACAGGGATTATGTGGCTGCCCTTCTGTCAGACCTTCCAGCAGTGAGCTAGTAAAACATGTATCACACACAATCACACGAAAACACGAACACACACACACATTAAAAGACATGGAGATTTAAAGGCAGTCAGACAACCCGTCTTTGCCAAATTAGCCAGATGCCAATCAGAGAGGGGGAGTGCCTACGGCAACAAAGAGGGAACAAAAAGGGAAATTTCCAGCTGTTACCATATCATGTTTGACATCAGTGACTTGTCCTCAACCCTCTGATTTACAGACACACACACACACACTTTGTAGTACCTGCATCGCCGTTGGGCTTCTTCTTATTTAGAGACTAGCAGCACAGACAAGCACATACACATCTACACACGCACACACATCTATGCACACACACACACACTGTGAGGGACCGGCGTGGTCGCCCCACGTATCTGGGATACGGGCAACTGGGTATCGCGAGTGTGGGCAAAAATGAGGGCAATGGACTGACGACTAAGAAAAAAAATAGAAAAATAGAGCAACGTTCAAAATGAAAAGGAAATGACTGCATTAGTCAGCAAATCAAACTAAGATAACATAAAATAGCATACCATAACATACGTTTCTCGTACTGGCCTCACTCCAAGCCAGCACCACCTTCAGCCCCAAACACCAAATGAAAAGGCCCTTAAATAGGGAAATGCCAATTGGCCCAATCAAGGCCGTATGGGCCAGACCATTAGTTGGGGGGGGGAACATTCTTCACCAAAAGCTACATTACTCTACTGCCCCCTACCGGGACGGAAGACTAACTTCCAACAGCCCAATCTAATATATATATACACAAACACACAATATAATAATAATAATAGCTCTAATGCGAGACAGTGAGAAGGGGGAGGATTTCACCTTCTCACACACACACACACACACACACACACACACACACACACACACACACACACACACACACACACACACACACACACACACACACACACACACACACACACACACACACACACACACACACACACCACTGAGGCGACTATACGGTTGAATTAAATAAACAGGTAATTAAGAATTGTTGCATTTCTTGAATTACAACGAATTAGCATGGAAACTGCTAACTGTGTTGCGGTGTGTGCGGCGGCGTGGGGGCCTCGGCCCTGTCGTTCGCCCACATCCTCACAGGGTATGGCAGTAACTTGTAATAGTTATAGTGTGGCGTTCAAATTGATGAGACCCTTGCTGCTTTTATATGCTTTCCCGCTCTGTCCTTTGTTTGCGTCCGTTTCACATCCACTGCCTCCCTCTCATTTGACCTCTTCATTTATCGCCATGTGCTAAATCCTCTAATGGTGAAGGTCCCTTCCCCTGCTCGTTTGTGCTATCAACCCCAACATATCCCACTTGCGTGTTCCTTCCTTTTATCGCTTGCTTATGCATTCTGTCTTCCACGCTATGTTCTCCTCCATCTCTCCATGGCTGTGTCGTCTTTCTCCTCTGCTATCCTCTGTCCTGCCCCCAGCTGTTACGCCCTGCAAACCGTATCGCTGACTTCCCTTCTGAATCTTCTGCCTCTCTTTCCCAACAGACAGAACCAATTCTACACCCGTCAGGGTTATCCTTCACTATGTGTAAGGCATGCCTTTTTTGTTAAGAGACCATTGATACTTCGCTACGGGGATATGAGCAGATCACGCAGTACAAATCGATCTTGTGCCTCTAAATTCCTCGACGTCCACCGACCCTCAGCAATGCTCGGCAGGCAGAACGAGCATTGATAAGGAGAAGTGGGGACAGTGAGGGTATGAAGTTACGTTCATAATTACCTCAATGCAATGCGCGACCTGCTTCACTGCTATCCATAAATGATTGACTGAATGGCCTGTCCTTTTTCTCATTCTTTCACCCTCCTGTCCACCCTGGCTGCCTGCCTGCCCCTCTCCATTATTCTGTTGCAGTAGAGCACAGTTCTGAAGGCCTCTCTACGATAATGACAGTGTTAGTACATCCGTAGAACCCTGCAATCTTATCTGGCTCCACGCTGCCCGGCCTGGCCTGCGGTGTGCGGAGAAAAGGTTATTAGAGGAGATCCAAGATAAATACATATGTATATATATATGTGTATATGCATATATATATATATGTCTATATATATATATTTGTCTATATATATATGTCTATATATGTATGTTTATGTATAATGTATGTATGTATGTATGTATGTATGTATGTATGTATGTATGTATGTATGTATGTATGTATGTATGCGTTGTGTGTGTGTGTGTGTGTGTGTGTGTGTGTGTGTGTGTGTGTGTGTGTGTGTGTGTGTGTGTGTGTGTGTGTGTGTGTGTGTGTGTGTGTGTGTGTGTGTGTGTGTTTCTGTATCCATAAACCATTAGACACAATCCTTTTAATCACTACGATCAGAACTGCAGAACTTTTTTGGAGCTTCTCGTAAAATGAATGTTAAGGCCACGGACAGATTGATTTTCAATGTTCCATTGCATGGTCTTGGTCGCTGCTTCAGTCAGGGTCCTATTGGCCAGAAAGCCAATAGGACGTTTGTAGCTCCAAAAAGAAATACAACTTAAATACAAAAAACACCCTAAACAACATGGATAATGAGCAAACCCTATCTGGACCGATACGCAGCCGCTTTGGGAAGCAGAACTTTGTCAGTCCGTATAACGCTAGGCAGCCCCTTTCTCCCGGCCGCTCAGGCAGTCTTAATGGTTGCTAGACCGAGGAATGGACTCCCTACGGACTCAAATCAGCGGCCAGCACTCCTATTCCTCCACTCAACCCTCTCCCACTTCTCTCACATAACCATTCACCTCATGGCACCATAAAAGAGGATAGCGGGGTAATCCAAAAATGTGTTCTCAAGTCAGCAACAATTTTATAGAGTTTATAAAAAATAAATTAAATGTTGATGCCTACATCCACACACATTGACACACTTGCACACATTCACATAGGCATTATATTTTTCCAGCAGTACTAACATTATCATAAAAACGGAAAAGGAGAATGATCCTCTGTGTGCCATTAACAGAACACGGCACGTTGTACAAGCTTATAGTCTGGAAGTGTTTGGAATGTTATGACTGCCTAACTACCTTTGTTTCACCGCTACCAGGCTGAATGGAAAGCAACGGTTTCTTCTGGAGGGACCTAGTCGTAACATCTGGCAACGGCAAAAGAGGCACATAAATAGTGAGATCAGGGCTGGGTGTTTAAAGGTCTCAGGTCTCCTAATGTTAGGGGATGAAAGAGGGCACACTAATGGGTGGTTAGATGGCGGGGTGTAGATTACATGGCACTCTCCTTTCCGCTGCCCACTGTACTAAACCAAGACCAAGGCTTGTTGCTGGCTTCATGGTCATTCTGGTTGACTGTCGCTGCTCTATCCTGTCGCATTCGCTCGTTGTCTCTCTCCTTCTCTCTTTTTATCTCTTCAAAATGCAGGGCACTGCCTAGATCTACTGGCAGTTTGCACAAAAAAAGTTAACTTAAAATTTGCTTAAATGATTACCCCGCCTGCAGAAAACCTTGCTAAATAATAGTGCTTGCACTGGATTCTCTCTTGACAATCCCTGTGATGGAGTGATACTTTTCAGCTTCTAATCGAATTAAAGCGATGACATCACGTTACATTGATTAAATAAGGGCTATAAAACACAGAAGAGCCTCATGTGTGATTTAAGAACACAATGGATTATTGTTAAGAAGGCTAAGTGGTCCCACTTGGCCTGCTTGTCTCTGTTTCTAACCAGGGATTTCTACAGCACAATGTCATATAGCCAGCAAAGATCGGATTAATGGAAGAAATCATCGTTATTGATATTTGATCATGGCGTGAGCAATAGCAAATAACTACGTAATGTCTGAGGCATCTAGCATATTCTAAAGTGAAGGTATTATCTGCGTGAGTTGTGCTCAACAGATGGGCAGCTTGTATCATCTTGATTCCCTAGAAATTACTTGCACAAAGCATGTGTTTTGCACTACACATTTTTACCATTCATTTATTTGCATGATGTAATAATCTGGATCATGCCTTTGTCTGTTTACTAGGGCTTAGTCTTTAACAGTGTTGGCCATCATGATTTCAGGAAAATATTTTCTGGTCCTATCTTAATGTTATGACTTTTGTGGATATATAAGATAAATTACAAATGAAAAATAAATTCCTTTACCTTCGGTCATCAAAGCCACGTTACTGTAGATGTAGTAAGGCATTAACCCAAAACACATTTTTCCCAACAGTATGGACCATACCTCACACTTAATACATGGCTTTTTCGAGAGAAAATACCTTGACCGAATTGTATCAGCAAGCCTCATTGGAAAATTTGTGCGAACAAGACAAAACAGTTGCCCATTCCCTATCCATCTGAGTGTTTTTTTTGTAAACCCCAAACCAAATGTGCCCACATTGTGTTTCATACTGTGCTCTCCAGAGCCTCCTCTGCATCCTGCCCTCAGGAGGAAAAGCTCCATAAACCCAGAGGGCTTCTAAGGCCTGGGGCCCCCCAAGGGTCCTCTTCCTGTGGTCGCCCCCTTCGTGTATGTCCTAGTTAGATAAAGGAAAGCACAGAGACTCTGCACCAACATGCTCAGCATATTCTTGATTTACAGCACGAAGAGGGGACCTTTTTGTCCCGACCAGCACCCTGTAGAAGTCCTTCACCTCTCAAAGTCAGAGATGCAGCTTGTTGGATTCCAGGTCCGGAAAGGAGCCCAGACAGACATGGATCTATTCAGTGTGTCTGAGTGTTCATTTTCTCCTCTCCTTGCTGTCTTGCCTCACTGTCACTCTGGGCTTAATTCAATTTGCCAGTCAATGTTGCCTGGAATGGGCCCTGCCATTGTGCAATTGTAGCAAACTGGGATCATTTGTTTAGTTTTAGTTTTTGGGGTAATTCAGGAGAAAGGACAATGTGGACATTGCTTGGGTTCCGAAATATCCTGTTAGCTTCCTAGTTCCTATAAATATTGTTTTGGCTTTCTAGTTCCTAGAATTATCCTGTTGACTACCTAGTTCCACAGTGGTTTTGTAGATCAGGTTCACTTGATAAATAGCTCTCTCACACACACCTCGTATAGGCAATGCTAGTCAGACCCTGTTCAGATTTCCATTTCCTAGCCCTCTGTTTAATCATCCCACATATGGAAACAATACGGGGATCTCGCCGTTTTTTCCAAGCAACTTGCTCTTGTGGACAGTAAGCTAGGATACATTGTGTAGTGTTTCAAAGGCCACTGGGGGCTGTTTTTGACAAATATTCCCCAAAAAGCAGTTTCTTCCTGTTAAGTGAAATTAATTTCAGGTCTCATGAGCCAAAGTTTACTCTCAATGCGAAGTTGTTAACTTTTTCTTCTTTTCATCTTTTTTTGGGTTCGCCAATTCACTCACACTTGCATTTCTGTGAAACCCATGGCATAGCCTCTGTTTGCTGGTACCCGAGAGTTACTTTGACAGAAGATCCTGTGCAGCTTGCAAATGTAGGCTGCTGAATCCATCCATGTTGTTCAATGTAGATGTTGGGAAAGTTTAAAGTGAAATTACTTTAACCTTTCCACCAGCATGCTTGTTAAATTTAAACAAATGTCAAGAAGATAGATGGTGTGGATGATACTTTTGTCCTTCCCCCGAATTCATATCCAGTGGTTTTAGTGGCCGTCGTTGGCTAATGTTTAAACCCTTTGTTTGTGTGTCGTGTCTGTAGCTGAGCCATCTGGCTGTCCTCTCTGTGCCGCCTGACAAGCCTCTGGTCAGGGTGATAAAACAGCTTATGACTGCGTCGGACGTTTACCTTGTGCTCCCCAGCTCCCAGCTCCTTGTTTAGTCCTCCAGTCCTCCCCCATTGAATCCAGGCAGGGCCTCTCTGTCCCTGCACCGTCGCCCTATAAGAACCACAGGGTTTGACTATTTGTTGTTTGATTTTGGATATTCTCTGTCTTCAGATTTGGGACTGTTGTACTCTTCTCTATTTAAATCCTGTGTTCTCTCTCAAATAAAAATAATAACATGTTCAGGCTAAGTGATGCTTAGGTTCAACTCTGAATAATAGCCTGCATTTAAAATGACGAGGACAGAGCATCAGGACTGCATCCCTCCTTCTAGAATAGTATGTTGAGCTTGTCAAGGACCAAAGGAGTGCTGCAAGGGGTCGTAGTTGGGGGGGCTCACCCCCCCCCCCCTCTCCCAAAGTAGCTAGACTTTTTTTAAAAATTCTTACCTCTAGCTCGGACAGCAAAGACTGGTAGCTCTGCCGGGGAAGCTGAGCGCTCTTAAATGTGGCTTTGGTATTGCGGCGGAACAAAACATCCTGTGTCTCGCTTGTTTTACCAACCTCTTCCTAACTTCTTAAAATTTGAGTTAACATCAGCAGCATCTGAAAGAAATTGGCAAACTAAGGGAGGATGGGTAGCTTTAAGCACCCGGTCTCCATGTGTTTCTCACTATAGGCTCTCTTTGTTTGGTGTCTTTCTGGGCATTGGAGGTGGCAGGGCGGGGCCCTGTTGAATATCTACTACAATTGACATGTCACCGACAGATCGGTCGGGGGAGTCGAAAGTGTTTTGTTGTCCACCCAAAGGCCCTTTTACCTCGATCTCTCTCTCTCGACAAGTTTACTCAAATGTTCTGTTGGAGCACCTGATTAGATGACAGACGGCTGTTGAACGCAGCTGGTCTGCAGGCTTTTCCCAGTGTATGAACCAGTGTGTTGTCTCTGTGGAAATGTTTTTCGTGAAGGGATGTGATACACACTCATTTCCACGCACCTGGCTTTTGTTTGTTGATCCTTCCCCGAAAAATATATCAATCTGGAAGAACCACACCCACCGTCTCACCGCGGCAACAAAAAAGCACCTGGTGAAAACGAACGTCTGGACTTTTCTTGAAAAATACAGAAAGACCGAGATTTGTGTTTGATGTCTGGTGATTATCAGCATGGGCTGCTCAGATTTCCCGACAGACAGAAAGCAGGCTGGCCAGACTGGGACGGCGGAGCCCGTCCGAGTAAATGCAGAGTCTTGAAACTCTCCGGTCCCCCGTCCCCCCCCTCCTGTCTGTCCAATGTCAAGCCATGGTCCAGACGACCTGCAGCAAGACGCAAAGCTTCAGATAAACACAATTACTTAAAAAGGGTGAGGCCCCTCTGATGCACACGGAGCTCACTTCCTCATCCGTTATGAATCATTACCATTCATTAACATGCAATGCAATTCCCTCCCTTTTCTTCTGATCTGCCCCATTGTGTTTCATGATGGTGCCACTGGAACCTGCCGGATGTATGTGCATGGACGGGTCTCTAACTAGCTTGGAGATGCTCAGTTTATTTTTGAATAACTAAAGCTTACTATCTTAAACTCTTCTCTGTCTCATAGCTGTTTCTCAAACAGTCCCATTCTCGCCTTTTCTATATATCTCTCCTACAGACCATGCTCCACCACCAACAACTTCGGCTCTCAATGGACAGACCCCTTGGGGGGCCTTAATTTTAAATGTGTGGTTTCAGAGGCAAATGCTCTACACACCTCCCGTAGCTGTCCAGTAGCTCACTCTCTATTTGTCTGTGTATTCCATATTTATCTAAAACAATGCTATAATCATCAGCCTCAGTAGTCTAGCAACCTCCGATGAGCGGGAAAGACCAGTGGTTCTCAACCTTTTTTGAGCAAACGCCCCCCTGACCTTACCCTGATCCTCTGGCGCCCCCCCCAATAAAAAAAATTAAATAAACGAACAACCCCACTCACACTCATGTTATATTGCTTAAAGTTGTCAGTTCATCGTTATTCATTGATTTTGCGTTGGTCACTAATAGCAATGAATGCCCTCTGAGTCGGTTTTGGTACAAAAAATATAAAAATATTAATGAATATTCATGACATGCAATTAAACTTTGAGAGAGAGGGAGAGAGGGAGAGAGGGAGAGAGGGAGAGAGGGAGAGAGGGAGAGAGGGAGAGGTTGAGGAAGAAATGGTTGGATTGAACATTCATTCACCGTGACCGCGGTGCGGCCACTCCCGCGACACCCGGCCGCCACGTCTCCCGTCGTGCCCCGGCCGCGGCACCCTGCGGCCCGGGCACCGTGACCTTGGGCACCGCGATCACTCCCGCGTCTCCCGCGACTCCCGCCATGCCCCGTGAACGAATGAATGAATGGCCCGGGAACCATGGGCACCGCGGCCCGGGCAACGCGGACTCCACGAAAACAGATCGCACGCAGAGGCCTAATAAGGCCTATATATTTTGTATTTGAAATGCCTTTTCGTGGAGACTACGCTCAGAGCAGCTGGAACTGAACAAGAGGAAGGAGGAAAACGGGCTATGAAACAAAATTTGATATTTTTTTGTTTATCAGTGTTACTATAGAGATCATGACGATGGCTCATGTAACGGGAGTCCGGGCGTGTGCAGGACCGAACCGCGCTGTATTATCACTGTTCCACTGCACATAGACAGTAAAAAGTAGCTGAGACGGTAGAGGGGTTAGAAACCAATAAATGAAAATAGGCAATTTATTTCAAGTAGCCAATTTTTTCACCCAAAAAAAAAAAAAAAAAAAAATTTCAAATCTCCCCCCAAAAATGGAATCACGTTCCCAGCGCCCCCCTAGGTTGTGCAAACGCCCCCCAGGGGGCGGTTCCGCCCCCGTTGAGAAACCATGGTTTATGCTATCAAAGCACGGCCTGTCTCCACTCTCTATGGCCTTGAAAGGAGCACAGGACATTGTTTCATGCGTACGAGAAAGAGGGAGTCAGGGACGCCATATAGAGCATATTCCCAAGATATTTGTGAAAGTTTGAAGAACCCGGGTCACCGTTTTTCTATGAAAGCAACAACGCCCTGATGATTACACTGTGGTTAAGTCATATATGAGAGAGAGAGAGAGAGAGAGAGAGAGAGAGAGAGAGAGAGAGAGAGAGAGAGAGAGAGAGAGAGAGAGAGAGAGAGAGAGAGAGAGAGAGAGAGAGAGAGAGAGAGAGAGAGAGAGAGAGAGAGAGAGAGAGAATGGCAGGTGATACCATAGTCTGAGTGATTCAGCGCTACCCAAAATGAGGTGTCAAGATAACATCAGGGGCCCGCCTGATATCGCTGTAAATATGTTCCATATGTGTTCCCTTCACAAGCTCTCTGTTATTTTCCTTTATACTCTCATCTCCTTTCCTTTCTGTCTGCTTGTTGTTTCACAATATGCGGATGCACCTCTAGAAGGAAGCATTTTATCTCGGGTGTTGCTTTGACCCAAACAGGATGGAGCGGTTTGTTGTGTGCATAAGGGGGTGGGGGGGACACAGGGTGAACGGGGTGAAGCATGTGTCCCCAATTCCACTGTTGACATGTTGGAAAAGCTAAAAATGCTGCGCAGCCAATGGGAGAGCCAATAGGGTCCTAATCGAGATCAAGGCAACCGCCAAATCATACACTGTTGCTCCACCGATCCTAACATCCGCTTTCACTAATCTAAACTGGTGCACACAAAGGCCTTCTCTCAATACCACTTACGCAAACTTCGGACTTGCACACTTGGAAGTTCCAACTTGGCAAGTTCCATCTTCCAAGTTCAAACTTCAGAGGATGGGAGGACGCACCTGCAATTGGAACAGCAGCGGACTCGATGATGTCGCTACCTCAGCTCGTCTGTTAAAGGAACACTCCACCCATTTGCATTAAGCTTTGCATTGTTAGAAACCCAGTCATGCTTTTAAATGGTCATGCAACACTCTTTCATTTTCCCCTGAGACAGGAGAAATCCGTGTTTACCTCTCACACTTCCTTCTGGCAATGACGCAAAAATCGTCGTTTTGCGTCATTGCCAGAAGGAAATACATGAGGGGGGATTTCTATTGAGACTACAAGCACTAGTTCCCACCCTTTCAAACCCGCCCATAGGGGTGGGAACCTAATGCGCTATCAGACCTATCACAGATCAGTGCCAGTGCGTTAGACTTCACCTGCAGAAAACGTGGCCGAAGGTACTGAATACGCAGACGGACACAATATGGAGGATTGGGATTTTGAAGAAGTTATGGTAGAAATGGATGTTCGTGGCTACCTCAATGAGCCACAATATAGCGACGAGCAGCTGAGGACTATGGAGGAACAGGAGGCGGCTGAAGCTGCCGCCGCTACAGCCGAGGCAGACGACCTGCCTGCCGCAGATGGGGAGCCCGCAATGGCTCGAGCTGGGGCGGATTGGTGGTGCCTGTGCTCTCACTGTGCGCCAATGGACACAGAACAAGAGTCTGTCTGCTGCCGAGAATTCCACCAGTGCCAATTTCTTCTGGACGAAATCACGGAACAGTATCAGCTTCCTGTGTTGTTCAGGCCATCAGAGCTAATTACCCAGCACAAGATTGGCAGTACCGTGGCTACCAGGAGACAGTAGATGCTCAAGATGAACTGTGACTATTTTGATTCTAGCAAACGCACACTACACGTTTTATTTTTGTAAATAGTTCATATCTTTTCATGGATAAAACATCAAATTCCTTTTGGTTGTTGTGATATGTTTACTAACCCAAGTGCTGTTATACTAAAGTAGGCCTACTGTATAAGATAAACACTTATTTCAACTGGGGGGAAAAGGTTGACTACAAAGACTTGATATGCTGAGCTACTGTAATTAGCAAATGTTTTTATGCTGTACAGTAATATACAAATGATGCGTTTGAAAAAACGAGGCCAGAAGTCTAAACTAGTCAACGTATCACAGGGATATGTTTACACAAAGTTTGCTTGCGCTAACACTCGCGCTAGGACCATGGGTCCTTCCCCCTCCAAACGGAAACAGGCGGGCGGTGTAGCGAGCGCAATGCACTGTGGTAGATGGAGGATTTCTTACTTTTGAGCCAGAGAGACACTTTCTGCCTTTTCTCAGGCTAGGATGAAGCGATTTTAATTTTTTTTGCGCATTTATGATACATATGATTAATGTAACCTTAAAATCTCCACCGGTGAAGTATCCCTTTAACTGTGATCCGGCCTCAGTATAAACAAATTACATAAAACAATATAAACAATTACATAAAAAAAATATTTTGAAATATTTTGAATGAATATAAATCAAAAGATTTGTGTGTCGTGTGTATAAGCTATACACACAACTTTATATATGTAGGGTACAGTTGCGCATGCCGTGTATAAGCTATACACACGGCACACACATCTGTACCCTACATATAAAAAGTGATTGCAGGGAAAAGATTTTGGAGTTATTGTTGGAGAGTAGGATATTGATATAAGAATTACGCACAAGCGAAAGATTACACAGATTAGAATAGAAACACAGTCACCCACACACACACACACACACACACACACACACACACAGACACCACATAAGAAATAAACCTTGCCTAAAACAGAACAAAACAACATTTTCTCAGATACTTTCAGTGGCCCTTTGGTGATCCCCCATCCACCCTTGTTTGTTCCTGACCGATTCAGGGATCGGTGGTGCTCATATTGGTTTCCCTCGCCCCGCCAATAAAAGCAGGTCGGGGTCACGACGATGACATACAAACTTTGCTCCCCTCATTTTAAGCTGTCGCCATGGCGACCGAGTCAGGTCTGGCATATTGATGGGCAGTGAAGCAGGAAATAGCATATGTTTAGGTGCAGAGCAGCTGTCGGGAGGATATTACATGCAGAAGGCTCTAGCAGATTTCATCTCCGTTACCTGAGAGATTCCCATGCAGTGGCTTGGCAGGAAATGAGGTAATACAATGGAGATCTTTGTGCCCCCAGTGTTTTTTATTATTTTATTTGATATTAACATAACTTTCTTCTTATTCTCTCCTTTTGCTCTGTCCCTCCCTCCTGTCTTTCCATCGTGTGTGTGAGTTATGAGATGTGAGTTGGAGGGAGAGCTGGTTTGAGAAGGGGAGCTGGAATCATTTAGAAAGCACGCTGCTTATTCAGCCACTGGATGTGTAACCCCATTGTGCATGAAGAACAGGATGGTGTCTTCTGTATAAAGACACCAGTTTAGAACAGATCGGACCGACGTGTTGTTTCACCGTTAATTCGTCTAACAATATTTTTGAGTCATCATTTAGTCTCGAAAATACTGCAAATTAATATTTTAATAGGAAATACCAAAGTGATATCTCATATTTTTTTGTTTTATCTGACAAGCAGCCTGAATAACCCTGAATATTATCATATAGTCTCATTTTGGCTCCACCAACAATGTGGCTTTGGCTATCGTTCTTGACCTTTGTGCCGAAACAAAAAAGCTTCTTCTTTGGTTACGTTTCCTTTCAGGTTATCACAGTTACAGGCCAACATTTTTGTGCCAAACTTCTTCATAAGGAAAGGCTGAACATAATAAGGGCAATTTAAACGTTGTTACATAACTGTCGATTAGAGAGCCATCAAAGTATACCACCACGCTCACGACAGTGCCCTCATTGTGTCTCTTCAAGTGTCACCATTGGAAAAAAGAGATGCAAGCACTTGCCAGACGCAGGTAGAATGATTGGTCTTCGCTTTTGTGTGATTTTGGACTCAAAACTTGAACTTGCTGTAATCCTCCAGTCTGTCCCTTTTCATCCCGTGCTTCCTGTAGAAGCCATATTACATATAATTATTACATAATATATAATTATATAATTATTACGCTATGACTGTCGCCATAGCGTTTAACTGAACAAAGCTGTGAGCCTGTTAAGTTTAGATATTTTTCCTTTCTCTCACTTTTTCCTGTCCCGGGTTTTCCAGACGGCCTCTGAAGGAAGGCAGGTGTTCCTTCACTCCTCTTTATCACCTCGACTGCCAGATCTTCAGCAGGGTCTGGATATCCGTAGACCATCCGTCTACAGTCTCGTTGTCTGGGTTCCTTTCACTCTTTCTCCCTTAAACACACTCTTGCTCACAAACACACACACACAAACACGCACATTCCAATGCGAACACATATGCAGACACACAACGCACACAAATACGTACATATAGGCGCACACAAGAACACGCACAACAGGAAGACCTTTCACATTCTCTGTGTCTGGTTATTCAGTTGTCCACACCTAAAGGCTGGATTTCATAATATTGACACATTTTTGCTATGAAGTCCCTTGTCAGCCCAGCAACTCCCATTGTGCTTCTGAAGTTTTCAGAAAGACATTGTTTATATCAGGACATTGTCTGAGACAAACAAGCTGCATGCAAATCATTCTTACTTCATAGCAAAAGCAATACATTCTTTATTCAGAGTTTTTTCGCTTGTGGGACCCCTACAATTACAATTAGGGCATTTAGCAGACGGTTTTATCCAAAGCGACTTACATCGGTTAATACACACATTGACACACCAACGGCAGAGTCAACCATGCAAGGCGACATCCAGCTTGTCAGGAGCAGTTAGGGTTAAGTGTCTTGCTCAGGGACACATCAGCACTCAGCTAGGAGGAGCTGGGGATCAAACTAGCAACCTTTCGGTTACAAGACAACTGCTCTACCTCCTGAGCTAAGCCGACCGCCCTATGCCTGCATGGCACACATTCAATCTCGAGGTGTGACTCTCGATGCTTGGCTTTCCCATTGGCAGTCTGCAAATTCAGCTCATAACCTATGAGATTTAACACTACGTATATCCGACGAATCCTGGGACATGTTTTGTTGTTAAACGATTTAGTAACTGCCAGTTCTCTGTCTGTGTCTCCGCGTCCTGGAGATCTTGTTGGGCGCACGTGATGAAAGACATTGATCTGATATATAAGAGAGGCCAACGAAACGGCCAGTAATAACACCTTCCCAGCACTCGCACTGACCTACCAATCAAACTTCCCTGAGTAAAAACAGTCCTCTCTCCGTCCAAGAATCCAGAATATGCGATCCTTTGCTTTTCCTTTTGATCGATTCTAGATAATAATAATAATAATAATAATAATAATAACAATAATAATTGATACGTTTTTTATAGCGCTTTTCTAAATAAGACGCTTTACAAATAAAAATGGAATACTTACAGACAGTACGGACACTCAAAGAAAAGGAAAAAAATGTACCAAACCACAACAATAGACAACACATTAAGAGAGTGGGAGAGGGTGGAAGATGGCGGAGGATGATTTGTCAGATGTTGTAGGTGGTCCTGAAGAGATAGGTAAGTTGACTTTTGAATGAACAGAGTGTATCGCAGTTTCGGATGGCCAGAGGGAGGGAGATCCAGAGGGTAGGGATCGGCGACGGCGAAGGCTCTGTCCCCCAGGGTGCGGTACAAATACTCATGATGGGGCTGAGAAGATAAGCCAGACAAAGCAGATCAATCGTTAGCCTTCTTGCATACAGAGCGGACCTGACAAGGGTAGACCTTCTGATAGACATACAGAGTTGGTTTGCAAATGGCTTCCTTCCATGTCTGCCTGTTGTGACGTGATTCCTAAATCCCAGCGACCTTCTGAACCAAGCTAGATCATCCTGCCATCCTAAGATTCCATCTGCCACTGTCTCTGCTTTGGAATTATCATCCTTCAGGAATTCCGGAATTCTGACTCTGAGCTGGCAGGATTATGTGTGTGTGTGTGTGTGTGTGTGTGTGTGTGTGTGTGTGTGTGTGCATGTGCGTGTGTGTGGCGGGGGGGGGGGGGCTGCACCTGAGCAGCTCAGAGTGCCAGGAATGCAACATGCCATGTCTCTTATCTACATAGACACACGCTTTCGGCACATGGGAGCCCATAACTCCCAGTCCCAGGGGGGCAAAGGTCAGGCACAAACAGGCAGGTGAGACTATATTCGTTGGCCATACACAGGCGGACAGGCTGACAGACGGCAGCACAAATATTTCAGGGTTTTGGTTTTGCTTCCTCACATTCAACCGTCACTCACAAACATACACACACACACGGTGTGTATACGGCGTCTTATCATTCGGTATGTTTTTTTTTAAGCTGGCTAAAAAAACAGACCGCAATGTGCAACTCATACGTGGCCAGCAGGTCCGGCAGATTTATTGATTGCGGAGAGCAAAAGCCTGCGCAACACAAACAGCCTTTTGGTATTTGGTCAGGGTATCCATGGTGGGTGCCGGCCCCAGTGTCTCCCCAACGCTCGCCCCTCTGTCCTTCTGGCTGTCGGCTCGAGGATGGATGAGCCGCACGTTAGGTGGTAGCATGCTTGCGCGCATTCCTCGCCGCTCCGCTTACTTCGCCTGTAAGTAGAGCCGAGAGGAGCCAGACCCCAAAATGGTCTTAGCAGGGATTTCTCATTAGCTCTGTTACTACTGCCGGGCAGCAGCAACAGAGAATAGCCCAATGAAGCTTTAGCACAGGGTTTAGTCGTAAGCCTTGCAGAAGCAGAACAGGTTCCTTCTGCATTTCCATGGATGGAGCGACGCTGGCGGCCATCGCTTAGATTAAAGGTTCAAGGCCGACGAAAAAAAAAAAGTCTTGAGTTGATTGTTTTTTATGAAACTTTGTTTGTCTCAGGACCTTCCCTGTTTTGCAAATACCATTCAAACTCACGTCAATGATTCAGTTGGAAGCATATTTGAAGTTAAAGCAGCGGACCTGCCACTTTTTTCTACGAAATCCTTACCTAATATAAAAGACAGAAACATTTTTGTTCCTAAAACATCTGTATGATGAGACATCGAGGCATCAAGGCCCTGCCATGGCCTTCAACAAGCCATGTCGAGGACCACTCCTAGCTTCTGCTAGAGTGCTGTCAAAGGGCTCCACTTGTACATTACATCACAAGTTCTCCATCTTGGATGTCATGGCCTTAATAGCATGTCGGATTCCTTGCCATAGATGCTGTTAGTACAGAGACCCAGATCCAATTTGGCTTTACTGTGTAAAAGCAGTGTGCTATTGAGTTTCCCGGCAGCTATATTAAAACCGTATAGCCACGGTCACACGGCAGCCATCTACATGAAAGGAAATGCCATTAACTCAGCAGGGTACCGTGCATTTCTGTGACCATCACCAACCCGTCTTCTCAAATGGTGTATTCCGGGGATTGGATTCAATGAGCTGGCTACCGCTGGCTTTTGATGTACTCGGAATCACGTTACTCAGAAACGGGATGTCCAGATGAGCACGGTCTGATCTCTTCACCGCAGGTCAGGTTGGTCAGTTCACTTTTGGACATGAACACACAGCTCCTGCTCACAACTTTCTACTGTAATATGCATTACACGTCATCTGGGAAATTAAATAGGTCTTTGAAAACGTGAAACTGAAGTGCCAAAGAGGGTTGTGACTTGTGGTCTTCAAAGTTGAACCTAGATATGTGAACATATTAACTTCACGCTTCACGCTATTAAAGTTCATTTATTTACATACACATATGTCGTTTTTTTCCCAGCATCTGGGAAAAAGGGAAAAAATTTCCCCTTCCCGTTGCAGATTCATGTCAGGGCAAATGTCAAGAGGAAGCTGAGCCTTTTCTACATCTCTTGTCTATTGTTGGGATCTAAATGGAGCCTTGTCATACAGCCCCCTCATGACCTGACCCCGTCAGCCACATAGCCTCTCTCCCCTCACCCCCCTGGTCCTGCTCTCATCTCATAAGGTTACCACTGCCATGCTCTCTAAGCCTTGGCTGTGTTCTGCGATCCCGTGTGGCCTTTAAGGTAAACTCTACCTCAGGCTGCTGCATCTCTGTTTGCCACACACACTGCAGTGCCAGAAGCCCGCACACATACTCTGTGTGTGTGTGTGCGCGCCTGTAGACACGAGGAGAGTGTCTACAGTCTCTTTGCCCTGTGTGTTTGAGTGTGTATCGCAGACAGAGGAGCATCAGCACCTTTGAGTGTCTTGCAGACTCTTACTTCAAAGCGCCAGTCGGCCCCTATCTTTTTTCCTCTCGCCTGTTTTGTTTCGAGGCTCGCTGTGTGTTTTGACTCTGCTTCTCCCCCTTTCCACTGCTCCCATCTCTAGTGTCACCTTTTGTCCTTTTTATCCTCTCACTTTTTGTTTGAATGTTTGTACTGTCTGTATGTATTCCTTTCTTATTTGTAAAGCGTCTTTGAATATTTAGAAAAGCGCTATAAAAAACGGATAAATTATTATTATTAAAATCAAATCGAATTGGGTTCTCATAGTCGGATTAAGACCCTAGATTATACGATTGATAGTTGCATTAAGCATGCATGTAATCTTTAAATTCGATTTGAATAAGATTTTGTAATCGGATTTTGAAGACGATAGTCGTGTTGTTGTCGCCATTGGAAAACGAGAAATGGCGAGTTATTTAAAAGGTGTAGAAGAAGATGGAGGAAGCCGGTGTCGTGCCAATGTAGTTTCCACTATAAGAAGTGTATGCACGGCAGTGGCGGGCCATGCATTTCACACCTAGGCCTTCTCTGGTGTCCTACATTAACTAATCCACCTCTTAATGCCATTATTATGACTCCACGGCTATAAAAACCATCAATATTACACAGAAATGCAGTATAACAGGGCGTTGCATCACAGACAGGTATCTCAGAAAGAATGCCATTACTAAACCAAGAAACCCAATTAGTGTTAATTAATGTTAATAAGTCTATTTTCACTGTAGCCACAGCTGCCACACGTACATCATCTCTAGCAGAAACGTCAATATTAACCTAATTAAATGACAAAAATATTAAAACGTTTAAATATGCATTACTCACCAAAACTACTGATTATTTGTACGCAAAGTCCATCCTCCTTTCTTTCCTCAAGAAGAGTTTGATTACACTGTTGTACAGTTTATCTTTGCGTTTCAGTTCCAACAATTAGTCCCTTTATATCGCCATGGAGAGGCTAATGCTGAAAGTCGAGTCAGTCCATTCGTGTTTCTGGAGTAAGTTTTAATTCTTAATTAATTAAAGGGAATCGCTTTATTTATTTATTCATTATTCGCTTTATTTTACTTTGTGCCGTAGCTATCGATGCTTTGCTGGCTCTGACTAGTACCCCTCTGACCATCCAATCAAAGGACGTTAAAATGCAGACGTCACTGGACGCCTGCTAGATGGCCTCGCCGAGGCCGCCTCGTCAGTGATTCTGATAGTGTTTAGGCCAGCAGAGAAGGCCTTGCTGGGCCTGACAGCCCACCACTGATCCACGGCCACGGGAGCGAGAATACATTCAGTGCAAGTGGAAATACACACTATGCTTCGATTTCACCCAATGCTGAATTAAAAGTACATGTTTTTCTAAATATTGCTCATCAACGAGGTTGTAAAGTAGTAACTTCAGGCACATCTGTCAAAATAAATGTTGTTTCTTCCGACGTGTTTACGATCTTTATTTATTCATTGCGCCGCGGCCGAACTTACGGGGATATTCTCTGATATCTAACGTTACTATAGCATTACATTCTTAAACTTACCAGAAGAGTCATTCTCCAGTTCGGACCTCTTCCTCTTATCCATGTTTTCTGTGCTTGTGTCTGTTTTTTTTTTCTCCACACATCTGGGGCCTCATTACAGAAACTTCCTAACTCTGAAATCCTATCCTATCTTGAGATAGGAAGGCATTTAGGGGTTTTGATATTACAGAAGGAGGTTTCCTAACTTAACTTAGGAAGAAATCCTATCTTATCTTAAGATAGGAATTTAGCCATTACAGAACTATCCTAGGGTAGTTCTGTAATGGAACTACCCTAGGATAGGGTTAGGAATTTCTTAAGTTAGGATCCCTTAGTTAGGTGGCCATACACCCTGTCCTAAATTCAAAATAACTGTCAATAACAGAAGAAAATGGTAGCAGCACTGCTAGTAGGTCTGTATGACAATGAAGATGAGGAACATCACAACAGATGGCTAAAAGGCTACCGAGACCGCATAATGATTTGTTACATTGGTATTTTAATTTCATTTTTTCGCCTGCAAAGACATTTAAATTTGAATTTGACGGAAGAATTACTTTACTACTTTATTACTACCTCTTCTTGTTCTCTCTACCAATGCCCGCAATGACCGTAGTACTAGGCCTAAAAAAAAAAAATTTGGTTCCTGTTGGTTGTCAGTTGAGGTCATGGGTAGGTAGGGAATTTATTTTATTTTTTTATTTTATTTTTTCCAGCGGCAGCAAATGATAGGTAGGTTGTTTTAATTTAAAAACGAGAAAATTCGCTCATCCTTGTACAGAATGAAGAGGTGCTGTACAAAAACGTAATTATAGTTTGCATCAATTATTATTATTATTATAAAATAATTTGGGTCGCACATAAATTGACAGGGTCGGTCGGAAACGGGAACCGAACAAATTTATTTTTTAGGCCCTAGTGCTACTAGCTTGCCTTCATTAACAAACATCCTCAACAGTCTCTGTTAACGTTAAAAGTAACTAATTCTATCAATCTCATGCACACTATGAGTGCAGAAACAGACATAACCTAACGATTGCCGATCGAAAAATCTGATTGAAAGAACAGCTGGATTACCTAAATTAAGATAAAATAGGATGCCAAAAATAAGATGGGAAACGGCCAACAGGTTAGGGACTGCTTCTGTAATAGGAAATTAGGATTATTCCTATCTTTGAGTCCCTCACTTAAATTACGATGAGAAGTTAGGTTTTTTTCTGTAATGAGGCCCTGGTTTCCGACGATTCCGACATTTTCTCCAAACGTTCGTCCAACACTTTGGAGTTCGTCAAGCATAGGCATGAAGCCATCAGCCACTTGCATAAACAGAACTTCTGGTATAAAATTACCAAAAGCCTTTAAAGGATCTGATATGAGGCACAAAACAAATCACACTCACTCAACATGTGCGTTAGTAAGACTCAATAAATGGGTTTGAATTATTTATTAACAACTATAAGATACTCATAAGACTATTATTAATGTTATTAAGCATCAATAAATAGTTAACAAGTTTCTTATAAGTGCTTATAAAAGTCTTATAATCTCACAATAAACATGTTTATTATGTTATAAACAATTATAGATAGGCTTATTAACACCAATAAATGTCAATAAGCATATAATAAGGGTCTTATTACCTATTAACTAAGGCTTATTACACAACCCAGGCTCACGGAAATACGTGACACTGTCATGTCATTTAATCTATTCATTCGTGATCTGGGACACGTAATTTAAATTTTTCTTGCCAAAAGCTCAAATTTCGAACAATATGACAGCTTTTGGCCACCCGTTTCTACTTTCACCTTTAATTCTGAGAAATTGTGACAATGCTCTGTAGGCAAACCGCGACGGGAAAAAAAGGTAGCTGCTTCATCTCTTCTTTTTAGAATGAGTTTGAAATTTGTGTTTTTCGCACGTAAAAAAATAAATTACGTGTCCCAGATCACGAATGATTAAATTACGTGACGTGACAGTGTCACGTGAGACTGGGTTGTATTACAAGGACCTTAATAAAAGCGTTACCAGAAGTAAGGCCTGCTCTAGTACAGTCTCTCTCTCTCTCTCTCTCTCTCTCTCTCTCTCTCTCTCTCTCTCTCTCTCTCTCTCTCTCTCTCTCTGTCTATAACTCAGTGTTGGAGTGGAAACGGCTCTGGACTTTCTTTAAACTATTGTTCCACCCACAGATGCATGCCAGGGTAGAGAAAAAATGGGGGGATAGAGAGAGAGAGCAATGAAAACTAGAAAATGCATTTCCTGCAGAAAATGCAGTGAGTGCTGTAGTGCTGTACACTTTTGAACAAAAGTTCAAAAGTCTAAATGGGGTAAACAATGTAAACATGCACACCATTTAAGAAACATGTAAATGGTTGGAAACAAATAAAGTGACAGTTGAAGCTAGCAGTTAAAGCGCAAAGTATTGCTAAAAATGCAGAAATGTTCAATTTATTGAACTGAAGATTCTGAAAGGTCAAATGTATTGCCTTGTACTGCTGAAAAATCTGAAAGGGCAAATGTATTGCCGTGCACAGTGCACCTGGAAGCTGAAGTTAAAAACTGGCGCTTACCTGAGGAAGCAAAGCTGGTTACAAAAGCTGGAAGCTAAACTTATACTGTCAAAGCTGGAAGATAGTAGTAGTAGTGGTACTGCCTGTTGTAGTAATAATAGTAATTGACTGTTAGTAGTAGCTGAAGTAGTAGTAGTAGTAGCTGAAGTAGTAGTAGTAGTAGCAGAAGTAGAAGAAGGTAGCTGAAATAGAAGTAGTATAGTAGTAGCTGTAGTAGAAGTAGTAGTAGTAGTCGCTGAAGTAGTAGTAGTAGCTGAAGTTATAGTGGTACTAGCTGCACAAACAAAATTCCTTATGAAAGGTATTAAACAGAAAATGCACCGCTTTTTTGTATTCATGAAATGTTGACATAATGATTATTATAATTAGACATGCAAGGTTACAGACCAATTCTAGCACTTGGTCAGATAGATGTGCGACAGGATATTTCACAAAAGTGTTTGTAATGAATAAATTCTTTGACCACAAGTAAAGAAGTACCATTTTGATTTCTCATTAAGATATTATGAAGGATAGACTGGCTGTCATGACACCATTATGACAGTGTAACAAATAAATTGGTTGGCGCTGTGCGCAGACCAAGAAGGACTGGACCACAAGGGAGGCTGGCCGTTCACATTTATTTAGATCTGCATGAGCTGCGTTGCTGGGTTGCGCTGTGAGGAAGAAAAAAGCTGTCACTGAGCATCAGTGTTGCCACAGTTACCTTGAAAAAAAGTAATCTGATTACTGATTACTAGTTGCTCCTTAAAATAGTAACATAGTTACTTTACATTTACATTTAGGGCATTTAGCAGACACTTTTATCCAAAGCGACTTACAATAAGTACATTTGTCATAAGAAGTGCAACAATATATCGCTGTCGGTACAGTAAGGATGTTCATGGAACCAAGTGCAAGTACAACAATCGCTAGGCTAACCAATTTCCTGTGTTACAGCAATGATAGCAGCTACTGCAGTTGCTACACAGTTAAGTACTATAATACAATACAACACAATACAATACAATGTACAATGGTGGCCAGAAGGGGGAGGGTGGCTATGCAGAGTCGAGGTGCACTCTGAACAGGTGAGTCTTGAATCTTTTTCGGAAGATAGTGAGCGACTCTGCGGTCCTGAGAACGGCAGGGAGCTCGTTCCACCACTGAGGTCCCAAAACCGAGAAAAGTTGTGACTTTGCTGATCGACCTTTGCTAGCTCTTAGCGATGGCGGTACCAGACGTCCAGCTGAGGTAGTTGAGTGGAGGGATCGAGCTGAGGTGTGTGGCTTTACCAATGCTTGGAAGTAGGCAGGGGCAGTTCCATCGACTAGCTTGTATGCCAGTACCATCGTCTTAAATTTGATGAGAGCAACTACACATGGGAAAAGTTTATTTTGTAATCAGACTTTACTGATTACTTGATTTTAAAAGTAACTAAGTTAGATTACAAATTACTTTATTAGTTACATTTAGCTGCGACAACACCCCCTGCCTCTGGAGAGTCAAGGTCGACACTCGCCTCGGATAGATTGAAGTCTTTGGGGACTTACGCTTCACACGCACAAGCACTCTCACACAAACAGACAGACAGAAAGACAGACACAAACACACCACTCAATCGCACTCAACGCCAATCGGTGATCCGGTAAAAAAATAGTAACGCACAGTGACTTTGATGAGTAATTTTAATCTAATTAAAACCTTCTGGTTGCCCCCGTGTTACATTACTCGTTAGATTACTCGTTACTGAAAAAATTGGTCAGAGGCCAGTAACGCGTTACTGGCAACACTGCTGAGCATCTAGTACACCGTACACGGGCCAGCATTCCCCTCCTAGCAAACAAACACATGGGGAAACCCTGTAGGACTCGGACGCACGTGTATGCATACAACTCTTAAAATGTGCCTTTACAAAATGTAGGTTGAAATGACAGCGCTGCTACATGTTCACAGCCTTAATTCTCACACCTTAAGTTGCACATTACACATTTTCAGTGTCTACAAAACAACTAACATGCTCAAATATGACGACAAAACCAGCAACATCCCACACCTCAGTTATGTTGGCGCAGACTGAGCTTCGCTCTGCATAGGCGTCGCAAAACACAGACTTTTCTTAAAGCGACGTACAGATATATAGCATATACATTAACATTGGAGTTATTAATTTTTTGTGATTTGTTACCCTGACTGGAGATCAATAATATTTGTATTTATTTTTCTTTCACAATTGAATAGTTAAATAAAGATGTTATAATAGGCCTGGCCTAAAGGAAAGAGCAGTTTATGCATTGATTGCTTCACTGTTGTGTTGGTCATACTTGGTAATGATTTATTGCTTTTTTAGTGAATAATACAGAGCATAAGGAACTTTGGAAAAAAATATTAAACACAAAATACTAGCAATCGTATTAATGATATTGGTCGAAATAATCGCAATTAGATTATTTCCTCAAATCGTTTAGCCCTAACATAGCATAAACATATACTGACTTCATGATAATCTGTATTTGGTGAAGTTTCAACAAAAACAAAGACATGTCATTTCACCCTGGTTTCATACACCCCCCTCTGAAATTCACCAACATCATGAGTAAATGATTTATTCTCAGGCTTACAAAGAGTCTATCACTGACACAACCTGGCACAAATGAAAGATGGACTTAGTCCACCTAGTCAACTTGAAAGTTACATACAAGGTTCAGGAAAGAAAGAGGTAGATCAAAATCTCTATGTTTCCCTTAGTTTAATGTGACGCCTTGTACGTCACACAACATTTGGCCAAAAATACTTAGTCCATAGACATTTTTAATTAGTCGAATTTACCAATTTATTACCATTTATTTATTATTTATTAACATCAATTTATAACCATATTAACAATGAATTGCTCTCTAACCTTGGACATCCAAATATAATAATTATTATGTAAACAATTCATGAATGCAAAAAGAGGTACATTTTCTGTTCATGTCAAGTTGTCATGACAGAGACATCCTCTGTTAATGCCATCCTGGTTAATGTCAAGTAGTCATTATAACGACATCCCAAATATATTGAATGTCGAGATTTCAAACCCAGACTTTTCAGGTTTGAATTATTGCAGGATTCTGATCACATAGAAGTAGATCAGGGATCGGCAAATTTCATGATAAAGAGGGCTAGTTCTAAATAAGAACAAAATATTTGTATATATATATATATATATCTGTATGTTTATTGAACCAACATACATTAAAGGGGACCTATTATGCTTTTTCGACTTTTATGACCTATAAACGTTGTTATAATGATTGATAGTCATGTTTAACCATACTAAAGCGTCAAATAATGACGTGCATGCATTTCAACGTATTCCCTGCTGAGAGTCTGGGGTGGCTGTCACACACTCGGGACAACGATTGCGATTCACTTGTTCACATTTCCGGGAAACATCTACGTAGACGTACTCCTGCCACCCCCCCATATGCCTGGTCAAATCTGCCCGCGCGAGCGTTCCAAGGAAGGTAACCAATCACAACGGAGTTGGTTGGCAGGAGGGGGGCGAGGGGGCGGAGAAGGACGAAACGGAGCGTTGACAGAGAAGGCTGAAAGCGCACAGATGAGAGGAAGAGTTTCCCGAAAATCTACATCGTTTTTTGTGTATGGTTAAACATGACTAACAATCATTATAACAACGTTTATAGGTCATAAAAGTCGAAAAGCATAATAGGTCCCCTTTAATTAATTTTCCATGCTCAAATGCATTTTTCACATGTCTACACTCTTAAACGACAAATACAAGAAGTTTGTTTTAAGAGAAACAACAAAAGCCACAGGAGTGATTAGTATTTTTTTCAGTGCAAAGGGCTCACATATATCACTCAATGATGGCACAAAACAAAAAAACAGTGGCCCAACATTAAGTGCAACAACTAGCATCATATTTAGTGCAGTTGTAGTAGTTGCAGTCAGTGGCGGTTCTAGACACATTTTACTAGGGGGGCCAAGGAGGGCCCAGTGTTTAACCAGAGGGGCACAAAAAAAAGGCAAAAAATTATATTGAAAGATTATAAACTTTATTTTACTTTAAAATCATCAAACATTTAATCCGTACATGAGTTTATAACCTCAGCAGTCTGTATTTTTCTGTCAAACTATCTTAAATTGATGGAGCTTATGGCCTAAATCATGAAAATCATATAAACATTTGTTTTGTGCAAACGTGCAAGAGAGGTATGGCCATAAAAAATGAAAAATACAGTACAGGGTACAACATACAGTGTGTCAATGTGAAAAAACTCCATGGTACAATGAAGTGCAAAATAATGTGCCATTTCCCATTTATTTTATCAGTTTCAGTGTGGAGAAACTGTGTTCCCAAGAGGCTGAGCTTACAGGAAGGGTTAGAGCAATCTTGCACAGTCTAAAGAGCTCAAAGGAAACTTCCCTGTTCTACTGTTCTTTCCTCATTTCATGATAGCTGCTATTAGAAGAAAAAAAAACGTAGGGGCATGCATAAGATTTCGTTGCATAACCATCCCTCCCTACTTAAGATGGGCAAATAAACCATTCTACTCTTGTCTCGAATGTATTTGTTATCCCAATGCAGCAGCCAAAACAGATTAAATTACCTGGTTAACATCACAACATTGTGTAGCCTAGACCTAGCAAGGATACTGACATTTGGATACTCGCTTCAGCTTCGATGAGTTTGCTTAGATATGATTAAGTTTCTAAATATATCGAGACCAGTCATTTACACACTTAATTCCATCATCAGTGTGAGGAACTACAGTAACACGGTTATGTGCAAGAACAACAAGTCACTTATGAAATGAAATCGTTTTGCTTAGCTTCGACTCTTGCAACAGGAGAAATCGAGTCTCCTTTCTCCAAGAGTAGTCACTGATCTCTCATTTACCGAGCAGCAGCAGCACGTTGTTTGGTTCCGCCGCTCTAATTTACCCGTGTAGAACGATGCATCGCATTAGTTCTGTAAAATCAGTAAAATCATAATTGTTTTATTTGATCAGCACGGGGGGGCCCAGGACTTGTCTACAGGGGCGCTGGCCCCCGTAGGCCCCCGTGTAGAACCGCCATTGCTTGCAGTGGCGACTTAAGTTGAACTCTTTCATGACTGATATAGCTTGCTTCTAAGCAAACTAGACGGATGGGTTTGCCTTTCAGATTCAGTTGCGGTAATATATAAAAAAAGAAAACTTTTAAATTATCTGTGGGCTGCACTGAGTGAGTTTGCGGGCTGCCAGTTGCCCAACCCTGAATTAGATTAATTGCCTCATGAGATAAAACCTTCTGTTTAAAGAGGTGACCTCCTTGAGACATGCACTACGTGTTTAGTGACAACCTACCGATTCTCACATGGAGCCGCTGTGATACATGGACGTGAATCTTGATTCACTGTTGCTACTCACATTTCAATATAGTATCTACTGCAGTACATATGCATGATCTATACACTGGATGATATATGCACGCAATATTTGCATGCAAACTAGGATGGTTGGATAATGTTCTGCAAAGAAACACGTCATTACTTAATTACCCATGATTAAAAAACGACACAATGCGCCGCGATCGTTCTCAATTGTCGTCCCCTTATGAACACATTAATGAGACTCACTCTCTTTGTGCACTCTCATGAGAAACCTAATCTCAAATGAACCATGTTCACCCAGATAGTACTCCTTTGGTATATTAAAGGTGCCAAGTATGAGAATCAAGAGGGAGAGAGACTATCAAGAGTTAAAAATAAAATTGGTTAACAATTCGTTAATATCTTTAACTGTACTACGTAAGATCGTGATCTTGAATAGATAGTCGTGGTTTCATGATGTTCCTGTTTCCAGTTTCGGAATCAAACCCAAAGAACTGAGTAGAAATTTGAACCTTTTCTCTGTTACTTTGCTTTCTTTGACATTAGACCCCATGTTCTAATCTAGCCTCTGTCATTGTATACCTTACTTGGCTCTCTTTTATTCTTCTATCCACTTTCTTTTCCCCATCTCAACGTCCCCTGTTTAGAAAACGGGGACGTTAGCCAAGCTGGTTACACTTGGCTAGCGGTGTGTTAGCCAAGCTAGCGGTGTGTGACACGCCGCCCTCCTCTCCTTGTAAACCAAACCATTCAAAGCCCCTGAACTTCTACAATGCATAGGAAAACTCGAATCTCCCCGGGACCTGGCTCATTGAAGAACACTAATACTGTTGTCAAGCGGTTAGCGACCCGGAACCAACTGCCAGTGGTTTCACATCCCTGGGGAAGTTTCTAGAACTGGTAATACTCAGAGAATGCATTTTAAGATGTTATATGAAAAATGAGAACAGCAGTGCTGCCAACTTTCCAGGTTTGGAGTAAGATTACTTGTTTTGGGGGCGGAGAGACCCAAATTTTTGCAAAAACTCAGCGTTTCTTCACCTATTATTGAAACCTAAAATCTGTTTCCAGCAATTTTGCATATTGTTGGGTGTAGGGCCCATAACAATTATTGAACAGGGCCCTTAATTACCTGCTTACGCCACTGTCAACTTGGCATATTTTATGACAAGGTAAAGTTGACGTTGCCCGCGTTAAAAAGCTTGCTACCAAAATGACTGTGGGCTGAACGGAAAGGCCTTTAAAAATACTTTCCTTGCGTTAGGGGCAGTTCAACTACTGAAATCGATAGGCTGAATAAGGCTGTTATGTTGATAAAATGGTCCAAACTTAGATAGGGCAGTGGTAGTCTGACAAAGCTTGCCATTTGCGGGTAGCATTTCTGAATGCTGCTCATAAAGACGAAGGCTTGTGTTGCCAGCGGGCTACCCTCAAGAGTGCCTTGCTAACAGGTGCTGGGTGCTTGTTAATTTTGTGACACGCGACCACACAACACAGTCATTGCCCTCTTGCCACAGTACCCAACCAATGACAAATCATTACCCAATTAGCACGACCCCTGGTGTCAAGCAGGCCTGTTGATCCTCAAGCTGGCTTCCCTGCCTGGAAGGGTGTTTGCATTTAGGATTTTAAAGTTTAATACGTCATATTTGTATAATTTGCAAGGCCATATCTTCTCATAGTTTTTTTTTATTGTACAATCGTGTATCAGAATGAGTCTTTTTCATTTTCAATTCATGATGATACAAAACAAGTACTAAGAACAACAGTATTGGACTATTGCCCAGCCCTAGTGTGGAGTCAAACGTTGTCTTGTATTGAGACATGTCTTGCTTTCCTTCTGCTTAAGTAAATGCTTTTCATCCATCAAATCCAGCTTTCGTCATTATCATTGGACCAAAAAGTTAAAATCAAGGTCTCCAGATCTTTCTTCCGAAATGGGTTAGGCCTGTATCTATCTGTTTGTCAGCGTGCTTGTGTGTATGGTTAGGCCTGTGTGTGGGTGCGTATATATGCATGTGTGTTTGCTCACAGTGTCCTTCGATATCTGTCAGCACTTTTGATTCATCCTGATCAGCGACCACAGTGTGTGTGTGTGTGTGTGTGTGTGTGTGTGTGTGTGTGTGTGTGTGTGTGTGTGTGTGTGTGTGTGTGTGTGTGTGTGTGTGTGTGTGTGTGTGTGTGTGTGTGTGTGTGTGTGTGTGTGTGCCAAAAAAAGTATAGTATACTGTGTTTATTTTAGATTTCACATCCACATGGTAGTCAGACTTCATCTCTTCTGCGACGTCTCATTCATTAGTAATCTGTGAATGGCCCCGGGCAGGAGCACGTGTCTCCTGCCGCTCTAATGAAAAGCAGAGGGCTGGGCTGTCGTCAGCTTCTAATACTGTTTCATTATGGCCACATGGCGCCGTGTGGAGCTCGCTGTAATACAGTACATTCAACAGCCTTCCATCTATACTGCCCTGCACACCCTTGACAGCTTCTTTAATGCCCTCGTCAAGTGCACCCAGGCCTGAGAGGCTGCAGTTTGTCTTGCTCATTGTGAGAGTTTAACTGCTGTGGCTATGGTTGGATTTTCAGTCCGTCTCAAGTATAGAAGTGGGGTCTATTTAAGTCCAGGCTACAATGTTAACCCTTAACATGTGCACTTGCATACAAACAAAGTGAGGACAAGCATACTTGTGAATCTCGTTTTCCCCACACTAGTAATGAATTTCCAGTAAAGTCACCCTCCCTCCCCCCCTCCCCCCTCTGTACCACCCAAGCCCCCAGGAACAGTGCATACTTCCGCAATCCACCAGTGCTACTGCTCAGTGGCCAAGCCTGGTATTGCAGCTGTTTAAGCGGGCTGTGGACGGGTCCCTCGATTCAAGGGGCCCAGAAGTAGATATCTCCGTTCACTCCAATACAAGTGGGGACCAGGAATGTGTCTCCGCAAAAAATGAATGGATATCAATCAAAGGCTCATAATTATCTTTATGTCATGTACTAAAAAAAAAAAAGTTTTCTCTTTTCAAAACGCAAAAGTGTTTTATTAGCGGTTTTATGTTATTATTTTTTGCTGGAGAAGGAGGGGTGGGCAGCTGAAAGGAGTCGTAGTGAAACAAATGTTGTCCGGCCCGGCATTCGAGAGGGGCCCTAGTGCACGGCTCCGTTAACTTCTCATGTCCAAGGTTTTTCCTTTTACTTAACATGAATGACGTTGATGGTTTTCAGGCACTGTGGTGACTTTTTATCACTAAAAGTGTTTTAGTGATAAAGGGATTTTTAGACTGGTTCAGCTGCTGCTCAATGACTCTCACATTCCTCTGCTTGCGATCATTGCGATTCACCATTTATTGATCCATTTATTCAAAAGATCCAAAGACAAAAAACTGGTGCATTACGGTATAATTGTTATAATATTGTTAATAGCCTCATAAACATTTCAGTTGTGTTAGTATTACATTTTTCATTCGCTTGTTTAGCTATGTATGACAGTTAACAATGTTGATGTAGGCCTATTACAAATATTTATGTGGGTAGGCTACTCCAACATCGTTGCTGATCGATATGTAACCATTTATTTTTATAGAAATTTCTGATAGCATTTTTCGTAAATAGTTGGATGGAATCTGTTTCTTAAGCAATAACATTGAACTGTATTGTTTTCAAGGCCAACATACTTTTACTATGTTGTTGGTATTATATGTTATATGGAGCAATCTTTCATATTTATGAAGTTAACTTATGCTTCCATGGTCGGTAAACAATGCGACTGCGATTGCTCAGACCTCTCGCTTATGATGCTACAATGCTAACAATACTAAAAAACAAGAATATTTCTGCTTCCGGTACGTCATGAACTAGGGCGTGGCTAGGCTCCCCTGATGCGGAAGCATATCTCTCCTTGATGTTGCCCTGCGCCATTGAGCAGTTTAAATAGGAATGAATGGGCGCCATTTTGGTATCCGGTGTCCATTCTATAATATGTCCATGGTACCACCCCACCTCTGTATGTAGTTGTCATGGCAATGTTGGCTGACTGACCGCTCCCTCTGCCCTTTTTCTCAGGGTCGGACTTTCCCCAAGACCCCAGCGTGGATGCTACCAGTTCATGGAAGAGAACCAGTGATAATAAAGGTAAGGAAAGCTTACATGAACACACACACACAAACACACACGCTGATGATGATGAAAGATCGTAGATCGATTTCAGCAGAATGAAAAAGGCAAGACTAAACAATAAACACACAGTTGAAAACAGAAACCTAGTGCCCATAGTGAAATTAATATACACATTCTAAGAGAGTGAAACAGATTCTAGAGGGCTTGGGAGTTACTAATGGAGGTGATGATGATGTTGATGTTATTTGGCTTGCGTGTTCTCAATGGTTGGCCTCACAATTCGCAAACAATTACAAAAGAATATTCTTATCTTCAAAACAGCAGAAAGTTTGTGCATGGGATTTTAGGTACAGGATTGAGGCTAGCGTTTGTTATCTGATGGATGACTGGTGATAGTGACATTTTTTTGTGTCTTGAGGCAGGGACAGCCTTAATTGGCCCAGCATGAGATAGTATTCAGGTAGCTCGACGTTGATTATCAGAACAAATCAGCATAAGGAAGCGATCACAGGGAAAGGAACTAATTTTTATTGGAGCGACATCAGCGAATGATAAATAATGCTTCTCTCTCCATCTCTCTCTCTCTCTCTCTCTCTCTCTCTCTCTCTCTCTCTCTCTCTCTCTCTCTCTCTCTCTCCTTTAACCATAGCTGGCATGGCTACAATAAAGTCAATCACAATGTCTAAAAGTATGTTTAGTTAGCTGTGTCCAACATCAGGTTTCGAGATCTAAATCCTGCTGCATGTGTATTTGATGTTATATGAAGAGAACACTGCGTCAAAAGGGTTTAACGAAGGGATCTTGGATCTCTACTCTCTACTTCATTAAAACACACTATGTATTTTGTTTTTATTTTTTTGAGTTCAAATTCAGTTTTATTGTCAATTCCAACAAATGTACAAGACAAATAGAAATAGAAAAAATTGTTTCCCAGTATGGTGGAGCCGGCACGGACGCTGCGGTACCGTCTCCCAGGTGGCAGGGGGGGCTGGGGTCACCCATAATGCTGGTTGCTTTGCGGGTGAGGCGGGTTCCATAGATGTCCAGGAGGGAGGGTGGGACGCCGATGATCCGACCAGCAGCATTCACTGTGCACTGCAGGGTCTTAAGGTTGGATGCAGTGCAGCTCCCATACACACAGTGATGCAGCTGGTCAGGGTGCTCTCGATGGTGCCTGGGACTTCTTGGCCAGTGATGTGGTGTTGGTTGTCCAGGAGACATCCTCACTAATGTGAATCACCAGTAACTTGGTGCTGCTCACGCTCTCTGTCTGAGAAAGCGTGAGTTCCCTATCATACATTTGTGTGTGTGTGTGTGTGTGTGTGTGTGTGTGTGTGTGTGTGTGTGTGTGTGTGTGTGTGTGTGTGTGTGTGTGTGTGTGTGTGTGTGTGTGTGTGTGTGTGTGTGCGTGCCACAATTAGTTTAGCTCAGCCCTGTGAGCATGGTGACAGTGACTACGCACTCACTGACAGAATAAGCCAGGTGATGACAGGGAACCATTGAGTTGTCCACCACAATAAGAGCGTTGGCGCGCGGCGGAGGGGTGGAGTTTCACTGCGGCCCTGATGTGCCAGATGCCTCCACTCCACACGAGACAATTAGGCAAACAGAATGTCTTTGTTGTCCATGTTTGGGGGGGACACCGGCCTACCTTGTCTCCAAGTTGTTCACCTCACCGCTCCACACTGCCCTCAATCCTCTCTCTATTGGCATCTTCTCCTCTACTCTATGTTCTTCTCATCTCTTTCCTGTCAGGCTCCTCTTTCCTCAGTTTTATCCTATGTTGTTTTCTTCCGTCTCCCCCCAAAATCGGTTCTGCTTTGAGGTTTGAATAATTCAGTTATTGCTTTGTTTGCCACTCTCAGAGCCTCTCGGAAACTCTCTCTTCTTATTTCTGTGCCCAATGAATTATAATAGTTGACTGAGAGCAATGTTTACGTTAAATGTTAACAAATCTGTGGTCCGTCCAACTATACATTGTATCAAAAGCAGCTAAATGTGCAGAGCAAACTTTGAGCAAAACAAATTAGACTGGCCCGTTATTTACCGTTTAACTCTACCTGTTGTAAATTTATTATTGTGCTCTCACTATGTTACATTCTCTCACTCTCTCTCACTCTCTCTGTCCAGTTCTATTTCCTCTCACTCTCTCTCACTCTCTCTGTCCAGTTCTATTTCAGTAGGTTTTCACATGTCTCCCTCTCTCTCACTCCCTCTATCTGGTACTATTTCGGTAGGCTTGTATATATTCTTGTGGAGGGGCTCAGTGTTTTTATAGAAGGTGATGACTGGGAGTCTTGGAGGAGTAGGTCAGGTGGAACAAACATTTTTCCTTCCTTTAGACGCCCCGGCCCCCTCAAACACCCCCATGGAATGTCAAAGGGAAGATTGAGGAGGCTGTTGTTATGGATGGCGAGCAAGGGAGGGCTGGTGACGTAGGGTACATTAACAGAGGGATGTGAGAGGTTTGTGGATATGGTGGTGAACAAAGGCTTGGTGCGAAACGTTTGCATGTGTGTGGGTGTGTGCGTGCCTTTGCTAGGGAATGATTTGTCTTTTATTTCTGGAGCTTTGGCCAAAAGGAACTTGTTTGAGCTTATCAACTGACCTTGAGCTGTGAAAGAATGCCTGAAGTACAAAACAAACGCGTCCACAAGGGCGGCTAGAAGATAAACTGTATTCGGTAGACAGGTGTGGAGTAATTATGGGATTACTTTTTTTGGAGGAAGCGGGGAGGAGTCGTGTCATATTGTCCACACTTGTTAGTCACCCACCGCTGTAAAACAGTGCGTGCGTGCGTGCGTGCGTGCGTGCGTGCGTGCGTGCGTGCGTGTGTGCGTGTGTGTGTGTGTGTGTGTGTGCGTGTGTGCGTGTGTGTGTGTGTGTGTGCGTGTGTGTGTGTGTGTGTGTGTGTGTGTGTGTGTGTGTGTGTGTGTGTGTGTATGTGTAAATGTGAGGATGTATATGCAGGTCTATGCGTCTCGCGGACACACATGTGGGACACACAGTACACATAACCCAACATGGCATGCTAACGGCAGGTGAGAGACCAGCCAAGCACAGAACCTTGAAACCATTATACAAGGATATTCAGGCTGGTTCACATTTGTTACATGTATCTGATTCATGCATTTGATTGTTTTCACCATTGCATAGGAAGCCGATCCCACCTTTTAACTCGCTTGGGTTGACGTTATGGATTTTTTAAGAACATATCGATGGTTAAATAAATTAATAAATTCCTCCCTCTCTGTCTCCCAATTTATTTCTCTCTCCCTCTCCCTCTCCCTTTCTTCTGAACCATAATGCACTTATTTTTTATTCAAATGTCTTTCATGCGTTCTTTTGAATCCTGTTTTAACATCTTTTAATGATTATTTTAAATCCAGTTGTTAAATGTCATCATGCATATTTTCCCTTTTGAAATCTTTTATTTTATTGTCTGACTTGTTTTTATGTGAAGCACATTGAGTCTGCCTTGTGCATGAAATGTGCTACATAAATTAAATTGACCTCTCTCTCTCTCTCTCTCTCTCTCTCTCTCTCTCTCTCTCTCTCTCTCTCTCTCTCTCCCCCCAGAGTACATCCAGCTGGATGCGCCCATGAACAACATCACCACGTCGCCGGGCCACATGGCTGAGCTGTTCTGCCGCGTGTCGGGCGACCCGCTGCCGGCCGTGCGCTGGCTGAAGAACGACGCGCCGGTGGTGCAAGAGCCGCGGCGAATCTCCTACCGGCCCACCACGTACGGCTCACGCCTGCGCATCCGTAACCTGGACACCACCGACACAGGCTACTTTCAGTGTGTGGCCACCAACAGCCAGGGCTCGGTGTCCACCACTGGTGTGCTCTTCGTCAAGTTCGGTAAGAGAGTTTCTCGGTGAACTGGTCGTGGGATGCAAAGATCTAGAAGATTATTTCATAAAAATGTATGGCAGGGGAAGACTTGTTTTAGTCTCCAAGACTAAAATGCTTCCTCTAGGAAGTAATTTTTTAAAGCGTCAGTTAAGTCTGTTGCTAGATAGGGGATAAATATTGTACTGGCTGTGAAAAAAGAATAAAGAATACTCAATATAAATTATATTAATATACCCCATGTGTTCATTTTCAGATCCTCTGCCCACACTTCTGCCAGGAAGGCCTTCAGCGTGAGTGTCTGGTCTTCTTTCTGTTCCCCTCAAGCTGTTCTGTATATAACCGACACACTCTAACACCGCAGCCCTGATCCGGAACAACCCAAACCAGGACAGAGAGGCACTTGGATTAAACAGGGACCTTCTTTACGACATTAAGTGACCAGAATATACTAATCTGGGGAATATGGGTTTTCGTGCCGCACCATTGGCCAAGGGTGCCTCTCTGTGCCCAAGTCAGTTAAATCAGTAAACGTAGTAACTATAAATTATGACCAATGCCTGACTCTGCTTGGTCTTAGCCACTGAGCAAACCTGAGCGGTAACATTGGCCAGCAAATATGTTTGAGTCAACATGTTTGTGTTTGACTCCAGAGTGAGCTTACACTTGCCCGGGAGAGGGGAAAATGTGTGAGATTAATGTGGTAACGCTTAAGCACTGTTTATTCAACTTGGGAACAGCAACAGTCACAACAGTGGGAAACTTAAACAAGTGCCACCCCTTCAATAGCTTAATTAAGTAACTAAATGTCAGGGAATACAAACAACGAGGTGTAGAGTAAAACAAACAGAGCGGATGGAGTTTGGAGAGGTACTGATGCGGTGCCGAAAAGAGGTCATCGAATATGCGAACATGAATGTCAAGGGTTAGTGGGTTGGTGTATTGTTATTCCAAACAAACAATAACAAGATCAACGCCTATTTTTATTATCCAAATGGCACATGGGATCAAATAATTAAGTCCTTACGAAGAAAATATATATTTTCGTCTTTGTTTGATTTTCTCGACCCGGTGTGATTGGATTAGAGGTATATGGAAGTCTGAGTGTGTAGTTCATGGGAGATGAATAGTAAGGGAGGCGGTGTTCCCATGATATTGTAGGGCCCATTGCAATGCTTTATGCAGTGCTCAGGGAAGGTTAAACCCAAATACTGGCAGAGTGTGGACATCAGACACGTACTCTATGCACTAGCGCACGCACACATGCACACGCAGATACACACCGATTCACACTTTTCCATGTGGCCACATTTGGATTTAACATAGATGCACGTGCACACGATCATGCTGGGTCCACGTGCACTGTACGTGCGCACTCGCTCTCAGCCCGTTTTGCCGTACGTATTGGTTTTATAGTCAAACATCTGCTTCCTACATCCCACTCTTAACCTGTCTTCCTGTATTACCGTTGGGCACATCTTGTTTCGTTCTTATCCACAAAGCAGACATCGGACCATTAATAATGGCATTAATTATCGTTCATTCGTTGAGAAACTATGATAAACTACCACACTTTAGGCAAAACACAATTATGATAAATATAATAAATGGCAAAAATACTATAATAAGAGGCTACTATCATAGTAAATATTGGGACATTTATCAAAGGTTGAGACGGATGGGAAAAATAATGTTAATAATCTTTGCGGTTAACAGAAATGTATCTGCACGTCATCGAATGGAAATTTAAATGTTTCATAGGCGGTTATGAGCCTAACCTGAAAATATTTACAGTGCGCAATGATTGCGCAATGATTAAACCAGATTCAAAACATCTGGAGAAGTTGCGGGTTTCCACTTCAAAGTATTTCTGTCAAAGATTACTTTATTGAGTATTCCCGTAATGTTAAACGCACATCTGAACTTCTCTGTCCACTTAGTGATCAAACATTTGGCTCACAATAGAATCACCGTAGATTCACTATTATCTTTTTTAACGGTTCATGTTCCAACGCTATGCCTCTGCATGTGAACCATTTTCTTCCCCAATTTGACCTGGAAAAAATAAATAAGAATCAAATGTGCTTTCCCCCTTTGCGTTTCGGTTGAGGCCAATACCTAGGGGATTCTGTAACTTAGGGGCTGGGCTAGTGAGCACCTGAGCTGGTAACGGGCCTGTCCCAGGCCCAAACACATAGTGGGCTTTCACTGGAATGGCCCTGACGTGGGTGTCAGCGCCGGCAATCATGAGTGTCACCGGCAATCGCGTTATGCCGCAACGCAAGTTGGCAGTTGTCAGGGAGACAAGGTCGGCTAATGATGACACACACACACACACACACACACACACACACACACACACACACACACACACAGAGCTTTTGATTACACTCCTCTCCCCACCCGTCACTTTCTCTCTCTCTCTCTCTCTCTCTCTCTCTCCCTCTCCCGAGGAGGTGAGGGTTGTTGACAGTAGTCCCGATGGCAATTGTTGTTTCTATGAATTTCTTCAGACGCAGGGTTCTTCAGAGTGGCCACAGGCAGGCCTTTAGACCACAGCTGAGGAGTTGAGCTCTGCCTTTGAACACTGTGGCTTCCCCAAGAGCAGAAAACACACATACACACACACACACACACAAGTGACCCCGGACGGAGCGGGCGTGTACGGCCAAACCAGAAAGGCTGGGGGGAGACAGATGAGGGCTAGTTACAACCCAAGAGTGCTTTTTTTTTTCTAGTTTTCGAAAGGAGCAAGGTTGGTTGCGAGAACAAACGCTAATGTTGCTGTTTTCAGATTTCCCCCCTGTTATTATATATTATAAATCTTTTTTCCATTTCAATAGTTGGTCGGTGTGGTGACAAATCTGTCAGTTAATATTCCACATAGTATTTCCACCCCCCTCTCCCCCCTTCCTCTGCCCTCCTCCGACTCGGAGATGTTTGGACAGAGCCAGAACAAACAGAGGTCTGAGGGGGTAAAAAATGTCTGGTCAGCCCCCCGGCTCCAATGCCGCACTTACTTCAAATTCAGGGAGCAGGAAGTGAGGGAGGGGGGGGCAATGAAAGGAAAACAGTATTCAGTCGGGGGGTAGTGGGGATGCTAGGGTGAGCAGCGGGAGGGGGTTACTGGGGGGAGAGTGTAATACCATTAACACGTTGGCCTGTGTGTGATGCTCTCTTTTTTCCTTCCCCCCTCCCGCCACCAACCCCTGTTTCCTTCGGGGGTGGGGGGGGGTGAGAGACATTCAGTCCTTATTAAGTATGCGAGGGAGTGACCGGGGCTTTTAAGGTACGGCCACACTGAACGCGTTACACGCGTTAGAGAAAATCTGCATTTTTGCATAGGGAACCATTGGTTTAGGCGCGTAACACACGCTAAAACAGCGCATTAGGCGCTTTAAGGTGCTTGCACACCACCACGCTGCAACCGCCCTTATAATCGCAGGGCGGCTGCCGCCGAAAGTTTCAACACGGGGAAAGCTTAGCGGTAGGGCAAAATCTGTGCGCGTTCACGTGGGCGGCAACCGCTTCCTGGTCTACAACCACTTCTTTTGTAACCGCCTCCCCCTGCCGCCCTTCCCTCATTGAAATGAATGGAGGCGGCGAGTTGCCGCGCGGTGGTGTCAAAGCAGCTTGACGCGTTTTACGCACCTAAATAACGAGCCCAACACACCTACGCGGCCCACGCACCAACGCGTGGAGGTCCAAAAATTTAACTTTTTACACTTCTACGCGTGACGCTTAGCCGTGATAGCCAATCAGTGTTGAGCTTGACCTGATGTCACTGGCAGAGAGACGAAGCCGAGGACGCACAGAAGGACGACCAAGTCATCGTTTCAGTGTGTGCTGAAACGATGAGGAGGTAGTGAAACTCACCCAGATGTCATGCACTAGAGTTTAGAATCTCCGCCAGAGCCCGGGCCCGAGCCGACCCTGGTGCTTGCACACCACCGCGCGGCAACCGCCTATATAACCGCCTCGCTGCCGGATGGTTCAGCGCGGCGGTGTGAAGGGCCAGGCGTTTTCAAAAGCGGCTGCTGCTGCTGCTGCCGCCGAAAGTTTCAACACAGGGAAAGCTGAGCGGAAATCTGTGCGCATTCACATGGGCGGCAACCACTTCCTGGTCTACAGCCGCTTTTGTAATTGCCTCCCCTCTGCCGCCCTTCCCTCATTGAAATGAATGGAGGTGGCGAGTTGCCGCGCGGTGGTGTGAAAGCAGCTTCATGCGCGTAATCTTACGCGCGTAAGGCGTTCAGTGTGGCCGTACCTTTAGTCCTTAATCTCAGATCAGACACCCGTGTCAGAAACCACCTGTAACCCAGAGCCATCCAGACACACACACAAACACTGCACACTGCACAATGCACACGTAGCCATAGAAACAGAGTTTAACTGTTTTGTTATCGTAGGGACGGTTATGCGCCCGGGTTAGATGGATCAGACTGTATGTGTGACATTGTTTCATGGCGTTGAAAGTGTACAGGTTTGTCCGTGCCAGCATCTTTTCTAAATCCAGACAAGCAATGTGTAATCAGCGACCAGGTCGATGAATAACAGGTCGCTTAACGCTCAAGACCGCTGCGGAGGGTTCAACAAAGTTGCACGTTGGGTGATTCATTTTTGATCTTCCCCTCGCTGGAGATATTCAAGGCGAAATTTAGGTCTTAGGCATAGTTCTTAGGTTTATCCAGGTGTTTTGCTATGAGATGGACCAGTGTGATGACAGCATATTCTTTTCCACAGCCCTTCTTGTAAGCAAATTGGTATGGATCAACTTGCTCTTTCATAGTGGGTCAGTTGAGAGGCAAAATCCTTCACAAGAAAAGTACTGCATTAATCTGGCTCACTGCTTTCTTTGGGTTTGTTTATTGAAAAGTGTGTAATGGTTCTGAGGATATCTGTGCCATTGTTTAAGTAATTATTTGTCTCAAATCTGGAAAAGAATGTTTTAAATCAAATTTAAAAATTGGCAAAGGAAATCTCATTATCAGTAGAGATGGGTTTGGCCGGACTGGATATACTAGTCATGGATTTCATAATACCCCACACTCTCTTGGGAATGTTTGCTTTAAAGGGATTCTCTAGTTTTGTGTTAGTTTTGCATCCTTCAATCTGGTTTAGAGTTCCTTTTCTGTTTCTTTAAGTGATGTAATGTCCTTATTTCTAAAGGCAGCTTTCCTTGTGTTTATTATGTACTTAATGTCCTTTGTCACATATGATTTATTGTTAGGGTAGATTTTAACCTCCTTATTAGGGACAACTAGTTGAACACAAAAGTTGATGTGATAATTTATAACAACAGTCATCTCATCAAGTGAATCATCATGAAAGATTTCCCAGTCTGTCAAATCAAAGCAGGCTTTCAGCTGTTCCCAACTTCCATTTGATCATTTCCTGATAAACTTTTTACTAGTTTATTTCTTTTGAGTTTTGTTTTGTAAACTGTAATCATGTGCACAACGTTATGATCCAAGTTTATTACTGGTGGCTCACACTTAGACACATATGCCTCTTTTATATAAACAAAACATTTGTCAGGTAAAACAGTCTCAAGATTGCATTGGTTTAGGTCTCAAAGCACGATTGCCGGCGCCTCTGGGTACTGGAGTTGAATGTCATGCACACAGTCAGAAATAGTGTGTGCTGCTTGTGCCACTTTACCGCTGGGCGGCGAGTATACAACAAACAGCAGAATACATCCAAATTACCTTGGCAAGTAAAAGGGTCTTAACATCATGTCAAGAATCTCTACGTTAGATTTTACATTTGACTGTAAGCTCGGCACCATAGATCGTTAACCACCTTTAGTTTTTCCTGAGTTTGCCTCCCTGTCTGCTCGAACAAGTGTGAATCCGGATATTTCAAAGAGAGTGTCAAGCAATGATGGTTGAAGCCAAATTTCAAAGCAAGGATGCTTCGCGGTATTTGTTGCAGTACCTGGTGTATGTCCGTAGCGCATCCATTTTGTTGGTCAATGTGCGCAGATTGCTCAAGATGATAGATGGAA
This sequence comes from Gadus chalcogrammus, assembly GCF_026213295.1. Classification (NCBI taxonomy): domain Eukaryota; kingdom Metazoa; phylum Chordata; class Actinopteri; order Gadiformes; family Gadidae; genus Gadus; species Gadus chalcogrammus. The sequence goes on along the minus strand of NC_079423.1, from coordinate 2,048,509 downwards.
GGGGTGGCCGATTAAATCTCCTCTTTAGTCAATTTCGGATGCCACCTCTTCTTCCGCGTTTCTTTCTTCTTCTTTCAGTCTTAATCAGCTCCGCCGGCACTTTTACCAGGATAGTGCGATCAAGGCTGGCTGTTGTCCGTGGGGCCCACTTTGAACCTAACTCCAACAGGGTCTCTCTGTTGTAACGAAAAGTCTGGGAGACTTCCAGCGTTTCCATTTTGTTGCAACTCCGGTGTACTACCTGAAGTTGCATCGATGGATAAGGCCCACAAAGTGCGACATTCATGTTGTGATTCATGTGAAGACAATTTAACAGACGCGAAGGGTTAGACAAACTTTAGATGACACAAAAACAATACAAACGGAGCATACTGACACGTGTTGCGCAGCCTAGCAGCGCACCGGATCAATATGAGGTGGGACTCCTAACACGAGGCGAGAGCCGGGATGGTCTTCTGAATACACGGTCTTCTCGGTTTAATCCTGTGAAAGCGGGCTTCCCGGAGAGAAAGAGAGGCGCGGAGGGGAGGGGCTTTTGTTCCTCCAGTAATTGCCCAGTGTGGAGCGCTGTAGCCCCTGAAACCCGGGGCCTTTGCCCCTGTTTCTAAAATCAGAGTTTTCTCTCTGTTTGAATATAATAATAACGCTGCACCCAGACTGTCAGCTCTGTTTAAGAATTCTGCTTTTCTCTCCACTCCCCATCCCCAAAGAAATCATAGAATTATCGTAACTTTATTTTCTCCTTCACTCTCTCCCCCTCTCCGTCTCCCTTCGCCCTTGTCTGCGCCATACTTGAGGATGTGAACAATGAGTTTAACACAGAACAGATTCCCTCCATACTGATTCTGTCTGAGTGTGTTGGTCTCTGCTCATCTGCGTGTTCTCCTCACTCCATATGCAATACATTCCACCGCTGTTAGAAACTCCAATTTGATCTCTATTTTAGTCAGTGTGTCCCACTAGATTTCAGCGAAACGCTGGTGTCAGATATCCTTCCGTTACTCGGTTAATGTATAGCGCCGCTCCGATAACCAGATCGCTATCGATGTCACGTCGGCACCGATGGAGGCAACTTGTTTTTTTTGCTCCATTCCCTCGAAAGTTCTCTCTTAACTCGTGTGTCTAATCCGTTTTGGTCCACCATAATGTCATTATGCACACAAAGAGCTAGCACGAGGCAATCCAGCACTAATTCTAAGAATCGTCAGACCCTTAAGGGGACAGATTCACATTTGCCACGCCGCTCTCTAACACTAACCTGAGTTTGTGTTTGACTTCTTCGCATCGTCCGCGGTGCCAGTTTCAACAACGGCCAGGCGGCGCTCTGAGACTCACGAGCCACGCTGATGATCTTAAGCTCGCTGTTTGCTGTTTAGCCACTAACATCTTCCATCTTCTGTGGGGCTGAAGTAGGCCTAATGGCCGCTGCGACTCTCAGTACAAATTCAAACGTGCGAAGGGAGGGCGGACAAATTAACCAGTGACGTCTTCTGTAGTAATGAGGATTAATGTATTTTTAGAAGGGCAATCTTGTTGCACAAGGGTCAAATAGAGCCATGTTTAAATAGGAACCCCTCAAAGGTTATATGTTCTGACATTTAATTTATTTTTCAAGAGCAAATGGAGCCAGTGCGACACTGTTGATTGCCACTTTTGCGAAACGGCATACATGACAAAGAAAATAGTTTAATCTGCCAAACACACATCTTTCCATATATTCTGAGCATCTGTAAAAGCTGCTGCTGCTACTATGCTGCTACATTAAGGATTAAGTTGTGGTCAAAGCAAACAGGAAGTCTTGGTAATTGATAGGCATGCTAATCAACGTTAGCCTGCCAACAAAAACGTCTCGCAACTGACTGCATAACATGGTGTTTTGTGTAGCTTTGTGTGTTTATTTTTTCCTCATAGTGCAAATTGTATGAAGACGATTGACGTGACTATCAGTTAGTTACTTACTTTGCGAGTTGTTTATGAATCTTTATCACTGATAATGCTCTGACTAAACTTTGAGGTTGTTTAAACACACCTCTACATGAATGAACAAACACTGAGGCATGCTTACTGCTCTGAGCAGGACCAGGACTGGAATCGCCAACCCAGCTCTGTCGTGTCCGGTTCAGTGACGATGGATTGGGGATCGGGGCCCTTATATGGCTCACCAGGGATGGGCCCTTTGACCAGGCCCCGGGGCCCCTGGGAGCTGGCTCTGTTTGAAACCAAAGACCCTGCATGGCTCCCACCCCTCATCATTTGCTAGCCTGCAAAACTTTTATTCTAAATACTGCCCTGTTGAGTGAGCCACGCACAAGCGCTCATACGTGCACACAGGCACACAAGCACACACACAGGCAGGCAGGCATGCACACGCACACACTGACCTTTTAACACTCACATGCGATCATATCGAGTTGGTAATATCATTAGTCTGTCTTTTCACATGTCACCTTCTCTCAGACCTCAACACTGCACACTGGACTTAAACAATAATTCGATTCGGTTTCCTTTTACCCAGAATCCCTTGTGTCTCCCTAGTGTTGTTGCCGTCAATGCAAGATATTATAGCTGAGAGTGTGTTTCTGTGTTTAATGTGAACCATTGTTTCTCCCTAAGGGCTACAAAGCCGAGACGAGGTGCAGAGGTTTCCCAGAATTCTGACCTTCACCTCTCAGTGAATGTACACACTTACACATATATATACATCGACAAACACATGGCTACCTATGAAAACACATACGGAGCGTTTTGGGTGGAGTGTGTGTGTGTGCACAGGTATTAAACCTCAGGACAGAATGGATAACCAGAACATTTTGGAGGCATCAGTAGAGGCTTTTGTTGACTCGTATCCTGACATGGATTCAGTTTTCTGCACCACCCTCTCGTGTGTTGTGCTCCTGTTAATCCCTCCGACACAAACCTCGGGAGCCAGTATCGCACAAGTGAAACACAACACTGTCTTGTTCCTGTAATTCTTATTTAGTGTTCTTGTAGGCAGTTAAATACAATGTGGATACACGGTTACTAAATGTGGTATATGTATCCGTTATGTCACACAAACATCTTGGACAAGCAAAAAGGTTTTGCTTTTATCGTTATAACTCGGTTATCTTCTGCTTAATATTTACGTAAATCCTGTTTCCAGAATTAAGGAGAAGAGTAATTCCTCTAAACATTTTACTATGTCGATTTTCCTCTCGATCCCATTGCCAGACAGAACGAACCAACTCAAATCCACAATTACACTTCACTTGTGCGAGTGAATGAATGAATGAGCGAGCGAGGGGGGTGGGGGGTCTGAGTCCATAATCTGTGATCAGAGACGCGCTCCAGTAACAGTCTGTAACCCACGCAAGGAGTCACATCGCACACACGCACACACAACCAAGCTACATGCTCTGGTATTTCATCACATTTCAAATTCACTTGTCAGTGTACCCAGAATGACTGTCTTTCTTTTTTCTTGTACACCCACATATATCTCAGTGGAAATTCCTCTCTGAGTACATGTGTGTCGATGGTCAGCTTCTTCTTTGAGTCCATTGCAATCTCAGATGTCTTTCTGCCAGTGTCTGGCGCAGGTCACAGCCGATGGGGTCGGTTCAGCCAGGTCCTGGGGGCTGCACTGGGAGGTGGGACATTGTCTGTACTGCTCCACAGCTGCATGTGTCTTCTGGCTGGTAGCTCCATGCTTTCAAAAGTGATTTTCACCTCCCCTGCTCCACTCATAGTCTGTTGAGAGTCTTCCAGGTTAGCCATGGTTGTGCCCGCTGGCGAGGCATTCCGTAGGGGTGATTCCTCTCTCCATCCCGTCATGGACTCGTAGGTACGTAGAGCTGGTTCCATTCATCTTTCCAGATGTTGGTCCTTGCTGTTTCTTTGGTTGTTGTCAGGAGAGGTGGGACTGTATGCAGGAAGCTGGCTCTGGATTTCAGTCGGGGTAGAGGTGCTGTGTGTCCGTGCAGGGGGTGCCTGGTATCGGTCTCCTGTGCTCTCCGCTCGTCTTGGGCAATGATGGATCGTCTGATGTGGGGGGGGGGCAATGCCAGCTGCGAGGGCGTAGAGGCATGGAACTGGCGTTGTCTTTATGCATCCCGTGATAATGCGGCAGGTGTCGTTGAGGGCTGTGTCAACCAGTTTGGTGTGATGAGTGCGGCTCCAGCTTGAGCACGCGTAGTCGGCTGTGGAGAAGCACAGGGCTAGGGCAGTTGCACGGATGGTTGACGGATCAGCGCCCCACCTTGATTTTACCAGTTTGCGCAGGATGTTGTTGCGTGTGTTGACCTTGGCTTTGGTGTTCTGGAGGTGGGTTTTGAAAGAGAGTGTCCTGACGAGTGTGACTCTGAGGTACACGGGGTGGGAGTGGTTTGAGAGTTTGTTGCCATCCGATGAGATGCTCATTTCTTTACCTGCACCTTGATTTTTAAGATGGAAGCTGCATAGTTGGGTTTTTGATGGGTTGGGTGGTTTCAGGTGGTTGTTATTGTAGTAGGTTGTCATCTCTTGGAGGGTGCTTTCCAGGACATGCTCGATCTCCTGGATGCTCTCCTGTTGGGTGGTGATGCAGAGGTCGTCAGCATAGATGAAAGGGCAGCATTGTGGGGGGAGGGGTTGGTCGTTGGTGTAGATGTTGAAGAGGAGGGGAGCCATTACGCTTCCTTGTGGTAGGCCGTTCTTTTGGGCTTTCCATTTGCTCTTCTTATCGTTTAGTTGAACGAAGAAGCGCCTGTTGTTGAGGAGGCTTTTGATGACTTGGCACAGGTCAAGGTCACCAGTCATGTCAAAGAGTTTCCTGATCATGGTGCTGTGCTGGACAGTGTCGTAGGCAGCAGTGAGGTCTATGAAACAGGGCTCCAGACTGCGACCAAAATTTGAGAGTGTGCGACCGAATTTTCCATCTTATTGCGCATGTGCGACCAGTAAATTTGCCCTTTTTTTTCATGCTCATTCTTCGAGTCCTTCTAGGTCGAAGGGCTTGGTGAGAGCGCTGGCTGGTTGTTGGCAGTCTGGTACCGCCGGCGGTATTCTCCTGTGGGTCTGCGCCGGTTTTGGCAGCGACCGTTAGCCACCAGCTGTGCTGCAACTGAGTTTGCTGTGACTGTTGTGGGCGTGGGCGGTGTGGTATTATCTTCACCGAGAAGGTGGATTGTGGCCCATGCCTTCCTGCTGTTATTGGTTATGTTGGTGTTTTCTATCAGCTCCTTCCAGACTTGCCTTCGATCATCCCTGACTGTGTTCAACAGGATCTCTCCGTGTTCCATGGTGGTGGAGGAGAAAGGGTCCTCGTGGTATGCCCTGTGGTAGGCTTCCAGTAGATCGCTGGATGTTTCCGACAGCCCGGGGATGTACTCAGTCTGGCATCCTCTTGATATGTGTTGCCTGGCTGACCTTTTCAGCAGTTCTGTGAACATGGTATAGTTGTTGGGGTGTGGTGGAATGCCTAGGATGGGGACGGTCAGCTGACACGGTTGTTAATGTTTTGTAAAATACTGCGGCCTGACTGGACTGTCAAGGTGCTGAAAGGCATCTGGTGCAGTCTTATTTTAATCTAAAAGGTATGTCCCATTCTTTCCTGAAGGTTCATTCCGCTGTACGCTCACAGAGCCCAGGGATTGAGGAGGATCTCTGCAGATTCAGTTCAGAATTTACCATATCAGTGCGGAATAACTCCCTAATACGAGGAGTTTGTTGGTAGGAGTAGGAGGTTCTGGTACAGTAGGGTTAGGGTTACAATTCAGTTTGATATGCTGCCTGGGCACCCCTGAGCTAAGTGGGTTGAATTTATTATTTATTTAATTAATTAAAATAATTATTATATATAAATATATATATGTGTGTGCGTATATACATGTTTTAAATATATGTGTGTGTGTGTGTGTGTGTGTGTGTGTGTGTGTGTGTGTATATTTGTGCGTGGGTGTATATATATGTGTGTGTGTATGTGTATATATATGTATGTGTGTGTATATATAGGTGTATATACATACTTTTATATATATGTTTATATATGTGTGTGCATATATATATGTATATATATGTATACGTATGTGTGTGTGTCTTTATATATACAGTATATATATATGTGTGTATATAAACTTGCTTTGTCTTTCAACAAGAACACAAAAACAGAGTTTTTGTGTTCTTTGGTGAGTTTGTCCATTGGTAACTGTAACATGACTTGATTCAGATGGTTAGCACATGGGTGGGCTGCTTCAGTCAACCAGACAGTCTCTCAGGACCGTGGGCCAGTCAGACCTTGAAACCACAGCTCAGCTTTAAGGGGAGGGAGGGAGGGAGCGAGGGAGGGACGGACGGACGGACGGAGGGACGGACGGACGGAGGTAGGTAGGGAGGGAGGAAAGAAAGCGAGGGAGGGAAAAGGGATATAGCAACGTTTACCTGAAAAGTAGAATGTGTTCTTATTGTGTAATGACAACAACGTGTAAACACACGCATGTACATACGTATGCACACACACTCAAGCACTCGGTCATAATTTCAATAGCAGTCAACGTTGCTCTATTGCAAAAAAAAAACAGTTTTCAGCTGGAAGAAGCATGCGTGTGTATGTGTGTGTGTGTGTGTGTGTGTGTGTATACAGTGGCGTCACCACACACCCTCCATTCAATATCCCACACTTTATGTGGGTTTATTTCAGGCGCTTGTTCGAACTTCCCTGTGTAGTTGTGTGCTTGTCGAGAGTGTTTGCAACTTGCCTTGTGATGGAGGTGTTACTGCTGTCTGGTAAATCTGGTAAAAAAAGGAGGAGGAGGAGGAGGTGGAGGCGGTGTGGAAGGTAGTGGGCTGGGGAGGTTTTTCCATATTTCACTTTGTATTAAACCCCTGACCCAAATTCCAGACTTTCATTCCCTTTAAATTGTTTTCTCTTTGTGCTCTGCCTGCTTCTCCTGTAATTATTCTTTCCATGCTTCCGTTGAACTACTTCATGATAGAACAACTCACCAGATCTTACACGGCAACTAAATCTTGTTATGAAAACGAGGTATAATCACCCGCTCACTGCCATTTCTCTGTTCTTCATTGTTTTACGACAGTTTTACGATCTCAGAAACCTTTCCATGTTCCGTGTAAGTAATTTATGATGGACGGTTCATCTCCTTATCCACAATGGCATGCTACAGAAGATCAAGGTTATGGTCTGTAGCAAAATGGTCTGTGGGAAATTCTATACATTCCACAGTTTTTTTGAAAACTCCTACTGTCCGTACCGACCGTGTATCTTCTGGAGGACAACATATATGGCGTGGTTAAATGTGTAAACCACAGCAGGAGTTGACACAGTACTTTATAGGCCATGTCTTGTAATGTTTGACAGTGAGACAGCCTGACTCGTTGTTTTACTCTTCATGATAATTCAGGGAATCCATCGGAATTGAAAGCTGTAATTCACAAAAATCAAGAGTTTCAAAATCATAGTGTGTGTGTGTGTGTGTGTGTGTGTGTGTGTGTGTGTGTGTGTGTGTGTGTGTGTGTGTGTGTGTGTGTGTGTGTGTGTGTGTGTGTGTGTGTGTGTGTGTGTGTGTCTTCAACTTGAAGCCGAATCGTCTCAGAATAAGACCCTATTACCTTTACGAACTTTGCTAGAAACACCCAAAAATGTGTGTGATGCTGTAATGCTGAAGTAGTGGTGTTAAAGACTGTAACTGTGGAGCCAGATGAAAATTCTGAAACAAATGCAACCCATTTTTTGGCTTGCCTAGTGGAAGAGAAAACTACAACCAAACATCCCCTCTGACACACACACTCACATACGTACGCACGCACACACACACACTACATCCCTAATGCTCTCTTCTCTAAACTGTTTCCAGTCCTCCATCTCCTTCTACTGCTATCCAACTTTACTTTCAGGCTTTGCTCTCTCTCGCTGTCTCCGTCTCTCTCTCTCTCTCTCTCCCTCTCTGTCTCTCTTGTTCTCACTCTCTCTCCCTCTCCCTCTCCCTGTATTGTTCTCTCTCTTCTCTCTTCTCTCTCTCTCTTTGCTCCTACACTTTTTTCTTGTCTCATATGTTTTCTGGGAAAGAGTCAGTGCAAAACAGTGCAAAACACTCTCATTAGCAAAATAGACTCTCTCTCTATGTCGCGCTCTTGTGTTCTCCCTCTGTCTAAGACTCACTCTTGTTCTCTCTGTGCCTATATCTCTCTCTCCTCTCACACCCCCTTCCTTGTTTTGTTAATGGACTGTTTAGCGATTGACCCCGGGTGGCCCTTTATTTGTGCGGGTGCATGTCAACAAACAAAAAAATGCAGGATTTGTGCTGGCTACTTGGTGACATATGCCCCGCTAGCAGGCTAGCTAGACAGCTAATTTACTGACATAATGACAGCACCACTCCCCGAGCTCCAGAGGTTCTTTGTTTGCCGGTATTCCCCTGAGGAAAGTATGACATTGCGGGGTCTAAGGTCATGAAGTAATGTCGAGTGATCTGCGATCAGGTCATTCTCCACATGTTAATCACCAACATCTAACTTAACCACATCATTATTACATTATTGCAATACTATTAAGATGATGACTCTGGTTGGAACTAGTGTGGAACAGAGTCCTCAGTAGACAAGATGGAGTGTATATATAACGCATTACAACTTCAGGGATCCTGGGTCTTAAAACAAGATGATGTGTCAAATGTTGTTAACAATGTCCAGAATGACACGCCAAAGAATAAAACCAATAAGTGGACTAAATTGAAAATTACATGAAGCTAACCAAGTCTGCCACACACTAATACATCTCTCCTCTCTGCCTCACCTCAAGGCTGCGATTCTTTGGTCTCTCACTCTCTCCCAACCCCCCCTCTCTCTATCTCTCTTTCTCCCTCCCCCTGTCTCTCTCGCACTCTGACAGAAGCAACTTGAAAGAAGCAATTGTCACAATCAGTGTAGAGCAGTAAAGTTTCTCCTCATATACGCAGGGGTCCCTCGGGCGGGCCCCTGCTCTCTGTTCGTTCCCGGCTCCGTAACGCGCTACTGGCTTCCCCCCAGACCCCTGGCTCTCCCCCGGTCCCCTGGCGGCCGTGTCGGCTCGTTGTCAGAAGATCCACGCAAACCCTCTCCCCCGAGTCTCCCCGAGGGGCTGAGACCGGCGGGAATTCGCTGGAGTGGTCCAGATCATGGACATGCTCAACAGATGTCTCCAGAGGTTATATTACCCCATCGTAATCCTGTACTCATAGTCATCATCGTCATTCGCCTGAGGGGGAATGAACAAGGACAGAATGATGTGGCATGCAGTACATGAGAGGGGTTTTATGAGGTTCAATGTTATGGTTCACATCAGGGACCCAATGCTGAGCGCAGGGCTTGTGTTTCATCCCAGCACAATAAAAGTCTGTGGCACGTCCAAAGAAAACAACTGTGCGTGGACGCACATGGAAGGCCTGATTGGTACCAGAGATAATCAGGATCGTATTAAGAGTGTTTTCATTGGTTTTCTTTTACTGTCCCGTACAAGATGCTTGGAGAGACCTAACTTTTAAAGGACGGGCTGTCGCATCCACATGGTCCTGCCCATCCACATTGCTCTCCAACAGACTGGCTATCTTTCATTTGTGCTGGAAACATAAAGGGGAAACATTGAGGAAACTTCAGCTTTGAGCTGAAGTTCTCCTTGATGTTTTCAGTTTAAGATAGTCCCTTGTTATCGCTGTTGTTCAGGAGATGATCCACCTGCTACACCCTTCTATGGATTATCTCCTGAGGCTCAACTCC